>NW_005871129.1:1867424-1871015 GCF_000147115.1 Myotis lucifugus
CATAGCTTGATCGCTTCTTCACCTGCAGACCTCACCGATGGGCTCCTGGGTCCCGGGATGCCACCTTGTCTGTGGCCTGGCTTTCTGATCGCGATCAGTATCACGGGCCACAGGCAAGGCGGCTCCTGGATCCCGGGGTGCCACCTTGCCTGCGCCCAGCTTTCTGATCGTGATCACGATCACGGGCCACAGGCAAGGCAGCTCCTGGGTCCTGAGGGGTTGCCTTGCCTGCGGCCCGGCTTTCCGGCATCTCCTAGGGTCTCACACGGGGGCCTGGATGGTGGCTCCCGGTGTCCCACCCTGCCTGCAGAATGCAAATTAGCCGCCATATTTATTGGCGGTTAATTTGCATATCGAGCTGATTAGCCTATGGGAGGCGTAGTGAAGGTATGGTCAATTACCATGTTTGTCTATTATTAGATAGGATAGATCTCACTCTACATTTTAAAAGAGGGAGAGAGAAGGGCTGGCACCATTTCTTGAAATATCCGAGGCACTATTCTCTGTAGCAAGCCTCCACTGTGAAACCTGAAATCTGTGTTGGAAATAGTACCTGAGTGACTGAGCCCACCTACATGCTGAATTCCTATGTCTCTACACATAGGTCTGTGGACAAACGTTTTTTGTTTTTTGTTTGGTTTTTCCTGGTTTCACAAGTTTTTCTTGTTTTTGTTTTTTTAAAATATATTTTATTGATTTTTTACAGAGAGGAAAGGAGAGGGATAGAGAGTTAGAAACATCGATGAGAGAGAAACATCGATCAGCTGCCTCCTGCACACTCCGTAGTGGGTATGTGCCCGCAACCAAGGTACATGCCCTTGACTGGAATCGAACCTGGGACCCTTGAGTCTGCAGGCCGACGCTCTATCCACTGAGCCAAACTCTTTAGGGCTCACAAGTTTTTCATACATCTTCATTATAACATTTTTCAAACCAGGGCTTTAATCCCAAAGTAGGAGACTTTTGTGCCAGTGGTATAGAAATTGAGTAGAACAAGGTTGCCAGGTGTATTTGATCATTTAGGATCTTATTTGGATATAAATAACAAGAGATGGGAGATTTAGGTCAAAAGATCTTCACATCAAAGACCTTGTTTACTCCCTGATTCTACATTATCTATGTTACCTCAAAGAACTCACTTAAACTTTTTTTTTCACCTGAATTTCCTTATCTAAGCAGGAATAAGTTGCCTTACAGAGTTATGGTGAGTGTCAAATAGCAAGTGCTTTGTGAATGATAAAGTACTGGGGAAATGTTGGGGCTGTTTTCAGCCTGTGACAGTGGAGTGCAGAAGTATACACCTCTCCCAGGAGCAATGTCACGGCCAAGAGCTGAATTAATCAAGCAGAAATATCTGGCAGAAAACCATGCATCTTGGACTAGAGTGTACAACTAAATAGAGATCTGGGAAACACGTTCAAGAGAGTAGATTGCACTTGGCAATTTGATAACAAAGTAAATACTATTTTGAATTCTAATTTTGAATTAGTGTTAATATTATGCAAGTATAAAACACACATCCAATTATATACAACTTTAAAAATATTTGTTTATTTTTTTGAAAAGCATCACATAGAGAAAAGATTATTTTTAATATGGAATCAAAGATAATGTCATTGGTCTATATTTAATCTGGCATACTAATCTGTTTAAAACACACACACAGAGGTTCAAAATATGGACATATTAATTCATAAGATGGTAAAGCCCCCATAGTTTGTACTTGC
This sequence comes from Myotis lucifugus, assembly GCF_000147115.1. Taxonomy (NCBI): domain Eukaryota; kingdom Metazoa; phylum Chordata; class Mammalia; order Chiroptera; family Vespertilionidae; genus Myotis; species Myotis lucifugus. Next base: position 1,869,152 of record NW_005871129.1, read on the forward strand.
ATTTGAGGTGAGAGTCCTGATTATGCTGAACTTGGAGGAGGCAGGGCATTTTAGCACATGCATCTGGGGAAAGAAAAGACAAAAAAAAGTAGAGCCTCAGGTGAGGGCTGACTGAGCCATGTGGCTTCTCCCCCATGCATGACAGTGATTGAATAATGAATAAGCAAATTCTTGTCAACTTGACTAAGGTCCAAATAGGTTGTCCTCACTCAAATGGGCAGGAATTCATTCATTTATTTACTCACTCATTCAATATGCCTATAAGTATAGAGAATTATGTTAGATGATGAAGATAAAAGTAAATCAAGTAAAGCTCCTATCTTCAACCTGTTTAAAATCTACTAGAATATGCTTTTTAATTAGTATTATTTATTTGTTGCTATTTGTTGAACATTTATCAGACTAAAGACTTTACATGAATCCTTTAAAACATCTAGGCTAAAAATAAATAAATAAATAAATAAATAAATAAATAAATAATAAATAAATCTCTACCTTAATTAATGTTTGAAGTTTTCAGGAGCTGTGAAAGGCAGGAACTAAAACTTAATTTTTAATTTTGTAATGAGGAAATCATTATTTTGAATCATAATATTATGAGCTGAGGTAGAAAAAAAATGGAAACATCTGACAGAATTGGAAATGTTTAGAGCTCCTCATTTCACAGATAGGAAAATAGAATCTGAGAGTTAGTAAATAAGAACTTTATGTTCATTTCTAAAATTTGGGCATAAATTTGGTGATTTTGCCTTAAAACTGGTTTCTGTTACCTTGTGGTTATTTTCTTAAGTGTCCAGAGTGATCTTAAACAAACAAAAAACCTCAAAGTTCTTTTGTTTAAAATTCTTAAGTAGATCTCTATGGCTCTTAAAAGAATAGTCAAAATCCCTAACTCAGTGGTTCTCAACCTTCCTAATGCCGCGACCCTTTAATACAGTTCCTCATGTTGTGGTGACCCCCAATTTCATTGTTACAAATTGAACATAATTAAAGCATAGTGATTAGTCACAAAAACAATATGTAATTATATATGTGTTTTCCGATGGTCTTAGGTGAAAAGGTTGTTCGGCCCCCAAAGGGGTCGCGACCCACAGGTTGAGAACCGCTGCCCTAACTGACCCATACTGCCTACAAGGCCTGGTCCTCCCTCTAATCACTGGCTTCCTACATGTCAGCCACATTAGCTGCTTCTATTCTTCCAAAACTGTCATCCTGCCCTTGTCCTGAGGGTCTCTGTACATACTGTTCCCTCTGCCTGGATATCCCCCTCTAAGTATCATTTCCTCTGAGACCACAACCCCCTCCCCTCCAGGACCCTTTACACTTGGTGAACTACTTTAGCAATAGGTCACATAGCTTTTAGAATTTTTCTTTTATAATTGTTCTAGAGGCCCCGATACATGAAATTTGTGCAAGAGTAGGTCTTCCTTCCCCCCAGCTGCTGGCACCGGCTTTCCTCTGGCACCCAGGACCTGGGTTTCCTCTGGCCACCGGCAAGCACCCCGGGACCCACGCTTCCCTTGCAGCCCCGGCTTCATCCGGAAGGTCATCCAGAAGGACATTCCAGAAGGACGTCTGGGTCTAAATTAGCATATTATGCTTTTTATTATTATAGACTAGAGGCCCGATGCACAAAATTCCTGAAGGGGGGTGGGGGGGTGTCCCTCAGCCTGGCCTGCACCCCTCTCTAATCTGGCCTAAACTGGCAGTTGGGACATCCCCCTCACAATCCAAGGACTGCTGGCTCCTAAAAAACTCTCCTGCCTTGCCTGCCTGCCTGCCTGGCTGATCGCCCCCTAACCAACTCCCCTGCTGGCCTGAAGGAAAACCTAAACTGCTCCCCCTGGCAGCCCTGATAACCCCC
>NW_005871129.1:1871115-1932163 GCF_000147115.1 Myotis lucifugus
TCAACCCTATCACCCTCAACTGCCCTACCCTCCTGGCCCAATTCGCCCCCAACTGTTCTCCCTTGCCAGCCGTCTTGTGGTGGCACTCTTGTGGTGGCCATCTTGTGATGACATCACACGATGCCACGTAGGCTTTTATTATATCGGATACTTATTGGGGGGATATAAATTCTTTACATGTAAATTCTAAACTGAGAGACCACACTGAGGGAAAAAGGAAGGTCACTTATGAAGTGCATCTCACAACTGTCTGTCCCGAAAATTAAAGAGAAACACATTTATTCTTTGGCTCCATTCTCATTGTTCTATAGTAGCCTATGGTGTTTGTCTGTTTTCTGGTGTACAAATAAAGGAATACTGAGTAACTCCCCATGGGGTCTCATTCCCTGGGGAGGGAGTTTGGGGGTGGGAGGTGGAGGTCTGGGCTGGTGATCCAAGATGAGGCACTGTTCACACCTGTTCAAAGCTGTGCCACAGCAACAGTATGAGTAAGAGATGGGAGGATTAGAAGTGGGGCACAGGAGTTACATCCTCCCAGAACATGCAAGCCAGATCTATGACCATTTTTCTCACTATTATATACAGTACTGTGGAGAGTGACTACAGCATTCAAACAGAATCAAGCCTCTGAATGACTTGTGACAAAGCCACATACAAGTCCTAGCTTGGTAGGCAAAGCCCTCCGAGCACAATTATAGCCAAAAGGCTATAGTTGTAAGCTTTACCTTATAGTCTAACCCTGCAGTCCTAGGTAGCTAAGGGATGTGGGCTTCAGGGGGTACAACAAGTGCTGCCTAAACAAAGATTGATAGAGTTCAGAGAATGGCAACAACAGGAAAGAAGCAGATTTGAAATTCTCAAGAACATTGTAAACATCTTGCCCTTGTTTTGCTTTGTGTGATCTGACTATAAAATAAAGACTCGACTTACAGGCTGTGTCACTGTGTCCAGGCACAGCAATCCACCTGGTCCCAACTATATTCTCTTGTGTGTTTTCTTTAATCCTTCACCACCCCTCCTCAGGTTCACCACTGGCCATGCTGGATGCACTTACCAACTTGTGTCATGCCTGGCATATAGAAAGTACCAAAAAATATTTTTAATAAATGGATTAATAAAGTGTAGGAATTCCTTCTTCTTATGGAGTTTGTCAATCATATAATTTGTGAGAATACAAAATTTAAGCCTATATAGTGAAATTATAAAATTACTTCAGAGCATTTTCTTTTTTAAAGTACTGTGTATAATTGCTGTCTTGATTGGTTAGGAATTTAGTGAACCTTACATATGGGCTTTTAAAATACATTTAGTGATTATGTTCTGTTTAATAAGAAAATAAGATGGGAGTTCCATCTGGATAGAGGTTTTGTTTTGTCAAAGTTTTCTCTGGCTCAGAAACAAAAATGCAATGCTGCCACTTTGGTTCATAAATATTAGGAATAAAATATTCCAATAGGCTTCTGCATCAGGCAAGTGACCCCACACCTTACCAAGGTGTTCGAGGGCAGTTGAAATAGGTAATAAAAATTAAATCAAATGAAAGCCATGCACAGATATCAGGGCACAGGACACATTTAAATCAGAGATTAAAAGAGCTAATTAATGTGAAGGAGGTGGGGGAAAGACAAATGGAGGAGCCATACAGGACTTCTCTCTAAATTTCCAAATGTCAACATGGTGCCTGTATCCTCCTATGATTCAGTTCTATGCTCAAAAGTTATCTCACCAGAGAGACGTTTTTGGTGCTGTTTGTTGTTGTTGTTTTTAACTAGCCAGCCCTTCCTTGACTTCTTCAAATCCTATAAACTTATTCTACTTTATATTGCTTCCTGATGCATATCCTTACCCAAAACACTATATATTCAATTGTTAATTTATTAGTATTAATTACTTCATACTAAGTTACAAATTTATTGTCACCAACTCTGAATTTTACTGAAAAAAGTTGTTTGCTCTCTTTGGTTTTTTAACTTCAATGTCTAGAATAATTATTAGCATAAAACATTTTCTCAATAAATATGTAGAAAATGGCTGATCGATCAAAGGAATGCACATATCAGTCTAGAGCAGGAGCTGGAAAACTACAGCCTGACTTCTGTTCCTATAAATTCCTTTGATCTTTAGGGGATGTCTGACTGCCAGTTTAGGCCTGACCCCTGTGGGACATCCCTCTCACAATCCAGGACTGCTGGCTCCCAACCACTCGCCTGCCTGCCTGCCTGATTGCCCCTAACTATGTCTGCCTGCCAGCTTGATCACCCCTAACCACTCCCCTGCCAGCCTGATCGACGCCTAACTGCTCCCCTGCCGGCCCAATCGCCCCCAACTGCCCTCCCCTGCTGGCCCGATCACCCCTAACTGCCCTCCTCTGACGGCCTGGTCACCCCCAACTGCCCTCCCCTGCCAGCCCAATTGCACCCAACTGCCCTCCCCTGCCGGGCTGGTCACCCCCTCCACTGCCCTCCCCTGCTGGCCTGGTCTCCCCTAACTGCCCTCCCCTGCAGGTCTGGCTGCCCACAACTACCCCCCCTGCTGGCCTGGTCCCCCCCAACTGCCCTCCTCTGCTGGCCATCTTGTGACCACATGGGGGGCAGCCACCTTATGCAAGGGAGTGACAGTCAATTTGCATATTACTTCTTTATTATATAGGATGTAGAAAGACATTTTTATACATGAAAAATGGTTTGACTAATTCTCAAGTAGTTGCTGCCTCTAAAATTCTGATATCAGTGATTATCTAGGTAAACATCTAGGATACAAATTTTAAGGAGAAAAGACAAGCCAGTTCAAAGTATAACCCCTTTTATTTTTCAAGGCATTTGCTTTCAGAAAGTTGCAAAACTGAGCGGGGAAAGGCACATCATGGCTTAATATTCTTTCCATATCAACTGATGGACAGGATGTGACAAAAAGCTGAATTGGACTGGGATTATTGTTATCTGCACTGGACTGATAGAGTTCTGTTTTTTGTTTTGTTTTATTTTTTTTATTAGTGATGTATACTTTCTTTTTTTGGTGTTTTAACATTGTGTAAATTACGATTGAATAACGCAGATTTTGGAATTGTACTATGGAATATTGTAATTGATTTTTATTGAGCTATGAGGGTCACATTATCTCATTTTGAGAGTATGTTAAGCAGGTTTACATTTCATGTTTTTCTAAAAGAAATGGACATTTCCATTTTCAGTTATTCTGAAGCAGGAAATGAGATAGCACTTAGACTGAGTGAAGAAAGAAATTCATCCTCTTTTTGAGTGAAGAGAAGAACCATGGAAATTATTGTTAATCAAAATTGATTTACCGCTGTTATGTGAAGGCTCACTAGCAGCAAGGCTAGCAAGCTAAGGACAGTTTGAAGTGGCAGTCACTCCTTTAAAATTATCATCTATTTCTTTTATCATACATATACTTTCCCCTAGTTGCCCTCAAGGTCTCATTAACTGTCATAAAGTTATATAACTTGTTTTTATCAGAAGATTCTGGTTATCCTCCCAGGGTGTTGAACACTTTCCCCAAGACAGAGAGAATCAACCACATTCTCCTGTGGAAGAAAACTCTGCCTAATGGACTCACTATCTCGCAAAGGTTGTTACTCTTTTCCATTGTCCTGCTAGAGGAGTAGAGTGTAAGCAATGAAGCAAGACCCCACTTGGGGTCTTTTCATTTCTGTAATTATGGCCAAATGTGTTATTATTGTTTCAGTTCTTTCATTTACAAAATTTTAATAATAATTATACCTGCTTCATAAAGTTGTTAAGACATCATCTATGACAGTTATATAACTTATTTGCTAGACTAAGTACTGGATAAATGTAATGTAGGGCATACTAAGCTACATATTTTTATAATTATGGCATTTTGAATGGCTAAAATCATTGTGAGTTAGGGCCACAATACTCAATAACTATGAAGAAAACACTATAGGCAAGTCAGAGGTAAGAGAGAGCTTCAAAGCTACAGAATACAGAGGACCGACAATTTAAATCTGGCAAGGGGGAACTAGGAAAATGATCTTAAATATCACAACTTGGGGAAAATCAGAAGTCTCCACTCTGGAAGGCTACCCATATATTTTAGTGATGATAGATGTGTTTGAGTCCAAATAGAGAGATAAAAGGAGTGTTTAAGGAGAAGATTGAAAATACAGTAGAGTTTGAAAAATTGGTGTTTTGGAAGGATTAAGGTAGCAGTGTTTAAAACTTGACATTACAGTCTAAAGAATTGTATTTTATTTCTAGTTTCATCAATTTCTAAATGTAAGACCTTAGGTAAGTTAGTTAACTTCTCTGGGTCACAATGTTCTCATCTATAAAATGGGAATAATACAATAATACATGTAATAAGTTTGTTGGGAAAAGTAAATGAAATTGCTAATATTGAATTAGTCCATACTAAGTAATAACTGCCATAATAATAATTAAAATGTTGATAACTTTTATTAAAAATGCAATTTTTTATCACATCTAGGTTTTATTTTAGTCATTCTAAATAAATACTTACTTCTTACTTATTTAGAATTTTTTCCAAATTGTTCAGCCTAAATTTAACCATAGGAAATAATCAGGCAATTCTAGATTAAGGAATATTTTATTCTAAAAACTAGAATATTAAAATAAAATGAAGGGCCCCATTCTTTATACCAAAGACACTCTGCATTCAAATGCAATGTATTATCTTCTATTACATCCTAGATTAAAAATATATGAAGAACTTTTGGAGCAATTTGAAAATAGACTATTAGGCGATACAATTGTATCAATGTTAGTACAACTTGGTTGTGTGCCAGTTGCTATAAGAGGAGCCATTTTGAAAATGAAGTTGGGGCTGCCACTCCAGAGGAACTGTTTGACCTGGGCAGGCATTTGAACTGGGCCAGAACTAGAACAGTAGGTGTTCTGACCACGGGGCTAATGAGTATTGACTCTCTGAAAGTAGAATCAGTAACGAATCATGTATAGTCAAAGAGTAACAACTTTACAGCACCAATATAAATTCTTCTCATGAAAATATTCCTTTCCCTTTCTCAAAAAAGCCCCTTGCTTTACCCTCTAATCAGGGGACTATTTGGGTTTCTGCCTGAAACTGTGGTCACTGAAATGCAATTATTTAATCCCAAATAAAGCTTGTTACCTCTCATTTGGGCTTTTAAATTTAGGTTAACATGTGTGATGATGGTATTATGTTTATATAGAAGAGTGTCCTTGTTCTTAATTGATTCATGCTGAAATATTTAGGAATGAATAATGATGATGGTTGCATTATACTTTAAAGTAGTTCAGAAATACATTTTTTCTATATATGGTAAAATATAGAGTATAAGTAGCTATGTATATTCTACTCATATATATATGCATGCTATGCTAAGAAATAATATAATGTTGCAAAAGTTAATAGGCTAATTTTATACACATTGTATTTTTTAAAATTTTTCCTATAGATTACAATAATTTTGTATAAAAAATTGATGTGGGAGAAGGGAAACAATGTGATCTCTATGATTTAAAAGATGGATCTAGTTATAATGTTACAATAACATTTTAGGAGGCAAAGACTAAAAGGGGAGGCTAATTAGGTAACTATATTAATAATTCTAATGGGATGAGCAAGTGGCCTGGACCAGAGGGTAGAAGTTAGGATTGTGAGAAATTGTAGATTCTGGGTTTGCATGGAAGATAGACTTAGGGGAAAGTAAAATTAAAAACAAAATTTTCCCCCAACCCAAAAATTCTCTCCACAAAGGTAGTTTTGAGAAAAAACACAGTTTTATTATTGAAAAAAAACATTAAATTAGAATGTGGTGCACATCATAAGTAATCTGCAAGAGACTGCAGACAAAAAGAAAACTTACTCTGTTATATAGAAAGGCCAATACAACCCAGACTCACAGTTCTCAAGACAAACAATAACAGTCCTCAAGCAAGAGGACTTGACCACACTACTTGCCATATCTGCCTCATTCTAGATTTACCCAGTAATTGAGGCAACCATTGGTGTCAACTAAGCAGCGGGATGCTAAGGGAAACAAGATACTTAAGACTTTATGACAGGAATCAGTTTTGCAACTTGAAGCAAATTGTAACTGCATAGAAACTTCATTTCTTTAATATGATCTTTTCTCTCTTTTTTTCCCTTTTGATTCAGACTAGCCTCTTCCAGCATCCTGACTCACCCACCTCCTTCTACCTTGCACATCCACTCCCTCCGTCATTAAGCCTTCAGGACAATGAGGGTCTGATCAGCTTCAAATAATCTTAGGAACAAAGCCTCAAGTCTGATGACCCCAGTAGAGACCACAACCTTGATCACCACACTAACTTCCTTAGTCTCCATAATAAGTGATTTCCCCCTATATAATCCATCCCTGGAAGCCATCAAGGAGCCAGGTCTTTGAGCATTAAGCCACCGGTGTGAAGGCCACTTCCTAAAAATAAACCCTTTCTTTCTTTGCTGCCAGCTCCTGTTCCTGTCTTATTGGGCTTTGATGCATGCAGGCCAATGGACCTCTTTCGTCCTGTAACTGTGTCACTGAAGTCAGTCAGGCTCCCACTCTCCTACAGGAATGTTTACATTTCAAAGAAATGGTTCCTGAGTCCTTAAGAAAGGAATGCCTGGGTCATAAAAATAAAAATAGAACTAAATAATTTTCAATGTATATATACATTTTATGGAAAGTACTTAAAATTACTGCTTTTCTAAAGTAAAGATCTAAGAAAAGGGTGGGAAGCTCCTTCCTTATTTTCAACAGGAAGAATGAATCCTCTTCTTTTTAGTTTTCATATGTGTTTATAACAGCTACAGGCTTTGCTAATAGATAAGATGTATGAAGTGAGAGAACGGAGGCAGTAAAGTTTTATGACTGAGCATCTGAAAGAAAAGATTTAATTACATGGAGAAAACTTGAGGAGGAACAAGCAGAGGAGGCAATATCAAGAATTGAGGTTTTGGTGTTCTATGTAGGAGATGGGTTTTGTACTTTCTAGTTCTTATGCTAATCAGTCAGATAACCATACAAGTCTGAAATTCAGAGGAGACGTCTGGTTTGGAGCTATACTTTTTGGAGTCTTCACTGTAAACCAGTATTTATGAAACCAGACAACAAATGGTTCCAGGCTGCCTGTCACTACTTGAGCCAATTAAGTAGAGACAGGGTTGAATCTTACGTAAGCATTTTATTTTCCAATATTGCCAGCAACAGGGAAGAGCAGCAGGTCATCCACCAAAATCTGCTGTAAGTCAGCTGCTTATACTGGGTAGAAGACAGAGATTAAAATGGTTAAAGATTACAGGCAATGCGAGCATGTCCAGGACTCCATTGTTTCGGCAACAAAGTTGCTAATCTTTCTATGATGATAGGCAGTTCTCCGGTAAGAGATTGGACCTCATTTCAAGATTAACTCCCAGTCCCGGGGCCAGGTCAGAATGTGCTTACTTTAACCATAACCAAACAATCACATTTAACAGAGCATGATTAGTATTTCTTATAACTATAGCTAGCCCCCCCTGTTCTAGTTCTCCTTCCCACCTGTAACATTTACGTCATAGGACTAAAACCAACCAACCACTTTCTCTATATTCATTAAAGATTCAAAGAGAAGAAATTCAAAGTCTAAGCCCTGAAGTATAACAAAGAAAATGATTGGGGAGATAAGGAGAAAACAGTAGAGGAGATTGTGAAGAAGTTGTTCATGAAATAAAATAAAAAAAAACACATGAAAGTGTCTGTTCTATATAGGAAACGAAGAAAATATTTTAGGGAGTAGATTGGTTATCTGTGTCAAACGCTGATGAGGTCTAGTCAGACAAAGACTTGGAAATGACCTTTGGATTTATCAATATGGAAGATATTGGTGACATCCAAAACAACAAATTCTGTGGAGTCCTGAGGATGAAAGCCTAACTGGTGTAAGTTGAAGAGAAGAGACACAAAAATTCAAGACAGTGAAATAGGAACACAGATGTGGAACTGTAGTTAAATGGAAAATAGACTTTGTAAGATAAGTTAAAGTACAAGATATGTGGATGCTGATGAAAATGATCCAGTGAAGAGGAGATGGGCATTGCTGAACAATGTCCTTGGCTAGTGAAGAGGCTAGTGAGGAGCTGTGTTACATAAAGACAACACTAATTCACCCACGATAAAGAAGGAAAGGGTGCAGAGGTTTATGTAGGAACACTTTTCATTTTTCTCTTCTGGGTTCTTTGGCTAACCTAATAATTAAATCAACAAAAGACAGTTTAACAGATGAAAAACAAATTTAATTTTTTACAAACAGAAGCCCCAGAGATATGAGACTCAAGGTCAAGTCCAACAATTGAGGCTTATAAGCCATCCTTTGCTAAGAAATTAGATAGGGGTCTGTGGTTTCAAAAGTGTGGGGGTGACGCTGTGGTAATTAGCTAGTTATTAATAACTAAAGGCGTGGTGCATGAAAATCGTGTATGGGTTGCGGGGGGGGATCCCTCAGCCCGGCCTGCACTCTCTCACAATCCAGAACCCCTCGGCAGTCGGACATCCCTCTCACAATCCTGGACTGCTGACTTCTAACCGCTAGCCTGCCTAACCACCTCGGCGTGCCTGCCTGATCACCTGGAAGGACGTCCAGAATGATGTCCAGAAGATCATTCAGCTGTCTGGTCTAATTAGCATATTATGCTTTTATTATTATAGATGGGAAAGAAGCAGAGGGGGAAGGCAGACATTATAGATATGTTATTTGGGCAGCTTCACCAGGAAGCTGCAACTTTGCACTCTCCAGAGAACCATCTGTCCATTTCCTGCAAAACACTTGTGTGAGGGGTCAAAAAAAGGGGAGATAGTACATCTACAGTGAAGTTGGGGTGACTAGAGAAGGCACTTGTCTGTCAATCGAGCCTGGGACACCATAGATTGGCCAAAATGGGTGGAGCCAATCCAAGCCCATTAAAATTTGGGACTATATAATCCCCTGAACAAAGATTTTGCTCTCTTGTGGCTCTTGGCTCTTGGCTTTCTTGCATTTGCCCGTGTGGCCTGTGGCCATGTGGACCCGACACGCAATGGACTGATGGACTGAAGCTAGCCTGATGCTGCGTTGGACTATGTGGGCATGGAAAGGAAGCTCTGCACATTGACTCTGAGTCTAGTCCTGCTGAAGCCCCAGCTACACTTTCTCCTGGGGGGATGAAGGGAAGTGGGACCTTGGAAACTCAGGGATTTGTTTCCATGCAAATAAAAATCACTCATTCTCCTGTGTTAGTCTCAGAAAAAAGTCTTTTTCTTGAGAATCCAGAAGCAGCCCATTCCCACCAGCAACAGGTGGGAACGAGGAGCTTTCCCCACTATTAACAGGGTGAGGGTAATTCACAGGAGGATAGGAAAAGCTGATGTTTGATAATTAAACATTTGTCCTGCCATTCAGATAGGTCTTTCAGATAAAAAGTTATCACTGTAATATCTCTCTTTCTAGTACAGGCTTCTATCTAAATTCTGGTAGGTAGTTAAGGGAGAGGTAAAAGCCTTTTCTGAGTGTGCTGGGTCTTGATTGCCTTCAGCTCACAATAATCCACATGCCAGAGTGATACATTTTGGAATGGCATATTCTGTTCTCCTTCACTGGTAATTTGGTAGCCATGATGGTGGGAGTTTAGAATATTCTCTGTTGATTATGCTATATTCTCGAAATAGTTGGAGGATTATCAGAATGGGGTGGGGAGGTGTGAATAGTTTAAAAACAGAACAGAAAGTTGATAGTTGTCTATGAGAATGGAAGAGTATTGGACAGCACTATACAGTATGTTTGCTGGGCGGCCTAGAGCCTCTTTGAAGTTATTGCCCTCGAATTAAAGTGCAAATAATCAGCATGGCTGCGTGTGTGTGTGTGTGTGTGTGTGTGTGTGTGTGTGTTTTCAGCTTAGGAATTGTAGGTACCACAGATTATGTTTTGCCAAGTGATTGTGGCCAAGTGAGAGCAAGACAAGAGAGTCAAGATGTGTAAGGGACCTATTATAGTAATTGACCATGGAATCTAAACTGGCTTAGGAGGGAAGTGAAAAGGTGATAAAATCAATGAGTTGTAGTTATTGATGACTATACCATCAGAGGGTGAAAACTTAATATAGCTAGAGACACTTGAGATCACTCAGTAAAGAACACTGCAGGATAAACCACATAACTAGTCCATGCAGCAGGCACATTGAGCTCTGTAGAGAATCAAGAAATGTTCAGGCTTGGAACAGCATACAGTACAATATTTTTACATTAAAAAACAACAACCCACAAAATATAAATTATATTTATTACAGTTTAAAAGATTATCCTTCATTGTTTGTAATTGAATAATGCATTCTATGTCCATTAACAGTTTAATGTAATGGAGAAACTTGTGCCTGTCAATTGAGACTTAGCCATAGCTATATTTTATTATTTAAAAAATATATGTAACTAATTCAGAAAGCTTTTCATGATAATCTGATTTATATTTATGTCTATCTTATTTTCTGAATCAACAGGAGCAAAGTCCTTTAAACCTTATGACTAAAATTACATTCATGAATTTTAAAATCCTTCTGTAGGAAGGACTATTTGCCAAATTTGCTACAGTAACAATCCGTCAGTAATAGGATTCTCTTTTCTCAGGTTAAATAAAAATAGAATAAGAAGTTCTTCTTTGAAACTAATCTCTGATGTGTTTAACAATGGAACAGAAGCCTATTAGAAGATTCATGCTATTTAGAATGAATGTTTTGGTTTGTAGATGTGAAGTGAACGAGATGACTCAAAACAGTGGAGATAAGCTAGTTTAAAATTCTTCACAAATTATGGCATATTTCTACAAACATCAGGTAAAACATGTCTTAGGGAGGTGTTGGTATTCTTGCTTAAATATATGATAAGTCTATGAACTAAAGATTACATGAGTTTTGACTTTGTCTTGAATATTAACCTTCTTTTTCTGAAGATATTTAAAACCAATACCTAAATATGTCACTGTTTTCTGTGGGCTAGGATTAATATACAGACCTGCAGAAATGTAGTGAAACCATATTAAGAAACTAATCTAAAGTCTATAATTTAAAAAATAATGACAACAGCACTTGAAATACGGTGTCAGACTGCTGAGCGACGTCAGCAGGAGATAAGGAACTGGGTGCTGGCCAGATAGAGAGCCAACGGGACATTGGGAAAGCCATGTTGGAAGATGACCTTCAAAACCATGAAGGAGACTACAGATGAACCTATCTAAGGGCTTTGCTCTCCGGAATAGATTTTATTGAGTGTAAAGCAGGAAGCCATCATAACTGTAATGTTATTACCTCACCATGTCTTTCAAACATAGATAGAATGTAAGATTAAAAGTTCCCCAGTGCCTGTTTATTTTATTGTAATAAAATAAAATATACATGAGTATTCAGATAAATGTCAGAAAATAGTTTATAGGGAGTTATTGTTGTTAATTCTGTGATAGTAGAGTAATATATTTTTAAGTGTCATAAGTAGGCTTACAAATGCCTTCTCGCTCTCTCCCTCTCTCTTCCTCTCTCTAACATCAATAACAAATATTTTTTTAAATGTTGCCCTAGCCGGTTTGGCTCAGTGGATAGAGCATTGGCCTGTGGACTGAAGGGTCCCGGGTTTGATTCTGGTCAAGGACACGTACCTCGGTTGCAGGCTCCTCCTTGGCACTATCTCTAGTCAGGGTGCGTGCAGGAGTCAAACACTTGATGTGTTTCTCTCTGTCTTTCCCTCTCCCACTCTCTCTAAAAATAAATGGGAACATATCCTTGAGTAAGGATTTAAAAAAAGGTCTTCTCTTCGAAATTAATTCCTTTTCTCTTAAACAAATACACGTGGTCAGGGCAATATATGTAGTAAGTCAATGTACTAGAGCCCAATAATAAAATTCTCAGATCTGGCACCTTAACTTCATCAAAAATACACAGCTACATATATATATTTGCCAAGGAGACTTTCTTAACCATAGGAGGATATAAGGAATGTGCTACACACTAGCATAGCGATTGTAGGAACAGGTGTCTATTCATGACTTTAGGTGGTGATAGTTCCCAAATTTAAATCCACAAGCCAGACATTGCCACTGAAATTGAGACAATTTACTTGACATTTCACTTGAATATCTAATTGGGATCACAAACTCAATGTTTCCAAAATAAACTGTTTCATCCAGCAGACATGCCATTCTTCCTCGCCTTTGTATTTCAGCACTTGGTCCTAAATGCTTGTTTCCTCTCTGTCCTCACTTTCCATAACCAACAATTAACCACGACTTCCTCTCACATTTATCACTCATCCAAGTGCTTCCTCCCTACTGCTTACATGTGTTCAAAAACATCTCTTCTTGGACTATTGCATAATTGTCTTAACTCTCTCATTTTCTACCCCTCAACCTTTCAAATGTCTTAGAGCAGCCAATTTTTCTGACTTGACCGTTTTTTCTATATATTTTTTTTCTATCTTAAAATCTTTTCTCTATCGCACTGTTTTTAGCTATAATACCAGAATTTCCTACACAGTTTTTGTTAAAAAAAATGCTCCCAGAGTTTATTTTTCATTATAGCCTATTCTGGATTGTTTAATTTGATGAAATCTTGAAACACACAGAATGCATATGAAAGTTTCTTTTGCATTCTGCATCAATACACTTTCTCCGAGATGAATTTCTGTGCTGGCTAACTTTAGTTTTTCTTTCTCTTTTGAATTTCCATTTTTCTTCATGAGTCTGATGACTTTCCATTATCTGCTTATGTTTGCAAATGTTCACTTATAGCCGTAGCTTTCAAATACATTGTGCTTCATAATCACATCCAGAGATATTTTTTCTTAAAATGCACATGACTGGACCCAACTAGTACATCCTGAATCAGAATGAGAAAGCCCAGACAAGCCCACGGTCCAGTATATTTTGAGAAAATGTCTGAGGCCATTATTACGCATACCTCTGTCTAAGAAAACTGGGTCATAGTGGCATATTGATAGCTTCTTTGCACTCCCTGACCAATTGTGTAGATCACTATTTCATTGATTTTCTTTCCTTTCTGTTTTCTTTTTTTTTAATTTATGGGGGTGACATTAGTTAATAAAATTATACAGGTTTCAAGTATATAATTTATAATACATCCTCTGTATATCGTATTATGTGCTCACCACCCCAAATCAAGTCTCCTTCTGTCACCACTTAACTCCTCTTCACCCTCTTACCTCCCTCCACCCACCTCTCTCTCTGGTAACCACCATACTGTCATCTGTGTCAATGAGGTGTTTTGTTGTTGTTTTCCTAATCCCTTCATCTTAGTGGGCTTCAAGACCATCTCAGCAATCTTTAGGGAGTGGCAAATGAGACCTGTTTACTGTTAAAACTCAATTCATCAATGTCCTTTCCTTAACAAGTCAAACTGAGGATACAATGCTGCAGCCAGGCCCTCTGGCAGACAAGGGCTGAGGAATTTCCTAAAGTAATTCGTTTTCTTTCTGCTCCTCACACCCCCTTCCCCCAAACCTGCTTGCACGTATAGCCTCTGTTATGGTTTCTTAGTGATTGCATTCAGCAAGAGCTACAGTATCTGTGACTTGTGGGACTATACTAAAAGCTGATCACTGTATTGGCTTTCTCCTGAATGTTTTCACAGACAAAATTAGTTAGGGATTCTACCTCCTCTCAGTTTCATACTAGCACTCTCAGGAGCCTGTGATATCTACCCCTCACTTTACCTTTTGAATGCTCAGTAAAATCTGAGGATGAGCAGCCCCTGAGGTGCACTTTGAGGTCACCCAATATTCTTTGGTTTGTCCCTCCCCATTTTCACAGAGCTCCCCACCCAAAGCCCTTACTCTCAACAACTGCTACCTTAGTTTGGGATAAAATTACAGGAAATTATTTACATATTTCTCTGGTAGTCATTCTTTTTCAGGTATGACATCATTAGTGGTATTTTTTTTCAACCTGACTCTTCTGCATCATATATTACAGAAATTTATAGATCTTTCTGAAAGTCTTGGGTCCTGATTTCAGCAGCAGCACAGAACTTTTAATTATTATTATTATTATTTGTCATTCCATGAGAATAGGGGTGTGAAGAGGGTACAAATTGCCATTTTAAATACTAAAAAAGAAACACATGTTATTTATATGTTTTATTTCTAAAATTTGTATTTAGTCTTATTATTTAATTTCAATTTCTCTGCTATTTCCTGTCTTGTCATTCCTGTGAATATATCGTCCCTTGAGCATAGTTATAAGAACTGCTTTAAAATCCTTGTTTCTTAATCTCAACATTTGAGTCATCTCACATTTGGCTCCATTGATTGTTTCTCTTCAGAGTGAATTATCTTTTCTAGTTCCTTTGTAAATCAAGTATCATTGGAAATTATCTTAATCTTGAAGAATATTGTGTATGTTTTCTCTTTTAGCAGATAGTAACTTGGTCTAACTCAACTCATAAGACTCACTCTCCCTTGTGGTAGGCATAGCCTCGGTGTATTTTGTGTTTGTTTTAATCTAGGTAGGTTCCTGGAACTATACCTCACATGCATGGTGTGACAGGCGGGAGGGCTCCAGGGCAAGTCTGGCCCATCTCGCTCAGTCTCGATCAGCCGGACCCCAGCAGCAAGCTAACCTACTGGTCAGAGCATCTTCCCCCTGGTGGTCAGTGCACGTCATAGTGAGCAGTTGAGTGGCCTTAGTATATCATTAGCATATTATGCTTTGGTTGGTTGAATGGACGACTGGATGACCGGCCACTTAGCATATTAGGCTTTTATTATATAGGAAGTTTGGATCTGTGAGAAGCTTATTAAGCCATACTGGAAATAGACTACCTTGTATTACTCATATAACTGAAACAAACAAACAAATAATTGTTGAAAAGAAGAAAATGGAAAAAAAATTATAGTGTTTTCTCTTCAGAGGCTTTCATTGTTTAAACAGTTATTTCACATTATGTAAAGTATACATAACTTACTTAACCATATCTTGTAATTGGTTATTTGAGTGGGATTTTTAAATATTCAAAATGATAAATATCACTTCTAGGAATTCAATAAAATAAGGGACAGAGGACGTGGGGGATAAATTCCTTGGAGTGCATTTCCCATGTAGCACTTTATTGGTGAAATATAGGAGTGATTTTATAGCTCATATTACAAACAACAAATTTGCTCTCCTAAAAGATGGAGGCAATTTAATATCAACATACAAATATACCTATTCTTCCATATCACAACACTAAATGATATGTTTGACTTTCATTATTTTCCTATCTGTACTTGACCTTTATTGCGTTGGCTATCTGGTATCCTTCTCATTGTTCCAGTAACAGTCAAATGTTTTGCAGTCAGTCTTCTCCTACCCTAAGTCCACACTGTTTGAGTGGACAGACCTACACTGGCCCTTTCCTAAATAGTAAACATTGACTTAAGGACTAAAAATGACTTCAATTGATTCAACCTGATGGATGCAGTCTCTGGTAAGATCATGCTATATTTTAGTTTAGGCATCTAGATCCCCAGAGCTGCATTTCTCTCTGCCTTAGCTGAGCCTGTGTCAGCAACTTTTGCTTTGAATATACATATATTTCTTTTAATATACAAACAATCTTTTATTTAAATACATCAGAGTAACTTTTGATTGTTTGAAAGAAATTTACCTAATTGTAAACAGTGATATACATATATAGATGTATATTTTGAATACATATTCAAATATATTTGAATGTTTTGAATTACTAATAAGGGTATGAGTGTCCGTTATAATTTGAAATTGTCATTTAGCAATTCAATGAGTGTGACACCTAGCATGACACAACATACTATTAATTTGGGGGATAAAATACTAATATAATATAAACTCTGACTAAGGAAAGTTACAAAATATTTGTAGAGTCAGGTATGCAAATACCTAACAATAATCAGTACATTCCAACTGAACACTTCTTTTTCTACTTTTCAAATATAACTTATCCATTATCTATATATATAAAACCCTAATATGCAAATAGACTGAATGATGGAACAACCGAGTTGCTATGACATGCACTGACCACCAGGGGGTGTGCGTGGAACATGGTAGGTGTTGGCAGCAGGCAGCAGAGAGCTGAACATGGTGGGCATCGGCCACAGTGAGATGGTGAAACAGGTGAGCAGAGGCGCCAGATCAAGGTGGGGCACCAGCCATCGTCATTGGGGTGAGCCTCTGGTGGTTACTGAAAATTCTTTGTTCCCGCATGCCGTGATCCTGCCGGTGCTCACACCCACTGCCAGCGCCCAGTGCCAGTCCTGATCACTTGGCACCGTCAGCGGTGCGAGTGGTGGCTGCTGGCCCCAATAGCCTCTGAGGGCTTCTCAACCTCCCCCTGCTCCTGAGGGGTGATCAGGGCAGCAGCCACAGCTTGCACCTGCTGACAGTGCCGGCCCTGCTTGCACCCGCTGCTGGCAGCAGCCCCAATCGCTCTACACCATCAGCAGATGCAAGTGGGGCCGGTGCTGTCAGTGTGTGGGAGCGTCAGTGGCAAAAGCAGGGTTGCGGGCAGACAGGGGACCGGGGGCTGCAGTGGGAGGGGCCAGGCATGGGCATGGAGGATGGGCCAAGACCTGCCCCTGTGCCCACTGCAGTCTCATGGCCCACAGTTCCTTTCAAGGTGCATAAATTTGTGCACTGGGCCCCTAGTTTATATAATAAAAGCCTAAGTAACCGTTATGGTGGAACGACCAGAACAACCGGTCGCTATGATGCACACTGACCACCAGGGGGCAGATACTCAACACAGGAGCTGCCCCCTGATGGTCAGTGTGCTCCCACAGGAGGAGTGCCACTCAGCCAGAAGCTGGGCTCACAGCTGGTGAGCACAGTGATGGTGGCAAGAGCCTCTCTCACCTCTGCAGCAGCACTAAGCGGCAGCAAGCCAAGCAGTAAGGAGCAGCAAGCAGGTGGGTGGTAAGGAGTGAGGGGTCCCAGACTGCAAGAGGGCACAGGCTTGGCTGAAGGATCCCCCTACACACACCAGTGCATGAATTTCATGCACCGGGCCTCTAGTACTAATATATTTGTATATACTTTTTACATTTGAATAATGGGTAGATTGTTATATTTGTAACATATTTTCTTGTTTTCCTTTAATATTTGTTTTCATTACATTTTACTAGTGGCCCAGTGCACAAAATTCGTGCATATTAAAAGGGAATTAAATAGAGAAAATATTTTAATATTGCTATTTGCCTTTTCTCTATAACAGAAGTGTCAGAGATGAAAGAAAATTAGTAAAAATGTATATGAAAATCTCCCTCCTGTCAGTCTGGAGCACGCCAGGGGACCCAGAGTCAAGTCCCTGCCCACCCGCACAAGCCTCAAAATCGTTCAAGACCCAGACCCGGCCAGCCCCACCCCTGTCAAGCCCCGCAGAGCGGGGGAGCACAGCCTCAGGTTCCCTGGCCCGGCACCAGGTGGAGGACGCAGCCTCAGGTCCCCTGTCAAGCCCCACCAGCAGGGGGTGCAGCATCAGATCCCCAATCAAGCCCCGCCAGGTGGGGGGTGCAGCCTCAGGTCCCCTATTAAACCCCAGGGGGCAGGGGGCACGGCCTCAGGTCCCCTGGCCTGGCCTCAGGTTCCCCAACCCAGCCTCAGGTCTCCTGGCCCCGGCGCAAGGGTGCGAGGGCATGAGGGTGTGAGGGCGTGACCACCACTTGCATATTAGCTCTTTATTATATAGGATTGTATGTTTTATTAGAATATCATAATGTATAACCATTCAACTGATTCATTTAAAATATTATGTATTTTCATTCAGCTGCTATAAGTGCATTTTGATAAATTGTTTTTAACATATAAATTATGACACATGGGCCTGGCTTGTGTGGCTCAGTAGTTGAGTGTCGACCTATGAACCAGGAGGTCATAGTTTGATTTCTGGCCAGGGCATATGCCTGGGTTGCGGGCTCTATCCCCAGTGGGGGATCTGCAAGAGGCAGCCAATCAATGATTCTCTCTCATCATTGATGTCTCTTCTTCTCCCTTCCTCTCTGAAATCAATAAAAATATTTTTTATGACACATGGTATAAGATCTTTTTTACACTGCTTTTATTTTTATGTGTAATTATACTACTGTCTTAATAAAACTCTCTCATCATAGATTTACTTTTAGTTCTTCATGTAATCTTAGTATCAAAGTTTGAATTAATTATTGAAAGCATTAGTTTTTGGAAAATATATATTACCATATTTTCTATTTAAATATTGTACCACACATGTCAGATAAGTCAAATTTATGATACACTCCAAACTTTTGAAGGGCAAGTTTGCCATCAACACCTTAAAAAAAATTTGCTCACTTTACCAGAAGTTTACTTTTCTTGAAAGTTTTATGAAATACTTAACAGGGATACTAACTAAAACAGACTTGTACTCACCTAAGAATGAATGGATAAAGATGATGTGAGATATACATATATGAATATTATTCAGCCACAAGAAAAAAGCAAATCCTGCTATTTGTAACAACGTGGGTGGAACTAGAGGGCTTATGGTAAGTGAAATAAATCAGATAGAGAAAGATAAATATTGTATGATGTTACTTATATGTGGAATGTAAGAGACAGAGACTGGAATGGTGATACCAGGGCTGGGGGCCAGGGGAGGGGGCAATTGGGGAGATGCAAGTCATAAACATGTAAAGAGAAAAAAAATGTTGTAGAGATTTAATGCACAGCATAATGATTATAAGAAATAATACTGTATTATATACTTTGAAATTACTAAGAGACTAGATCTTAAATGTTATCACCACACAATGAAATAATTATGTTACACGATAGAGGTATTAGCTAAAGCTATGGTGATAATCATATTGCAATATATAAATGTATCAAATCAACATGTTGTACACCTTAACCAGGCGTGGGACTGTCCGGCTCACAGCCTGTATAAGGCCCAAGAAATCATTTGGCCTGGCCCTCCCAAGGCATTAGGGGTGAGTTAACTAAATGTTTGACCAAATATAGCAGGCTAAATGTTAAGTTGATAATTTTGTGTGGCCCACGAATGATGTTATAAATATCAAAATGGCCCTTGGCAGAAAAAAGTTTCCTCAGCCCTGCAAATTATACAGTGTAACATGTAAATTATATCTCATTAAAACAAACAAACAAACAAAACCCAAAAGACATGTTCCTGATCATTATTCCAATATTTTCTCCCAGTGATACTACTGCACCTATTTTGAACTACAGTCAAATTTAACCAATTGCCGATCTTTTCTCTTCCAGGGAATTTGAACAAAAATAGTCTTTAAAGTTCCAGAACTGTTGATATTTTTTCCGCCAGCATATCGATAGTCCTCAAATATCTTTGTTGTCGCCTTGTAGACTGTTCTGTAGTAGGTGAGCAAAGAATGTCAAAGACATTTTGAAAGGCTGAGGAACTGTTCCTGCTTTTTACATGACTTTTAAAAGTAGCCCCACCATCCCTAGATTTTACCTATCTGAGAACAATGTCATAGAAAGATCTAGTGTATGTACTACACTATAACAACAGAAATATTTCCTCCCTGAACAGGAGACAGGCAATTTTATAGTAAATAAATCCCAACCTATAGCAGCATTTCATTAGATTCACAGCTAGAAGAGCCTTGATTCTCTTTAAAAAATACTAATTTATTATAAAGGAGTATCCTAAACAGAAAATAGCAAGGATTATGACATCTGTGCTATACTTAGAATGAGTCTTTTCTTCAGTCTGTAATCCCTCCCAGAATGGTAGGCTCTGAGCTGACACACAGCTTCACTTTCTCAGGTGCATTTTAATATTTCAAGAAATAGAAGAGCAGCAATTTAAATCACTCATCCGAAACTTCCAGGCCTGGGAGGTGTTAAGCCTATAGCAAAGGTGTGATCCACTTCTTTCAAACCCTCTATTCATGCCATGTGTCGGTTGTGGGATAGGAGCCAGAAAACAGGGTCACTGAATATGTCTCCTTGCTTTCCTTCTCTGTTCTAGGCTTTAAACAGTGACAAGTGAGGTAGCTCATGGACCCACTTCATTTCTCATCAGAAAAGTTAGTTACAAGGGAGGTAAGTTGGAACCAGAGTGAATAGTCTCAGTGAACAATGTGGAACCCTGGTACAGGGATTTCAATACATCAGAAAAACATACAGATAGAGGGATTTAAAACCAGAAAACAACTACTGAAGTAAGAGATTAGATTAAACTCATTTTAGACATAACAACTCCCAACAAGATGGACCACATACATGGTTTCTGAATAAGTTACTAGAAAATATGTAGCATAATAAGGGAGTAAATCAAGAGAGAGAAAAAGCATAGAATTTAAGAAATAGTGAATCTTGCCAAAATTCTTGTGAATAAATGACCAGAGCCCAGTGTGTTATAGAATAATTAAAATGTTTTTGATTACCATTATCATTAATCACCACTATTAAGACATAATGGCAAACACATTGTCCACTTGCTATATTCCAGGCACTATTTTTCATGTGTTATCTCATTAAATACACATTCCCATAAGGTAAGTACTGCTGAGGACAGGAGCTTGCCCAAAGTGAGGGAGGCGGGCTACCGATCCAGGCAGCCCGATGCCCGAACCTACACTCTTTTTGTTGTTGTTGCATTCATAGTTTTATTTCTTACTTATTACAATAAAGGATGGAGAACCACAGTATGGTATAATTAAATAAAAATTATATCATAGGCATCTCTTTTTGTGAATTTGGACCTTTATACAATTTGTAATAGAGCATTCTACAAATATATTAGTAAAGACCATGTCATGCAGTGGGTGTACCTGTCATGGGTAAATCCAATTGCATATATCTGGTCAAAGGATATTTTAATTGATGAAGAAAATCCTTTACTTAAAAGTAGACGATATGATGAATCTTCTTTTGCTTTGTTTTGTTCCACTTTTAAAATAATTAAGTACAACATTTAATAAAATTTTAAAAATATTAAAATAAATAATTGCATATAAAGAACATAATAGAAAGGTCTTTGAGATTTTCAATTTCACATTTCTACAAACTAAGGGTCATTTAAATTTTATAACAAAATGTAAATAATTGGAAATTTTAATTATCCTTTGATTTTACACATACATACAGATAGGGCAAAAGTAGGTTTACAGCTGTGAGTATGCAAAATACAGTGCAGAACCTACACTCTTATCTGCTATGTTCCAGAGTCCCTACGTCAATATCATCCAGTAGGAGGCACATTTTTTAAATCAATCAAGAGTCACCTGGAGTAAATAAGTGCCCTCCCCTAAAAATATTAAACAAAATTAACTTCTCTGAATCTAGGATTAAAACTGTCTCATAACTCTGGTTTGGATAACTATAAAAAAGGCATTACATTGAAATAATTTGCTTATTCAACCACACAGATAAGTTATCCATGGGAAAAATATTTTTCTCATTGCAGGATCAAGTTTCCTATTCTGTGCTTGTTTTCTAGTACTTGGAGCTTCAACATTATGCAGGTCTACGTTATGAGCTGTTGTTTTTTATCATCCAACCACTAAATAAACATTGTGTGCATTCAAGAAGAGACCTGCCTTATGATCTACATGATGTTGAATTTATATAATATATATAATAAAACATCGTATTTATAATAAGACATGTGAGTTTTACTTGTGGTGCTTTATCTTCTTTAAAAAAAAACGCTTTTATTGATTTTTAGAGAAAGAGAAAGGGAGAGGGAGATAGAAAAAGAAACATCAATGTGGGACCAGAACATAGCTGCCTCCTTCACATCCCCTACCAGGTATCGATCCTGCATCCTGGGTATGTGCCTGGACCAGGAAACTAACCAGCAACCCTTTGTGCATGTGGTGCTTTCTCTTAATTTAAAGTTATTATCATAAAGAAAACAGTTGATTCTATATAATTCACTCATAACATAATTTAATTGGCAAGTAAATTAAAGTGGTTTATGCAAATCATTGAAATATAGCATTAATACTAATTAAGAATGAGTAGCTAAGAAAATTAGACTAAAGATAAAAATGACAGTACAAAAAATGTAAATGAACGCATTACAGTAGTCTTTATAGAAGGGTAGAACACTCTGAATTGTTTTTTATTTGTTTATTTATTTTAGAGAGAAAAGATGGGAGAGATTGATTTGTTGTTCCACTTATTTATGCATTCACTGCTTGATTCTTTTTTGTGTGACTGTTTTGAATGTACTTTATTTCTCCAATCATGCCATATTTTAATGGGTACATTGTGCTTTCACTTGGCATCAATTATGAGTTGGTTTTGAAGCAATTCATTATTACACCAGCTGGGATCATTCCTTTGGGGTGACTCTGCCAGTAGCGGGCAGGTTCCATTCTGTTCCAATATGTGTTGCTATCTATGTCCATGTAGCAACACAGAAAGTGGCTCCCTAGCTAATACAGCATCACCATACGTGTCATGGAAATCAGGTGTCCATTTCTGGGGGATCTGCCTTGCCATTATTTGCTGAATGCTTCGAACTGGGAGACAACTTAGCACATTTTTGACCCTCAGAAACATCGTGAAGCTGACGACAGAACTGCAGCAGCTGCAGCTGCTGGCGGCTGGGACTTTGTGTCAAGTGCCTTTTCCAAGAACCTCATTGCTTGATTCTTGTATGTTCCCTGACCGGGTACCGAACCCACAACCTTGGCATATCGGGAAGATGCTCTAACCAACTGAGATACCTGGCCAGGGCCTAGAATTCTCTTAATTGTTGAACACAGAAACAGAGCTTTATCTGTTAATCATAAATGATGATTATTATAAGAACTCCAGAGTAGGTCAGAGACTAAAGGAAACAGGCATTAGGAAGAAGCATCAGGATAAGGGCAGCTCAGAAACCCTCAGCTAACAGATCACCAGACAGGTACACTTTAAGGACTTGACACTCATATTTGCTTCTTTTCTTATTGATATTTTCCCACTGCAATAGTATTCCTCATATATTAGGAGAATGGCTTTACATCCTCATAAACCCACAACCAGAAAGTAAAGAAGGTTTCCCTACCAGCTAAAGTACAACAAAATGAGAGAAAATCTCTGGCTCAACTTGGATCATGTATCTAACCATAAATCCATCTCTGTAGCTGTGGGGTAAATACTTAAGTTGACTACTTTGAATCAGATGTTCTGACAATTTATTTTTACCGCATGTCCTATTGCCATGTCCGATTCCTATGGCCACTTCTGATTTCATCTGCAGTTGTGGTGGACAGCGCTGTGCAAGGTTAGACTTATCCTGGAACTATCCCCCTTGAGGAAAAATTTAGATTTTTTCCTGCTTTTGTTGTTGTTCTTGTTCAGGACCTTCCAGGAAGCCATAGGGTCCCACCTACAGGTGCAGCCTGGGAAGTGGCAGGGGGTGGGGGAGAGTGGTGTCAGTGTCCAGGGAGCAATCCTCCGCCAGCGGAGAATGAGAGCTGGTGAAGAGAAGCCCCGGTTCCCCACAGTGATAACCAGATTAATAATGCCCTTTGGGTTGATCTTTCCCTGGATCATTCTCGCCACTCCCTCATTCCGGCTCCCTGATCACCTCCCAAGTAAACCACTCCCACCTGATGCTTTTCTCAGGCTCTGCTTTCAAGGGAATTCAAACTGAGGTGCCCATAACTTGATCCATTATTTTATCCAAGAAATTAATTTTCTCTTGAAGCTTCTTCACAAAAGTACTGCTTACCCCCTTTTATTCACCAACTGCAAACTTCGATGTGGTTTTCATGTCTTCGCTGTCTGGATGATTTCATTAGTCTCTTGTCTTTAAAAAAGCATCTGTACTCTAGTGATTACAAATGTACACTTTTAGCTGAGACCTCTTCCTTGTATTTCAGAATTTTTAACCTAATGCCTCTTTGAAATTACTTGGCAGTCTAGCAGGCATCTCAAATTTAGCTTGTCCAAACACAAACTCTCAATACCCTTCCCAAACTTGCTCTTTCCACAGTCTCCCCATCTCAATACATGGCGACTCCATTATTCCAGTTCAGGTTCCAAGTTGGTGTAACCTTTGAGACAACTTTCTTTCTTGAGACATCTTTCTTTCTTTCATATGCTACCTTTAATAAATCAACAAAGTTTCAAAATATACCTGAGATTCAGCTATGTCTTACTACCTTCATTTCTAGCAACCCGGAATATTGCAGTAGTATCCTAACTTGGTCCCATTATTCACCATTCACTGGTAAAATCTATTTTCTAAATAGCACTGAGAATGATCCTTAGAAACATGAATCAAATGTAACACTCTACTGTTCAATACCATTTCAGTGATATTACTATATCACTCTGAGGAAAGACCAAAGTCTTCTTAATGGCCTATAAATACATATGTAATCTGATTATTTTTCTTCTATTACTGTCACCTACTTCACTTCATTTTGGCTACACTAACCTCTGCGCTTTTCTTGAATAAGCCAAGCATATTCCTCCAAATATTTCAAAACTTCACTTTTTATGTCTCCACTGAAGTCACATTATCAGAGAAGCCTTTCTTAACTGCCATGTGTTATAACCGCCCACACCCCAAGATCTAGGAGGGGAAGGGGGTCTGCTTTGTTCACTTCCCTAGCTGCAAGACCCACAGTGGGCTTGGCATGGAAGAGGCTCCCAGCTTGTACTATTTGTTGAATGAATGAAGGAGAGGGATGACAGTTCCAGTTCAGTCAACATCATTGAGTTAATAAGCTACTAGGGAGGAGAGGAGATTCTTCTAAATGGAATCTGGAACATGAGTGATTTGGGTAATCAACGGAAAACAGTCTGCACAGAGCAGTGCCCTTCCTCCCACTGGGGTATACTGCAGCCCTTTACTATTTCCAGAACAGAGTTAGAAATGTGACTGTGTTTTGCAGGGACACACATACACATACACACTACACTGTGTCAATGATGTAAAATAAATGAGAGCCTTATGAAAAGCACAATTAATTTTGGCTTTAAATGAAGAAATGTTTTACTCTGTGACCAAATAGAGAGGATAATATATAGTCTAGTAAAAAATAGCTTGTAAATCTAATTATAAGAAACACAGCAGTATTTTTTTATGATTGTGTTTACAGCAAGAATGCAATGTTCTTACCTGATTTCAATTTTGAAAGTTTTTGGAGAATTTTTAAAATAAATGTATTCCTTATAATTCATAGAAATTAAAAAATTGATCATTTGTAGAAAGATATTAAAGAGAAAACCCAGTGGCTAGTGACAATTAAATGAACTGAAGAAACTTATAACTTTCAAAAATTGTAATTTAAAAATAAATCTTTTTTTATTATATCTCTACATTCCCTAAGTCAAATGCTGCAATCAACCCATTGGATCATTATAAAAACTGGATTAAAACCCATCCATCTTTTTTATTACAATTCAGCAATATTTCTCAAGTCAAGCAAAATTTAATAATTCATTGCAGGACTTAATAAAAGAACAGAAGATTTATATATCTAATAAGAATTCATTCAGTTCCAGTTGTTTTATTGAATTTGTTTCCATATGTCTTATCACCTATTAGATATCATTGTTTCTCAAAATATAAAGAATAGGAATTGCTTCTAAAATAATTTTATAGAAAAATTTATTGATTTGTCAAGCATTCCATATGTCTGTCCTTTTAAAATGTGGAAGACTCAAGGGCACCTTGAAATTAGAAAGTATTAGAAGGACTTCTTGGCTGCTGAACTTCAGATCAATTTGTGATTTTAGTGGTCTTTTCTTCATAACTCACACAGGGTTTTCTCTAGAGTTTCAGAGAATGAAGAAAGAATTAAAGGTAAGCATTTCAAATGTATTTGAAATGCATTTCTGTAGTTAAACTATAAAATTCAAGCCTTAGCTTATTTTTTTGTTTTTAGTAGCAAAGAGGCTACTTTACTGATGAATATTTCATAGAATGTCAAATTCTGTTGTAATCCTTCTTTTGTCGAGAAGTAAGTGTGGTTGTCATTTAAAAGCTCTTTTGAGTATTTTTATAGCTCACCAGTTAAGAATTAAGACCAATTAAAAATAGTCTGTAAGGTTAACCCATTTACTGGCAATTGGATTTGCCTACTCTGATTATAGGAATCTGAGGATTTGAATAAAGGGAATAGCCTTGTTTTATAAATATCATTAGATGACAGTGATAATATGAATTTCTCCCAACAAGATATGCTCTTCCTTTGAAGACAAAAATAGAGGTTTTAGAAGTGATATAGGGCACAAAATAAATTAGAAGTCAGCACTGGCCTAGGCTTTCTTAAGAAACATGGGTACGTACTACAGCACTTAAGAGTTTTGTGCAATAACTACCTCAGCAATGAACATTTGTAATTCATAAATAAAACAATTGGGTTATTCATACTTCATAAAATATTGAGTATTTTATTCTATATGTTAATACTATATCCTATATAATAAAACCCTAATATGCAAATCGACTGAACAGTGGAATGAATGGTGGAAAGAACAGCGGAACGGTAGAACGACCAGTGGAACAACTGGTGAAACAACTGGTCACTCTGACACACACTGACCACCAGAGGCGACAGGCGGCAGCGATCAGGGGTGGGGTGGGGATGACCAGTGGGCAGTGCCAGGCCGCCAGTCAAGGCAGGTGTCAGCAGGGGCCCCCCAGTTGCCCCACCCACCAGTCACCTGCAGATGGCCCTGATTGTCAGCCAGACCTAGGGACCCTACCCTATATATTGGGAACAGTCTCTTACATTTAAAAATTAAAACCTGGCAAGGCTACTCTAACACTGAAAAAACAGGATGATGCAGTGATGACTTGCATGGACTCTGGCTTGCACATTTTTTGGTCAGCCCTGACTCTGACACTTATAACTGTGTGATAAAGCCAATTACTTAACTTCTCTCTGCTTCAGTTTTTCTACCCATAAGATGAGGAAAATGATACTATTTCCTCAGAAGGATCATGTTATGTACTACTTTTTATAATCAAGGCAAAAAAAATATAGCTGCCCATACAGCAGCAAGATGCCTTTCACCTGTATGAAAAGTATGGTCATTGGTGCATGCAGCACCCCGGGTTGCCAGAGGGATGTCTGACTGCCAGTTTAAGCCCAACATCCCTGAGGGCTCCCAGACTGCAAGAGGGTGCAGGCTGGGCTGAGGGACACCCCTCCCCAACCCCCACCGAATGCACAAATTTTATGCACCAGGCCATAATAATATTAGAGACCCAGTGCACGAAATTCATGCACTCGAGGAGGGTCCCTCAGCCTGGCCTGTGCCCTCTCACAGTCTGGGAGCCCTCGGTGGATGTTCAACTGATGGCATAGGCTTGCTCCCCGTGGGGAGCGGGCCTATATCATCAGTTGGACATCCTTAGTGCTGCTGCAGAGGTGGGAGAGGCTCCCGCCACCACCGCTGTGCTCGCCAGCCGTGAGCCTGGCTTCTGGCTGAGCAGCACTCTCCCTGTGGGAGCATACTGACCACAAGGGGGCAGCTCCTGTGTTGAGCATTTGCCCCCTGGTGGTCAGTGCGTGTCATAGTGACTGGTCATTCCACCATTTGGTCTATTTGCATAGTAGCCTTTTATTATATAGGATCAAGATGACAAGAGAAAAATCTAAGCAAATCTAAATACCAAGATTACAAAAAAAATTTTTAAATAGACCACAAAATACTTTATTTCCTGATAATTGAGTTTCCTTTGAGTTTAATGTATCTTATTTGACTTAGAAATATTTTTGCTTCAGCAAACCATTTTGGGGATTCATTTTTCAATCTTGTAAAATACTAAGAACTTTCACCAAAAAGTTTTGTTGCCATTTGATATTGTTATTTGTTTCAAAAGTATAATTCACATGTTTTCCTACCAGTAATTGCTCTCTAAAATATATTAAATGTACAGTATTGTTAATATTAATGCTTTTTGCATATTATAAGCTCAAATTATTATAGGACAGTTGGTGCTTGTCAACATATAAATATTTGCAATGAACTTCCATTTGACCCAGTGATCCCACTTCTAGGAATATATTCTATCATCAATAAATCAACAAATGACAAATGTTGGCGAGGAAGTGGAGAAAAGGGAGCCCTCATGCACTGCTGGTGGGGATGCAGACTGGTGCAACCTCTGTGGAAAACAGTATGGAGTTTCCTCAAAAAAATTAAAAAGGGAACTAACATTTGACCTGGTTATCCCACTTCTAGGAATATATCCTAAGAATTCAGAAACACCAATCTCTCTTATCTTTGATGTTTCTGTCTCCCTCTTCTTCTCCCTTCCTCTCTCTGAAATCAACAAAAACATATTTTTTAAAAAAGTTAAATATTCCACCATAGTTACCCTGTTTCTTGAAATAATATCTATGTTATATATGACTTGCAGATTAATAGCTGAAATGAAGCAAAAATGAACAGTTGCTTAACAAACCTGGGGTCTCAGGTACTCTTGGAGCATATATTTGTAGACCCTGCTCTCCCATAACTATAAATAAATAACACCACTAGGAGAAATATATTCCTTATGCTCAGTACTATAACTTCTATGCTTAAGTATTGATCCAAATGTCCTTATATAGAATGTCACTTTAATTGACCTAAATCAATGATGTTATTAAAAGGCTCATCTGACAAATTAGTATCACTAGCAGCATGCATATTTATGTTTGACAAATATACTGTATCATCTGTCTTGCTATCTGTGTAGATACAGACTTACAGGTTATCTGAAAAGCCAAGTAATATTTTTTTATTATTTAAAGTGTTACAAATAGTAGAACATATGTCTCCTTTTTTCCCTATTAACCTCCCCCTGGCCTCCCCTCCCCCACTCCCTCCCAGCCCATGCCCTCACCCCTCTAGAGTCTGTGTCCATTGGTTATGTTTATATACATGCATACAAGTCATTTGGTTGATCTCTTACCCCCCACCCCCCAACCTTCCCCTGCCTTCCCACTGAAGTTTTTCATGAAGCAAATAATTTGGATGCCACGACTAAATTTAGGGCTTTGATCAATTTTTCATGAGATTTTTTTCAATGACTAAAAAGTTCATCCATTAAAACAAAACCAAATTTCATATAAATCAATTTATCATCTTACACTATTATCATAATGGTTGGCTTTCAAAGAACAAAGTAAATTTCATCTGGAAATTTATAACTTCCCTATTTATTTTGTTTCATTTCATAATTACAAGGAAGGAAGAAAATTCTCTAAGATTTTATTATCACCCGGTTTGAAAATACTGCACTAGGTAATAGCTCATGGTAGTAGGCTCAGAATTACACACTCAGTCATCATATCCATTGCCACATTTATGTTGAATTGCATGTTTTATCATATGATAACTATTACACATCTGTCATGGTTTGCAGTTTCCTAGAGTGATTGATATGTGATGGTACTAAGAGATTTAATGGCTCTTCAAAGAATCATAATTTATATTTGCACATAAATTCAAAAGTAGAGACAAGAAAAACAAAGTTTAAGACAGATAAAAAGTAAGCAGTAAGCTAAAGAAAATAAACTTTATGGGATAGTTTATGTGTATGTGCACGTGTGTATGTGTTTAAATATGAGGAATACTTGAGCTTTTCATATGTCAAAGACAAGTTGTGAGAGAGAGAGAGAGAGATTAGAAGATACAGACAGGAAGGGTGGATAAGAAATTAGACCCAAATATGACTTCCACACTTATTTAACTTATCTAATTTTCCTAAGCTTTTGTCTTTAAAGTGGAAATAGAAATTTTATCTTTCACCTATTATTCTTTTGAATATTGAAATACTGCATATAAACTGCTTAACATAGTATGTACTCAAAAACTATTCCATACATTTCTTTACTAGCATAGAGATTAAAAACATAGCTCTGGATTCATACTACCTGGATCAAATTCCTGGTCCTCTATTGACTAAATTTATGACCTTTGGGCAAATTGTTTAAACTTTCTATTCCTTAATTCCCTCATCTGTGAAGAAACTACATCTCTGAAGATTAAATGAATTAAAACAATAAATTACTTAAGAGTTTGTTACATGTAAAGTGATATAATAAGATTTTGTCTTCTCCGTCTTCTTCCTCTCATGTTGCCACTACTGCTGTCCCCAATGATCTCGTCATTTTGTGAAAAGAATAGTTGTGCTTGCCATCTCTTTCTCATCAACTCAACCCACTACAGTCAGGCTTTAGCAACCTCCCTTCCCGTATGTCACTGTTCAGAATTGTTAGGATTCTTTTTTAACCCCTATTTGTAAAACCCAATGGCCTCTTAACAGTTTTTATTTTAATTAAATTCTGTGACATCACTTCTTAATAATCCCATCCCCAGTTTTCTTTATATATCTGATTGTTCTTTCTACATTGTAAGAAATTTAGTCTGCACTCACTTTCTCTCCATTATACAATATTAGTATTAATCAAAGATTCTGTTATTAGCCCCTGCTTTTTCCCCATTCCGAACATTATGACTGGGCAATCTCATCTATGCCTGGGGCTTCAACATCTAACATACAAATGGACACCACTAGTCCATAGGTTCCCTTTTTCCGGTCCTGTCACAAACGATAGAACCTCAGAATATTCACCAGATGAAGCAAGCCTCGCAATTCTCAGAAATTTTATATTTTATAAATACTTTTAAAAATTGATGTACTTTTATCAAATTATATGTTCACTGTCCTGTCTTTACCACTAGCCTGTAAACTATGGAGGGTTGTAGTCTATTTGATTCACCAGTGTAGCACAGCCCACTTCAGCATACCAGGCATGTTTCTGACATTCAGTTATGTTTGTTAATTGATTGTAAAACTGAATCTTGAGTTCTACAATTGAAAATCTAAAAACACTTGCAAAAATTAGTCTGAGTGCCTCAAAGGCCTAAAAATACTATAAATCCAGAAAGCGAATAGTATATATGTGTGTTTTAATCGCTCATGTACCCATGGACTCATGGCAGTTATTTGGGTGCAATGTATTTCCTTTGCAACTTCTCCATGAAATTCTCTTGAAGGTACAGCCTAAATAATGATAACAAATAATTATTTTAAAGTATACCTAATTTTACATTGAGCTACTGAATGAATGATTGCTATTGCTGATTTTTACTTAATATATAGCTCTGTGCTTGAAATATTTTCCCTTTGCTGTGCTGTGAACAATTCCTTTGTAAGAGTTAATGTATTATTCATAGGTGGCAGGGATAGTATATATTTAGTGTATTTTTGAATGTGTACCAAGGAACTCTACTAAATAATGTTTATTTCTTTTTGACAAACATATAATGAAAATAAAAAGGAAACTTCTGTTTGGAGCAGAATTGTGAGCTCTGAAACCATACTACAAGGTCATTGTAATCAAAACAGCCTGAAACTGGCATAAAAACAGGCATATAGATCAATGGAACAGACTAGAGAGCCCAGAAATCAACCCACACATTTATGGTCAATTAATATTTGACAAAGGAGACAAGAGCATACAATGGAGTAAAGACAGTCTCTTCAATAAATAGTGTTGAAAAAAATTGGACAGATACATGCCAAAAAAATGAAACTAGACTACCAAATTATAACATACACAAGAATAAACTCAAAATGGATAAAAGACTTACATGTAAGTCACAAAACCATAAGAATCCTAGAAGAAAACGTAGGCAGTAAAATATCAGACATCTCTCAAAGCAATGTTTTTGCCAATATGTCTCTGAGGGCAAGGGACACTCAGGAAGACATAAACAAATGAGACGGCACCAAGCTAAAAAGCTTCTGCACATCCAAAGAAACCATCAACACAATGAAAAGAGAACCCACTGTATGGGAGAACATATTTGCCAATGATACATTCGATAACGGATTAAGTTCCAAAATATATAAAGAACATATACAACTCAACACCAGGAAGATAAACAATTCAATTAAAAAATGGGCAAAAGATCTGAATAGACACTTCTCCAAAGAGGATATACAGATGGCCAATAGACATATGAAAAAATGCTCAAAGTCACTATTCATCAGAGAGATACAAATAAAAACTACAATGAGGTATCACCTCACACCTGTCAGAATGGCTACTATCAATAAATCATCAAACAATAAGTGCTGACGAAGATGTGGAGAAAAGAGAACCCTAGTGTACTGCTAGTGGGAATACAGACTGGTACAACCTCTGTGAAAAACAATATGGAGTTTACTAAAAAAATTAAAAATGGAACTACTGTTTGACCCAGTGATCCCACTTCTGGGAATATATCCTAAGAATCCTGAGACACCAATAAGAAAGAATATATGCACCCCCAATGTTCAAAGCAGCATTATTTACAACTAGAGGCCCGGTGCACAAAATTCATGCACTGGGGGGTGTCCCTCAGCCCAGCCTGCACCCTCTCCAATCTGGGACATCCCTCTCACAATCCGGGACTTCTGGCTCCCAACCGCTCGCCTGCCTGCCTGCCTGATTGCCCCCTAACCACTCCCCTGCCAACCTGATCGACACCTAAAAGCTCCCCTGCCAGCCCAATCACCCGCAACTTCCATCCCTGCCAGCCAGATTGCCCCCAACTGCCCTTCCTTGCAGGCCTTGTCACCCCCAACTACCCTCCCCTGCTGGCCTGGTCTCCCTTAACTGCCCTCCCCTGCTGGCCTGATTGCCCACAACTGCCCTCCCCTGCCGGCCATCTTGTGGCTGTGGGCGGTGCCATCATTGAGGGTGTGGCAGTCAATTAGCATATTCCCTCCTTATTGGCTGTGAGCGCCGCCATCTTTGAGGATGGGACTGTCAATTAGCATATTCCGTCTTTATTAGATAGGATAGCCAAGTTCTGGAAATAGCCCAAGTGCTCATCAGTAGATGAGTGGATAAAAAAGCTGTGGTACATTTACACAATGGAATACTATGTGGCTGTAAAAAAGAAGGAACTCTTACCCTTTGTGACAGCATGGAGGGACCTGCAGAATATTATGCAAATGAAATAAGCCAGTCAAAGAAAGACAAATACCATGTGATCTCACTAATATGTGAATCTAATGAACAAAATAAACTGATGAATGAAATGGAACCAGAAGTATGGATAAGTAGGACAAACTGGCAGGAGCCAGAGGGGAGGAAGATGGGGTACCTGGATAAAGAAATTGAAGGGATTAACGAAAGAACATTTTATAGATATTTCATGGACACAGACAATAGTTTGGTGAAGGCTCAAAGAGGGGGAGGCCAGGCTAGGTGGACGTGGGCAAGGGGGGTAATGAAAGAAGTCTGCAACAGTGTCAACATAAAAAGTTTATTTATTTATTTATTTATTTATTTATTTATTTATTTTAAATTTAAATTCTTATGTAAGTCCCCTTTTTCCCACATTGACCTCTCCCCGGCAGACCCCAACCCCCAGCACATGCCCTCACTCCCCTCTCCTCCCCCCATATATCCATCTCCATCTGTGTCCATTGGTTATGCTCATATGCATGCATACAAGTCCTTTGGTTGATCTCTTACCCCCTCACCCCCGCCTTCCCTCATAGGTTGCAAACCAAGAAAACTCCACCTCACTGGCTCCTGAGGTTACTCTGCTAAGGTCATGGCTCATTCCCTGGCAGTCTGTTTGAAAGGTAAGGTTTAACCCCGTCTTCTATCAACAGAACTGGAACTGCAACTTCTGAAACACTAGCTGTGCATTGAATTGGTCCCTGCCACTCTTTACAGCCTTAAAACATGTCCCATGTAGAGCTGAAGAAAAGAGGTTTCCTTGATTCACTAGAAATATCTCCATGCTGTGTCTGCCCTTTGGTGTAGAATTTGCTTTATCATGACTCTATGGAATTTTACATACTCTGTGTATAGTTTAAAGACATATCTATATCTAAGAGCTCATATGGCTTTTCCAGAGATAATTTTTATTTTTATTATCATCATTGTTATCTTTGTCAAAAGTTAAAGGAGGGAACATTTGAATGGTTCTGCTACACATTCAAAAACATGTAAAACATATACTTCCCCTGACATCTATGAGTAATGTGCTATTTTTAGTAGAGGAATTATTCCTAGTACAGCAAGGGCATAGAATTTCAATTCTCCAAGCTATATATGAGGCAACTATCAGCAATATCAATCATTTGTTCAATACCCCAGTGGGAAATTAGGTTCATTCAAAAAATCTATTATTTATATTGTAATTACAAGAAATTTCCCTGCACCCAAATAATTGAACAGGCAAACATCAAAATGAGAAAAAAAGTGTTCAATCACAATGACAGTTACTTTTAGGAACATAAAACCTAAGAAGCATACAATAAATAAAACCTTTTTTTTTAGGATGTTTTCTGTCACAAACCCCAATAACACATTCTCAACAAAGTGCTGTGAAAGTAGAAATTAGACTGTCAACTTTATAGTAAGAGACAGCTTTGCATTCTCCCCACTGTTTCACAATTAGTCATGGCCATTTAAAAAAATACATATATTGATTTGAATAACCATATTTTGTTTATTTGTCCATGGTACTGTGTGTAGCTGGTATTTGTTGTTGTATCTCTTCACCTGGTTTTAGACTGAAATGCATTTTGATTTAGGTTAAAAAAAATTTCAGGTTAATTCAGTCTACATATTCTTTCAAATTTTGGAATTAAAGTTTTCATATTTACATTGACTGCTTTTAAATTTGCTCATTAAAAACCCAGAGCTCTGTTTCTTCACTCAGCTTGGTCTCTCTCAGAGCTCTCCTTCCTGCCAAGATCAGCATGTTTTTTTTGAATGCTATTAGCTTGCAAAGCGAAGGCATTTGGGATTACTGGAAATAAAAATAGGCTTGAATTTGTTCATATTCACCTGCTGTTCTCAAGATGAAAACACACAGGAAAGCAATTCAGAACTGCATACGACATTTTTTTTTAATTTAAGGAAATATTATATTTAATGAATGTATATCAGCCCAATTTTGCACCAGAGAGAACCACTTAGCTTTAGACAATCGTGTCCTGGTAGGAACTTAAAACCTTTAAAAAATTGTTTTATTCACAAATCATATATAAGCTTAATTTAAGAACAAAGCAACAATATAATAATGTTTCATTTCACTTTTCTCTGTCCTACAACTTTTCAGAATTTTTGATGGATGGTGTCTAGGGAGTATACTCATTTCCAGTTCTGTGAAACACATACCCCTTCCCTCAGAGTAATATGTAGCATAATTAGGAGAACAAATGTACTTACCACCAGCCACCAACAATACTTAGTCACCTTTTATTAGAATTATTCTCATTTATAGTTGGATTTTATTTTTGAGTGGCCTTGGAAGTCCATGTAAAACATGAACCTTCTATTCAGCAAATTCTGGGCTCAAATCTGGGTTCTGCTTCTTAGGAGCTGGGTGGCACCAGGCAAGAGACTCTGCTGAGATTCAATGTCTTCATCTGTCAGATGGACACAATATTAGGGATCTCATGGAACTAGATGAAGATCAGATGAGGCAGCTAAGTTGAGGAGAATCTGGCAGAGAGTAGATGCATAGTAGATGTTCCTTCTGTTCTTTTTCTCACCGATGTTTGAATATGCATTAAACAAATATTCCTTTGAGAAAAGTTCCATGATCTCCTCTATTTGTATCTTAATAGTGATCGTTTTTCAAACCTGGAAAATTTAGCAGAAACTTTGGTCTGGAGGGCAGCTATTGAGGTACTGGAGCAGTGGCATTAGAGCGATTACAACAGAGACCTCCTCAACTTGGCATTTCCCTCCAGGGTTGTTTGTATGATGCTCCTTCTAAAACCCCTCTTTCACACCATCCCCATGACTCCTTCTAGGTTGCCACTCTTTCCAAGAGTAGCTCTGCCTAATGAGTGAAGTGGAAAATAGGGAATACTAGTACATGGTGACCTTTTTTGTTGTCTAAAAGTGTTATGCCTCATATTTAAAAATATGTCTTAAATTACTAGTCACCATTCATGGGACCAAATATTTCCTTGATTTTATCTTTCCCCATTATCCTGCCACATGTTTGCAGAAGTGCTCTTTGGGGAAAAGGAAAACAAAACAGGCAACTGAAAACTGTATTTTTTTAAAGACTGTGGCCTTAAA
The DNA here is from genome assembly GCF_000147115.1 of Myotis lucifugus. NCBI lineage: Eukaryota > Metazoa > Chordata > Mammalia > Chiroptera > Vespertilionidae > Myotis > Myotis lucifugus. The sequence continues at coordinate 1,907,132 of NW_005871129.1, forward strand.
CTCTGCCTCGTTCCCCTTTCTGTCTTTCTGCCCCCCCCTCTTCCCTTGCACAAGTTTCTGTGCCTCTGTATGTGTGTGTCTGTCTGTCTCCCTATAACATCTATAATTGACAAAGAGGAGCAGGATGATAGAGTGTTCATGGAATAAAGCTGATAAGATTCTGTTGCTTGTTTTGAGCAAGAAAACATTATCGAGTGCCTTAAGTTTATTTTTGTAACTCTGAATATCATTTTCTACTTTCAGGAGTAAAAAAGCTGTGGAAGTGAATAACAACTTTTTTTCCTCTTTTGTACAAAGCTGTAAACATTTCAAAAGTAAAATATAATACGAGGATATCAGAAATGATTTTCCCCTGAGTCTCCTTAATTTGTTTCTCAAAAAATTCACAACCCCAGATATGTAAAAATGTAAACAGGCTAGAAAATATTACATCTCTATATTTTAATATTTTGATTAGGTTTCTCAATATCATACTGTCTAAACCAGTGCTCTCAAAGAAAATAACACAACAACAAAAACAAAAACTAGCCTCTGAAGTCTTTCTTCAAACAAAATCTTAGGAAAGTCAAATAGATAAAAGACATTAACTTGAGTTTCTTTGAAGGAGGAAAGTGAGTGGTAGAGTTTCGCCCTCCTGCCCCTGTGCCCACACTACCTGTCATATAATTTCATAATTTGAAGGGAGTCCCAAAACATCTGTGATTTTCTTACTAAACTTCTACTAAAGTTGAAAATATATCCATCTCCTTTCAAGAAAAAATAAATTTTTGTACTTATTTTCTTGCATAAAGTCTATGTAAACTATATACAAATTATATTAAAATACGATGCAGGGTATTCTCCCACAGGAACTGGAAATAGATTGTTATTGGGAACCACACAGCTATATGTATATACTTGTAAGTAAAATATTAAATTGAAGCAATCAATGTCAAAGAGTGAGAACTACATCTTTCACCATTCGGACTTGGATACATTGAGTTACTTTTTATTTATCTTACTCCCTATAGTATATTCAATTCTCAGTCAGTTCTGCATTCTATAAAAGTTAGTTCTTTCCATTTTTAAATAATATTGTTCTTATCATCTCTTTCTGAAACCATCATATCAAGTTATTGCTATCTTCTTCCACAAAGAATTTGTCACCCCTCTGAAGGTAACAATTTCTTAAGACATAACTGTGATCACAGTATTACTCTGAGTCAAAAAGTTTTCCTAGTATTTTTATGGCCAACAGAATAAAATATGTAACAGATAATAGTCTAATCCCAATCACCTCCTCTTATTATGTCTACATAATTGCAATAAACTCTTCACTAACATTTACACACATAAGCACTGGACTTTATCCCTTAGGTCCTGACCTATTATATCTTGACCATATACCTTTAACTTGGAATACTCTTTCTTTTATCCCCAACACCAAAATGCAACTCATTCTTTACAATCCAACTCGCATTCAACTTCATGCTTTAAGCTTTTCCTCTTTATTTTAACAGAAAATCAAAGCTGTACTTGAACTATAGAATTTGTCAAATTATGTCTTGTGTTCACTATCTGCATGTATGTATTATCTCCCCACAGTAAGCTATAAACTGCTCAAGCATAGAAACCACGTTTCATTTACCTTTTCTGTCCTTGTCCAGTACAGTTCTTAATAGGTAGTCATGGAATGCTCGTTGAGTTGAATTATTTAACGACATGGAAAGTCCAAACTACCACAGCACCTATAAGAGTTTCTTCTCACCCATGTCAACTCTACTGAATTAAAGGTGATTTAGCTCTCTCACCATACTTTAGGGAATCTTTCTTGGTTCTACATGCTATTTTCCCCTGAACTTAGTCACTGAAATTGGCTTCACATCTTTTACTTCAGCTATGCCCCACCACTTCAAAATTTCTTTGAATTTGTTTCTTTGTATTTGCCTTTTGTTCCCAAAATTGCCACGGGAGCTTCATTCTTCATTCAAAAAGCTCTCTATTCTTTCTTTCTCATCTCTCTCCACACACACACACACACACACACACACACACACACACACACACACAGAGACAGAGAGAGAGATGGGGCGGGGAGCTACGGGACTTACAGGACTTGGAAGTTAAAGCTAGTCCATTTTATTACCTTTGTTATTGTGGTACTGCAAAGCAAAAACTCTCAGGTTTCCCTTCCTCTGTAGGGAAAAACTCAGTTCTTTCCTAGTGTGTATTTCTTTATCTTGTGTATCGTCTTTACCTTCACAGAAAACACTTCACTGCTGACACTTCTGGTCACCAACTGTGTGGAGTTCCCCCCACCCCAACCAATAAGCAATTCTCAAACAGCTGGGTATCCTACAATTTAACTTCATTCTGATATTTTACCTGGAGATAATGTCAGGTACCTCAGGTTAAGGCTTCAGTCCCATAACACTAATATTGACTCCCCGTTCACACACACACACACACACACACACACACTTCAGACACCAGTTCCAAGCCCAGGTTATCACTTGTGCTTTGGACTAACTGGCTATAAATTAGAGGTTCCCACAGTTCCTTCCTCAGGTATGAGTAATTTATTAGGACTCAATGTCTCAGGGAAACAATTACTTATATTTACCAGTTTATTAAAGGACATGATAAGGATACAGGTGAACAACCGGATAAAGAAATGCATAGGGCAAGGTCTGGGAGTGACCTTCTTTTCTGGGTTTAGGACCTTCTTTTCTCATGAAGTTGGGGTGCATCACCCTTCTAGCAACCCAGTACTGTTGGCATTTTATGGAGGCTTTCTCATGTAGACATGATCAATCATTAACTCCATTTCTAACCATTCTCCCTTTTCTGAATGATGGGGGAGGAAGGGCTGAAAATTCCAAGTTTCTAATCATGACTTGGTCTTTTTGGGGACCAGTCCCCATTGAGGAGCCATCCAGGAGACCATTTGGAGTCACCTCTTTAGAACTAAAGATCTTCCAAGTGCTCCTATCACTTAGGAATTTAGAGGTTTAGGAACAATGTGTGAGGGACTGGGTCAAGGACCAAATATTAGAATAAGAGATGCTTCTAGTATTCTTATCTTTAGGAAATGATAAGGGTTTTAGGAATTCTATGCCAGGAACTGGAGCAGAGACCAATATATATGATTTTCTATTATCTCATAGGCACTTACTAACCTATTTTCCTGGCTGGATATTTTAGATGTAAAATATAGTTTTCTCAATGGCTAGCAATAAGATTTAGGAAAAACATGTAATGATTTTAAATTATACTTAAAATTTAAAAAGACATAAAATAAATTCCAAGATAAACAAATAAGTTTAAGTAAGAGAGAAGTAGTCAAAAGAAATATTGATTCTTTTAAAAAATGTTTTTATCGATTTTAGAGAAAGAAGAAGGGAGAGGGATAGAGAGGTAGAAACATCGATTGACTGCCTCCTGCATGCCCCCTACTGGGGATATAGCCCACTTAGGCATGTGCCCTGACCAGAAATTGAACCAGTGACCTTTTGGTTTATTGGTTGATACTCAACCACTGAGCATTGTTTCATTTTCTAACAACATGCATTACTCATTTTCTTTCCAACTTTCCCATGTTCTAATTCTTATCTATCTTGCCTCTGTGATCTTTAATGTATCCTTGCTTGATTAAATACATATTTTACTTTCTTTCTTTTTACAAAGTAAATATTTCTCCAAAAAAAGCATATCTAGCCTTGTTCAAGAAACGTGTAAGGGATGTCAGCTCTGCCTAACCTGATAACTTGCATCCTTCATATTCTGGTTCATTACTAGAAAAAAGAAAAAGAAATAGAGGAAGTTATAGGGAAGTTATAAATCAAGTGTGCAACAAAAAAAATCAGCTAATTTAAGAGCAAATCCCCAAGGTTATGTACAAAGTGAATTTCTGAACATTAGATAATCTTCTGAAGTAATTGTGATAATCTCCAAGCCAAAGAGAAAGAATATTTTGCATTACATGTCATTTTCATTATTTTTACCTCTATTTCTAGAGTTGACCAGATTATTAGATGGATGTCTTTACAAACGTGGAAGAAGAAATGGCCATGTGATTCCACTGAGCTATATAAATGTCTAGATGACATTAGCTATAGTTCAGTGGTAACTATGTCTTGATTGAATATTTATGTGCTACATTTAAGTATTAGGTTGTGCACTAAAGAGGCATAAAAACTGCAGAGTAAATTCAGGGTAGTAATTTGTGGAGTCTGATGTAGGCAGGTAAAAGTAGACAGAGAAACCGAAAGATAAAACTAGTGGGAGACAAGTAAAAAAAGTCAAGGGGTTGAAGCAAATCTTAATTGACTAAGAAGCATTCAGATAAGAAAAGAAATAGAAAGAGAAGAAGGAAGGAGGTAAGGATAGAGGGAGGGTAAGAGAAGGAGGGAAGAAGGGAGAGAGAGATCAGTGCTTAATTAGAATAAATTTGAAGCCATGTCCAAACCAGAGGGTAAGAAAAGTGGAATGGAGTGAAAAGACTGAAACAAAGCCAGGAAGCCTTAAATCAAAGCAAAATTTTATTTTATAGAGGAAATGTGGAGACTATGAAAAGAGGATCAAAGAACAAAGGTAGAATGGAAAAACAATATTCATTGGAAGATGAAAGAAAATATAAATAAGATATTTCCACTTTTAGTAAGAGGTTGGAGAAATATGGATTAGCTGTGTAGTTCATCAAATTAAGTGGGGACTATAATTTCTGTTAATCACTTTTTGACATTCAGTAAAATCTGAGAAGGCAATGTTAAAAGCAACAGTTGAGAATTAGAACATTGAAAAAATAGAAAGAAAATATATATAACTTCTGGTTAGCTTTTAATACATAGTAACAAGAGCAATAAAATGAAAACAATTCCATCAAATAAGAGAAAGAAAAAAGAATCATGGAAGAACATGAAGCTGATCAAACTTTGAAACTCAAGACTAAGACTAGAAATAAATGTTTGGAAAACTTTTATTTTCAGGAAGTACTTTGCTCAGAAATATCTGTTATGAGATTTTTAATAAATAGCACCACAGAGAGGCAAGACAAAAACAATAATACCTGGAGAATATTAGACTTAGTATTCTAAAGAGAAGAATAAAGGACTAAACAAACAGCTGAAAGAATTAGATAAAAAAGAATGTAACAGGACACAAGCGCAGTGTGTACTGTTTGTGCAGCCCAAAGACTCAGTATCTATAAGGCATATATTATTTGTTAACAGCTGATTTACATTGTTCCATCTCAATAACTCCATGAGTGGCAGCAATCTGAAAATACCATTCCTTTGGGATATTTTAATAAGGCACAGGAGTGTAAAAACACTGGGGTTTGCAATTATATCTGATTTGTCCCAGACACTTAGACTTGAGCTTAGGGTGGATGGCACAGCAAACATAACGGAAAGAAAACAAGAGGATGTGGCAAAGAAAATCATAATTAGGCACATATAGGCTTAGCAAACAGGAAAGAAGATAATCGGCAATTTTGTATCCTAGCCACTAAGTAATGGCTAAAATCTTCCATTGAAATTCTGCCCTCACCACTTTCTTTATTGCAAGCAAAACCATTCATCAGTTCTTTCATGCTGGTTCAATTAAATCCTATAGAGCTCCAAGGCAATGTAGCATCAGCTCCGGTGAAGAATTTCAATTCTGTAAACAGGCCTGTAAATATGCTAGTGCGGATAAATTGGCCATCCGGGTGACAGAGAGCAGCAAACAAAAATGTCTGATTACAGCTAGTTTAGTGTACTAGAAAGCTGCTGAGCCGTTACTGTGAGCAAGAACAATGTTTTGTTCTCCTCTGCTTGTTTAGCAGTTTCTTTCTTTCCATATTAGCTATCTCCAGGCAAATATTCTGTCTGATTAATATTTCTCTCTTGGTTACTTTCACAATAACCTTGACCTACATTTTTTTAGAACTAAAATTTAACTTACCCCTCAAACCCATTTTTCACTATATACCATTTTCATCATACTTCATCCTTCTAGGCCTTCCAGTTTTCAGGGTTGAAGGAATATAAACAAGAAACAAATCTATTTGTTCTTTGTTTGTTTGTTTAAAAATGTATTTATTGTTAACAGTATTACAGATGTCCCCTATAGCCCCTCCTTTGCCCCTTCCACCCAGCCCCACCCCACCCCAGGCCTTCCCCACAGTATGGTCTGTACCCCTGGTCCATGCCTATATGCATATGCATTCTTTGGTTAATCTCTTCCTGTGCTCTCCACCCTCCTCCCCTCTGAGATCTGTTAACCTTCAGATTAACTACAAAAGAAGGGCTCTTACCTATCTTCATTTTACTTTTTCTACTTATTCCCTTGTCAGATATAATAAAAGCCTAGGATGCAAATTGTCCCTTCAACCTGGAGTTTGACTGGGAGTTCTACCGGGGCCGGGGCCGGCCGGCCAACCACCTGTGGCCCCTCTCCATGGCTGGCCCCGCCCCAGTGGGTGGTAGTGGCAGGCAGTCGGGGGAATGGAGGCCCCGGCCAGCAGCCAGCAGTCGTTAGGGACCCTACCCATGCACGAATTTCATGCACCGGGCCTCTAGTTTTTATATAATACTTGAGCAACCAAACTTACACTATAAAGGGAAAAGCATTATTTAAAGTTTTTAGCTAAAATATATTACGATGGAAGTCACACTGATCTTCTGAGCAAACGTCTTCTTAAAAATAGTAATAATATTTAGAGAAAAAAGTTGTATTCTATTCTATCAAAAGCTCTCTCCTCTACTATGCTAGTGATTTCAAAAAGATATAGCCCTGGCTCAGTTGGTTAGTGAAGGCCTGGGGCAGTGCAGGAGCTGGGTGAAAGGGAGCAATGGGGAAAAACAGGGGGGCATCTGTAATACTCTCAATAATAAAGATTTTAAAAATAATAATAATAAAAATTAATTAAAAATTGATCTTATTAAATTTTTATCAGAATCTTCTGTGAGCACTCCAAAATGTATATATTTTATATATAAACACTAGTAAACACTCAGATAATTCTTAGAACTAGCTGACCAAGTTACCTTATAATATTGTCACACACTATAGTGTGATGGTGAAGTGATTGGGCTTAGATCTGGCAGATTAGAAGTAAAATCACAGCTCTGCCATTATTAGCTATAAAGATGGTAACTTAATAATTGATAAAAGGTTGTTTAACAAGAAACAGTGATCTTTCTAAACTTTGGTTATTTACTAATCCCTTGACACTCAGATACTTCATTTGTAAAATTAGGGGTAATAGTAATAAGTAACTCACTGGGTTTTGAGAAGCATAAGTAACATAATGTTGCCAGAGAAATCAGTGGGTCCAATTTCTCTGATGTTAGTGGGGGTGGAGTGGCTCTTGCAATATCTTTAGAAAATGAATTTTCTGAGACTTTCATGGGAGAGTGAATGGCTTTTATTGGCATGGAACTATATTCCTCTGGCTGCAAAGTCCCCTGCACCTTAGCCCAGTCCTGAAACAGGTGCAGCTGGGGTCCAGTAGAGTCAAAAGCAGGGCCAGTGTCCAAAGTGTCTGTTCCATGATGGGGCTGGGTCTGATGGAACATCAAGCCAGATTTAGTCCTTCAGTCCATTGTGTAAGTCAACATGGCCATGAGCCATGTGGGCGATGCAGGGGAGTGTGTCCCCTGGAACAGGAGTCAGGCATAAGCAGCAAGGGGGGGGGGCCTCCTTTGTTCAGGAGCTTAAATATCAAATCTTCCCCTGCTTGCAGTGGCCGCACCTATCCTGACCATTGACTTGTTCCCAGGTGTGACTGGCAGATAAGCATCTTCCTAAGTCACCCATACCTTAAGGGACATGTGTCCATTATCTAGTCACCTTCCATCAGCCATCTGCAGGGAACAGTCTAGGAGAATGTTAACTGCAACTTTCTGGAAAAGCTGTATAAATGGCATGCCTATATTGTCTAATCTCCCCTTTATTCCTTTCCTGTTAAATAATAACCAGATTATTATAACTATCAATAGTACATGAAAAAAATCTTACTACAGTAATTGTGTTAAAAAACCACTACTGGTACTACTAACAATAATAATAAATCACATCTATACTTCCTTGTTTTACCTTGCAATGTCTTTCATAGTGAATGATTTTTTTCTCATTTTGTGATATTAGTGCCATCTCTTAAAACAATATACATGTTTTAAGAAAATGAAAAACTCCAAATAAATGATCTGATAGTCAACATCAGAGGTTCAGAAACTATAGATCATAGGCAAACCTGGTTTGCAGCCTGATTTTTTAAATCAAGTTTTATTCTGGCACAGCTATGCCCATTGGTTTTCCCACTACCTATGGCGGCTCTCCCAATGCAGAGATAGTGCTGAGTAGTTGCAGCACAAACCATTGGACCCACAAAACTTAAAATGTTTACAATCTGGTCCTTTACAGAAAAGTTTGCAGGTGCCTGGTCTATATAATGCTAAACATTCAGATTTTTTTAAGTCCACTATTTTTATGATAATTTTAGAGTTTTTTGAAAGGTTTATTATTGAAAAATTCTTCATGTCTCTAAGGATGTCGATGAGCCCAAACATAGTATGCCCCAAACAGAAATCTTGATAGTTCCCCTGATCCAGTTTTTCCATCTCAGCCTATAGCACTACGTTTCTTTTTTTTTTCTTTTTAATATATTTTACTGATTTTTTTTTACAGAGAGGAAGGGAGAGGGATAGAGAGTTAGAAACATCGATGAGAGAGAAACATTGGTCAGCTGCCTCCTGCACACCCCCTACTGGGGATGTGTCTGCAACCAAGGTACATGCCCTTGACAGGAATCAAACCTGGGATCCTTCAGTTCACAGGCCGACGCTCTATCCACTGAGCCAAACTGGTTAGGGCAGGACTATGTTACTTAAATTAAATTTGATTTGTATGTATTTCTCCCATCTCCACCCTATCTAACCCACCATCATATTTTGTAGTACCTAGCTCCAAAATATCTCCTTGTTCTGTTCCAATGTTACTATAATAGGCTAGTACACATTTAATGACTAAAACTTATCTATATTATAAAAGGCCTGTGGCCCTAACGCTGTAAAGACCAAAGACTGGGGTGGGTGGGGCTGTGAGCGCTGAGGTGCACCCCGGGTGGGCGGGGCTGCGAGCTTGGTGAGGCTGTTGGAGTGGGCAGGGCCCCGCGATTTCCACTCTGGGCTTCTAGTTATCTTGTAATTTTTTTTCAGGCTTAATTCACTTAATTTTTCTTGTATAAAATTATGTGGTGGCCACAGCTGGAGCCTGGGTCGTCTGCACAGAAACTCTGGTGTGAGTCTTTATAAGAGGGTCAGTGAATCCTGATAGGGAGACTTGGTGAGCAAGGTCTCATTCCAGAGACCTGGGGTGAGACAGCTGTAGGTCTTAGAGATGGCATCGAAGGTGGCCTTGGCGAAATTGCCCAGGGTGGCAGTGCAGCCCCTGGCTGTGGCACGCCATCATCAGCCACTTCTTTGACACAGGGGCTGAGTATTTCAGGGGTGAGGGGCACCAGTACAGAGCCACAGTGGCAGTCACCTTGCAAGGAACAGTGTGGGGCTTGCCGAGCTTGTCCCCCCAGTAGCCTCGCTGCACAGGGACAATAGAGAGCTTGGCCAGGGTAATGGCTCCAAGGATGGCAGTGGCTACTTCCTTTGAGCACTTAACACCCAGACCAACTACATGTCCATTGTAGTTCCCAATGGCAACAAATGCCTTGAACCGGGTCCTCTGGCCAGCACTGTCTGCTTTTGCACCGGCACAATCTTCAAGACCTCATCCTTGAGGGATGCCCCCAAGAAGAAGTCAATGATCTCAGATTCCTTGATAGGCAAGGATAATAGAGAGATCTCCTCTAGAGACTTGATCTTCATGTCCTTGACCAGGCAGCCCAGCTTGGTGACGGTGATCCACTCCTTGTCCTCAGCCCCTGCCACCACCCCGGCCACCACCTTGGCCCCGGATCCTGCTGCCAAATCCTCCATTGGAGCCACAGTGGCCTCCAATTCCAGGGCCTTCCCATAGCAGCACCTTCATCAGCGCCATTCGGTGTTTGCTCGGAGAAGAAGCTGCCTTATAATTGTTGAGGGCAACAATCCAAACTGGCTTTCACAGGCTAACATCAAGCTTTTGGCAGCTGGGATCCCTTCTGGAAGCTCTAGGAGATAATGCATTTTCTTGACCTTTCCAGATTCTATAGGCCCCCATATTTCTTCAAAGCCAGCAACAGCCAGTGGAATCTTTCTCATGGAAGACTCATCTCTCTGGTCCTGCCTCCCTCTTCCTCATTTATGGACAATGTAAGGATCCTGGATAATCCAGGACAAACTCCTAGTCTTAAATTCAAATATTAGCAATCTTATTCTATCTGCAACCTTATTCTATCATCCTTTTCCATTTAACAAAAAACATGTGTTATATTCTTAAAAACTTGCCAAGAGTTTAGATCTTATGTTAATTGTTCTTATCTTAAAAATAATAATAAATAAAAGAGTGGAGGAAAATTTTTGGAAGTGATGGATATTTTATGGCATAGATTGTAATGATAGTTTCATGGGTGTATACTTATCTCTGAATCCATCAAGTCAAATACATTGGTTATGTATGTCAAAAGAGTTTAATAAAATAAAAAAGAGTTAAGATATGATCCATCTATTTTACTCAGGTATATACCCAAGAGAAATAAAAATGTGTGTCCACTCAATCACTTGTACACAACAATTAATTGCAGCATTATTCATAACAGCCATAAATCAAAAGGACTCAAATGTTCAACTAATAAATGATTAAACAAAATGTGGTATATCCTTACATAGAATAATATTAGTAATAAAAAATAAATGATGTCCTGATATATACTACAGTATCCATGAACCTAGAGAACATTATACTAAGTAAAAGAAACCAGACACAAAAGGCCACATATTGTATGATTTCTTTTATATGAAACATCCAAAATAGACACATCTCTGTATGAAGAGAGAAAGTAGATTAGTGGCTGTGCAGGGCTTGGGGATGGGAGTGGTTATTGATGCATATGAACTTTCATTTTGGAGTGAGAGATGAAATGTAGACTTGATTGTGATAATGGTGGAACAACACTGAGTATATTAAAACCACTTAATTGTACTTTGAATTGTAGGGTATGTGAATTATATCTCAAGTTGCTCTTTAAAAATGCAAAATTACAAATAAAATGTTTTTCTTATGAGAGGAAAATTTAGAGGCATAAAAATGATTATTAATATGTTGAGTTGTATATAGTGAATTATCACTAAATATCACCTATTCTTATATTATTATTCTTTTTTCCCAGTAATATGAGTTCTTTAATTTTGTATTCAAATATATAGAATGGTCCAAGAGCAAGGTAAGGAGAAAACAGTGAATTATGATATAATAATAGCCAAAATTATTTAGTATTGATGACTGTATGACCACCGTATGAAGCACTTTGCAGAGATTATCCCATTTTAGCTCTGTCACCAATTCTACATAAAAAGAAACTAACACTTCAGGATCCGATGCTGCTATGAAGTAGCAGGGATGGGAAACAAAGCTATGCTCTTGATCCCAGCATTATTCCCCTGCCCATGAAAACTCATCAGCTCTGTACATATGAATTCAATTGCCATGTAGGAAAAAATGAGTTTTGAATTATCAAACATAAGCGAAAGCAGTTAAATTATGAGGAAATGAATTCAGGTAGAGGCAAACACTACTCAACCCTTTTCTGGACCCAGCCATAAATTTGAAGAAGTGGCCTATATTTGATTAGCCAAAAGTCTACCCCTGGAATTAAATTAAAATGCCTTCCTATAAAAAAAGGAGGGCTTTCGAATAATGATAAACAAAAGCAGTCTTGAAACAGAAGGCCTGCGATGCAGCAGGGGGCTATGCTACCATTTAAAACACAATACCACCTCAAAATGCCTGGGCGTACAAATACACATAGCAATCAGGCAATAATTGATCTCATGTCTGTTCTTGAAGCACACCATCTGTCAAGCCAAGAGGGGCTCTGGAAGCTTCCTTGGCTCTGAGTTACTGAAGCACTACAAAGTCTTCACTTGTGTGAAGAAACTTCAGGTCTGAATAGATCTGTGAGAAAGGAAAATACAATGAGGTTGGACATGCTGCACAGTGAACGGAACATTAACCGTAATAGAAAAAGACTAATACGAGTGTTCCAATGATTTGAAAGGAGACATAATAACAAAAAGGAAAAATTAACATTGCAATGTTTATCACGCATAGTCATCTATTGTGCTAAATGTGACAATATTGATCATCCAAGTGAATGTGACTGGAAGACTGATGTCACTATAAGGAGAAAGTTACTGTTTCAATGAAACCTGTGCATTGTCTACAACACAACATTCAGCTTTATGAGATTTGCTTTTATAGTGGAAGGGCTAGCTAGCTAGCTTAATTAGGAAGGTTTAGGGAATAAAGAGGATCCATGGGAGAGGAATGCATAGATAGGGACTTGAAGATGCCAGAGTGCTTATCTTACTTGGACAGAGGATAGAGAAATGCCTTAGGAGGGAGGGGTTCAGGCAGATGGAAACATTCAGGCCTGAGCAATTAAAACAGCCATAAACCAAGGACAAGGGTATCTCTGGCCTGAGCAATTAAAATGACCATAAGTTAGATCGAAAGTAGCCCTGACCTGAGCAGCTGGAAGAGCTATAAGATAAGGCATCCCCGGGCCAGCACAACTGGGAGAAAGCCATAAGATAAATCAAAAGTGGCTCCAATCTAAACAGATAAGGTGACCAAATGAGGAAAAGTGGGAATGTGGGGGTCCTGGGAGCTGATTACAGGGCTAAGGTCCCACAGTAGAGAAGGAGGGTCTCCAGCCTATTTAATGCCTCAAGACAAAGAAAGCAGCGATCACCCTTCCTAGAGGCCCCTCTGTCCAATCCAGGAGGGACAGAGTCTTAGGATTAGGAACTTAGAGGACACCTTTCTTAGGTGACCCTTCCGCCCCCTATGTGCCAAGGGGAGAAGAGTCTTAGGCTTAGAATTTAGAATTAAGGTTTTAGAGGTAGTATTTGCTTGCAATAAAGTTTTTATATTTTTCACCTACCACCTTTGTCCTTGGCTTCATTCTTCAAATCCATCTGAACAAGGACCTGGGAAAGAAATCACCCTGTTCAATAAAATAAGAGGAGCTATTTTACAAATCTATAATTTGTAGAAAAAGGCAGAAAATATTTTCCTCAGACATACAACTCTGGCCTTGTCAGGCACTGGTTCATTTTCTTCCCCCTCCTATTGTGGAAGAAGTTAGTTTTGCCTCCATTTATACCAGCGGTTCTCAACCTGTGGGTCGTGACCCCTTTGGGGGTCGAACTACCCTTTCACAGGGGTCGCCTAAGACCATCGGAAAACACATATATAATTACATATTGTTTACAGTAGCAAAATTACAGTTATGAAGTAGCAACGAAAATAATTTTATGGTTGGGTGTCACCACAACATGAGGAACTGTATTAAAGGGTCGTGGTATTAGGAAGGTTGAGAATCACTGATTTATACATTCATTTTAGTATTCCTAATTGATAAAGATGTCTGTTCTTTAGATTCTATTTATAATATTTTCCTCATTATGAATTAAATAATATAGCTAACATGCTTTCATATGTTTATCTGTACGGGAATCATAATTTAACTTTTTTGAAAATCTCTTAACATTGATATCACAATTAAACATACAAAGCGATCTCTGGTATATCTAAGTCTACTGTATTTCTTCCTGAAAAAAGTTCCTCTACCTTCTCATTCTTTAAGCTGTGTGTGTGTGTGTGTTGTGGAAGGTAACATGCATTAAGGAGATGATTTGATTCAGGCTTGTGCAATAGGGAGAGCATTCTTTTTTATTGATTTCAGAGAGGGAAAGAGAGATAGAAACATCATTGATGTTTGATCGGCTGCCTCTGGCATGCCCCACACTGGGGATTGAGCCAGCAACCCAGGCACATGCCCCGACGAGGAACTGAACTATGACCTCCTGGTTCATAGGTTGATGCCCATCCAATGAGCCATGCAGGCCAAACAGGGAGAGCATTCTTTAATGAGAAACTGGGGAATAAGGAAAGGAACCTGGGGTTTTATAGAGGTCAGTAAACAATGGAATAATTGAGATTTTGTTTATGTAAAGTAAGAGTAGGCAAGACTATATAGCAGTGATGGCGAACCTTTTGAGCTCGGCGTGTCAGCATTTTGAAAAACCCTAACTTAACTCTGGTGCCGTGTCACATATAGAAATTTTTTGATATTTGCAACCATAGTAAAACAAAGACTTATATTTTTGATATTTATTTTATATATTTAAATGCCATTTAACAAAGAAAAATCAACCAAAAAAATGAGTTCGTGTGTCATCTCTGACACGCATGTCATAGGTTCGCCATCACTGTTATATAGGATAATGATTACATAAACAAACATTGATAAAATTTTTTGCAAAAAACAATGTTATCTTATATAGTAAAGAGGTAATATGCAAATTGACCATCACGCCCTCACACAAGATGGCCACCCCCATGTGGTCACAAGATGGCCACCACAAGATGGCTGGCAGGGGAGGGCAGTTGTGGGCAACCAGGCCTGCAGGGGAGGACAGTTAGGAGTTACCTGGCTGGCAGAGGAGGGCAATTGTGGCGACCGGGCCGGCAAGCAAAAGTGGTTGGGGCAATCAGGCAGGCAGGCGAGCGGTTGGGAGCCAGCAATCCCGGATTGTGATAGGAATATCTGACTCCCAGTTTAAGGGATCGGGCCTAAACCGACAGTTGGACATCCCCCGAGGGGTCCAAGATTGGAGAGGATGCAGGCTGGGCTGAGGGACACCCTCCACCCCCCAGGGTACGAATTTCGTGCACCGGGCCTCTAGTCATTCTTATAAAAATTAGGTCCCTTTATAGAGCAGGGAGGACATGTGGTTTGTAAATGATAAACAGGCTGTTTCTAACATTGGCAGTGTTTATTTCTTAATCTGGATGATGTTTTCAGTTTGTCATTAGTCTTTAATTGTATATAAGTTTTTATAACCCTCTATGAATAAGTCACAATTCACAAAAGTTAACTTCATTTTTAAACTATTGTTATCACAATTTGTTCTAGCACCATGTTTGGAATCATTAACTCACTGAACTGTAATGCCATTTTGTAATATATCAAGTATTAATATAAGTGAAAGTAGATGTGAAATTAAACTTGTGAACTTGATAGTAGATTACTATCTGGTATACATGAAGAACTACCCTACATCAGTAGACATATGACAATTCTATAGAAAAATGATAAAAGACAGAAAGTCATTTCACAGAAGAAGAAAAATAAATGCCCTACATAATTAAGGTAATTGAAGTCTGGTAAAATCCAACATAGAGTCTTTAAAAAAAAAAAGACTATTTTTTTAAAAGCGGTTTTAAGCTCACATAAATATTGAACAAAAAGTACAGAGATTTTCCATATACCTCCTGCCTCCACCATTATCAATATCTCCCACCAGAGTAGTATATTTGCTACAGTTGATGAACCCACACTGACACACCACAATAATCCAAAGTCCATAGTTTGCACTATGGTTCACTATTGGTATTGTACATTCTGTGGATTTGGACAAATGTATAATAGCATATTAATTTTAATACTCCCATTAAGAGTATTTTTACTGCCCTAAAAGTCCTGTGCTTCATCTATTCTTCCTTCCCACATCCTCCACCCCAATGCCAGGCAAATAATAATATTTTTACTGTCTCCATAGTTTTGCCTTTTCCATAATGTCATATATCATGCAATATGTAGAATTTTAATTTTGGCTTCTTTTACTTAATAATATGCATTAAAGTTTCCTCCATATGTTTTCATGGCTTTATAGCCAATTTCCTTTCAGCACTGAATAAAATTGCAGTTTATTCATCTATTCACCTACTTAAGAATATCTTGGTTGCTTCCAAGTTTTGGCAATTATGAATAAAGCTGCTGTATCTACATGCGGATTTTTGTGTAGACATAAGTTTTTAATTCCTTTGAGTAAATACCAAGGAGCATGACTGCTGGATCTTACGATAAGAGTATGTTTAGTTTTGTAAAACACCACTAACTCTCTTCTAAAGTAGCTGTACCATTTTGCGTTCCCACCAGCAATAAATGAGAATTCCTGTTTCTCTACATTCTTTCCAGCATTCAATGCCAATGTTCTGGATTTTGTCCATTCTAAAGAGATGTGCAGTGGTTTCTTGTTTGAATTTGCACATCCCCTAATGACATATAATATGGACTATCTTTTTGTATGCTTATTTGATATCTTCTGTAACATTCATTTTTGAGTTAAAAAGAAAATAAAACTCTACCTTGGAATAGAAAGGAACTTTCTGAATTCAAGATAATATATCTATTGAATCATATAGCAAATACAGAGCTCAAGGTAAATATTAAAATCAGCCCATAAAATCAAGAATAAGATGCTTGCTCTATTGGGTTATAAGCCTTGTGGGGCTTGACTCTCTTCTTCCCTCTTGGTTATAGCACCTCGCCATTTTCCGACATAGACAAAATACCACACAGCATTGGACATGGGGTCCGGCTTCCAGAGTAACCACCAGATAACATCAATCAGAAGTTCAGTCATTAAAGGACCTTGGCCAATGAAAAATGAGGGACAGAAGAGGCTAGATAAATTCTCTCTCTTCTGGTAAAGGTTCTGATGTGCTGTTTCTTCTTCTCTGGAACAGCCCACATGTCAAGCTAACACACCTAATGAGCAAGCATCTCTTTGTGACTCATTATCACATATTATATGCTGTATGCTTCTGCTTTGCATCTTGCCTTGCTTCATTTCCTTTTATTTGCCACTTTTAATATTGTAGACTTTCACCTCACAAAAGGAGCACCATGTCAAGTTCTACTTTCTGAAGCACCTGAGCTAAAGTATCTCTTCTCCAACTTCTATTTAACATCACATTGCAGGCCCTAGTGCACACAGATGAAATAGAAAATATATAAAAATTGGATTGTTTAAAAAGCTCTCATAATTTGCAGTTGATATGACTGCCTATGTGCAAAATAAGAAATACAAAAGAACCAAAAGATAAATCATTAGAGTAAACAAAAGAGTTTAATAATATTACCTGTTACAACATAAATATATAAAACTAGGTTATATTTCTCCATTCCAGTAATAAAAGATTAAAAAGTGTGAATTAAAATATACAGTTTAGAATACCAATAAAATTGTTTTCTTAGAATAAATCTGATAAATTTTATTAATATAAAATTATAAAATTGCATGAGAGATTAATCATATTACCAATGTCACCCCAATAAGTTTAATAAAATTGTGTGAATGACTTTAATAAAATCTAAAGAAATGAAGAGATATAGCATGTTATGAAAAAAGATATTTGTCCATCTTGGTCTATAGATTCAACACAATTCCAATCAAAATGCCATTCCTGTTTTCTTCAAAATTGACTAGCTGATTCTCAATTTAATATGGAAATGGAAGGGTGTTGAAGAAATATAAGAATGTGAAGGGAAACTCTTATAATACCAATATTTATTATAAAGTCATAATAAGAAAGTTAGTCTGATGGGCCAGAAGAAAGAACCCAGCATTAGGTCCATACATTTATGGAAAATGATGGACTATCCAGTAAACCATAAGGACAATTGGTGATTTGTAATTTAAAAAATGAAAATTAGATTCTTCTCATATCACACACAGAAGTTAATTCCAAATTGAATACTTTAAAAGTAAAGGCAAACTTTCAAAAACATTAAAAGAAAAGTAGTGAATATGTTTATAACCAAGGAACAGAAAAATAATTCTTAAAGAAAACATAAGAACTAAAAATAATAGAAAAAATACTAGTAAATTCGAACCCACTAAACTTTATTTTAGTTCATCTAAAATACCATTAAGAGATTGAAAAGATAAACCACAGATAAATAGGAGATAAAGGAAGCACATAACATAGATAAAGGCCTTGTATTCAGAAAAAGTCTAAATCTGAAGGCAAATTACAAATAGCCTTGTAGAACACTGGCAAAAGAAAGAATATGTCATTTCACAGAAGAAGAATGAATGACCAATAAGCATTTGAAGAGATATAAAAGCTCCTCAGAAAAATGCCACTTGAATCACAATTAGATATCATTTCAAAATTATAAAATTGTTTTGTCTGAAAGTTTAAAAAGTCAAGAAGTGATGGTGAATATTTGGAAATGGGAACTCTCAGACATTGCTAGTAGAAGTATACAATGAGGTATTTTTGCAGAAGGATTTAGCATTATTTGGTAAAGTTGAACCAATCTATTCCCTACAATCTTATTCTTAGATATTTTCCTTAGAGAGATTCTCACATTGTGTACCAGAAAATCTGTGCAATGTGTGATATCCTCTAAAGCACATGGACTAGGGCAAGGACATTTTTTTACCCAAATTTAAAAACAGGAATACATCCCATGATAATGAACCTCATTTTGATCATTTATACCAATTCTAATTAGTTCATTAATCTCTATACTGATAAAAATCTATACTTTTTTCCAGACTAGTGGGTCTTTTCTGAAGTATTTCTTGATAATACTGCTATCAGGAGCTGAAATCCTGTGGCTAAATCCAATTCTCAGGACTTGTGTCCTAATATCTGTTGACATCTTTCTTATACTGAGAATACTAAAAATCATTAGTCTTGGAATTTCCATAGCTTTTGTCCATCAGACTATAAATATACCTAAAGCTTTCTTGAAATGTTATTAGTTATAATCACTGCTTCCCAAGTGTTACTTGTCTCCATATTTTATGGTGTTTATGGTGTTTACTTTTCAGACGGAATTGGGACCCCATTCCAGTGATTACATTTACAGATTTCATTCTGTCTCAGTCTGCTGCATCCCACTATGGGCATTCGAAATGTGCAGGTTTACCTAATAAATGGAGCATATTTGATCTACTAACACGTTGTCTTTAAGACGAAATACTATTTACCTTCCAGAAAGCTGCTTCATATTTGCATGAACAATGCATTCAATTTTGGTTAGTAATAATGAGTCTAATTACATTATTCAAACTACATTTTGCTATAACACTCTTCAGAGGCATAATTGTAATCAGTTAGGAGTAAGCTTAACCAGGTCTTCTATAAAATAATTCTAATTCCTTCTTATTAGTATAGTAATTCTTGTTCTCTTTGCAAAGTTCAAAACATAATGTTTGAGTTGTTAAATATTACACATTTTAAGACAATGGTTCATATGCAAAAGAGTTTATTTCAGAAGTCATTCTTTATTTCTTTTAGTTGATTGGCATGTGATTAGGTTGGATGTAATATGAAACTATTGATTTACTAGACTACTGAATGACTGACAATCTCAAATATGTGTGTGTGTGTGTGTGTGTGTGTGTGTGTGTGTGTGTGTACTTGAGATTGTCAGTAAGTCGGAGAGAGAGAGGATGTTTACAAATCAGGTTCTAGCATAAAAACTTATTGCAATTATGTGTGAACTGGTTCCTTTGGTGGGATTAAGTCCAGAGTGAAAAGCAATGCTTAGGCTAGTATTCTTTATGATCTTATGATTGGAGTCTATTTTTTTATGGCTTTATACAGTCCTTTCTTATATTTTAACATACCTCTTAAAATGACAATGAATAAAAATGCTTTTTCTAACTTAATCATAACTTTTCATGGTCCATTAATTCTAGAATAATACATACCAATATGCCTCTGTAACTTATAAGTAGGAAATAGTAAATGATTTTGGTATCTTTTATACTGCAAACTTTATTACTTTTTAGTATTTCTTTTCTAATATATACAAATAAGCACATTAATATAATTAAAATTATATTTAATGCTTTAAGTAATATATTAACATGTTGTAAAAAGTTAAAATATAGGCAAATTTCACAAACTTTAGTAGTTACTTCACAGAAATTTTATGTATCTTCAGTAGAAAATTTAGAATTAACCTACCAGGGAATAGTGATTATGATGGCTATAACACATTTTCACATGTGAATGCAAATGTTTCATAACTGTTGGGTTTACAAAGGAAAAATAGGTACAATGTATACTTTAGGCATGAATTTTAAAGATAGCATCAATATTTTGAGATTCTGCAATTAAAAGTGGGTAAGATATAGATTTCACTTTATAGCCAGAGTAATTATATTAATAAGCATAGCTAATACACAGTGAACTCTTTTCAAGTTCTAATCACTTAATAATAAATTATAAAAAGCAGCATTTATTCAGAGTGCATTATGTCACAGAAACTCTGCTAAGTGCATGTTCTCATAATTGTCATAATAATCTTAATTTTACAATTTGAATTGTTTTGAAGTTTAGAAAACTAATCCTCTGAAAGTTTCAATAAATTTTTCAACGTTACAGGGAAAGTAGAAGGCAGAACCAAGATCCAAACAAAAGTCTATATGTTCCAAAGCATTTGCTTTTTCAATAGCTACAACAAACTAAATTTTAACGATCATTCCTATATCAGCTAGAGTTTGTTCAAAGAAGCAGAAATATGAAGAGTAATATGGAATAATAAGTGTATTGCAGGAATTATACTTTGCAGAATAATTGGAATGGCTGGGAAAGTAGTTCTAAAGGGGATAATGGGTGATTAGATAAAAGTTAATAAAGAAACAAACCAGGGACCATGAAGAAGTCTAGTGAATGCTGTTGCCTCTCTCCTTGTGGTGGGTCTGAAGTCATTATGAGTCAGGAAGACAGACAATTGAGAAAAAAATTAAATGCAAAGTGAAGTATGAATAAACTTGATCCCACAAATGGAACCCATGAGGACAAACTAAACCCCATGAGGACAATCTGAAATCCAGGTATGTCAGTGCTTTAAACTCTTCCTGTGAGACCAAACAGAAGCCTGTGCCCATCAGCACAGCTGCAGGTATTGCTGGCCTGGGTCTCAGAGAGAATAAGCAGTGAGATCCAGCATGGGTTGAGGAGCTGATGTTGGGCTGCTGCCATTCTTCAGTGAGGCGTGTCAGCAAATCAATTACAACATTCATGAAATGCAGTGATACCTGTACTCTGCACCAACTTTGTGAGTATAATAGTTGTTCCATTTCTGTCTTCCAAATCTCATGCAAATTTCCTTTGTGATCAAGCAACCTATGAAGGAGAGAATTCTGGGAAACATTTTCAGCTTATGTAAGACTAGAGGCCCCACAAAATTCATGCGTGGGTACGGGCCCTAGGCCTGGCCTGTGATCAGGGCCATCTTCCCCAGCTGCCCACAGCCGGCCCCGCCCCCTTCTGCCACCCACCCCCCACCCTGGTTCCCATTCGCCACTGGGTGATCAGTGCTTGACGGACGGGGGAAGGGACCAAGAGATTGGCTGTTCCCACCTGCTCACCAGCCCCAGCCCTGCAGCAGGTGGCCATCAGGTGATCGGAGCCTGCTGGCCGGGGAAAGGAACCAAGAGGTGGTCAGTGAACCTCATAGTGACTGGTCCAGCGGTTGTTCTGCCGTTAGGGCCAATTTGCATATTACCCTTTTATTATATAGGATAAGTAGGCAATGCAATTAGAAAGACTATAATATTTATGATGTCCATATACATTAATATGATTCTAGGTAAAGTTACCATGTTTTTTCTTTTAATTTATTGTTGACGGTATTACAGATGTCCCCCATTATCCCCTCCTTTGCCCCCCTCCACCCAGCCCCTGCCCCACCTTAGGCCTTCCCCATACTATTGTCTGTGTCCATGGGCTATGCCTATATACATATATGTTCTTTAGTTAATCTCCACCTGTCCCCTCCACCCTCTCCCTTCTAAGATCTGTCATTCTATTCCATGCATCCATGTCTCTGGAACTATTTTGTTCATTAGTTTATTTTGTTCATTAGATTCCACATATAAATGAGATCTTGTGATATTTGTCTTTCTCTAACCAGCTTATTTAGTTTAGCATAATAATCTTCAGGTCCATGCTGTCCCAGTGAGTAAGAGCTCCTTCTTTTAAAGGTGCCTACATCAGATTTAAAAATATCATGACTTCCACTTAGTAAGTAAGAGTATGGAGTTTAAGTGACCCTCCACTAAAATATATCTAGATTCTGTTTATATTTATTGCCTTCAATTACATTTCTAGGTTCACTGGAAAATAATCTCCAAGGATCTAAAAACAGAAGCAAATAACAGCAGGTTGAAATTGAAACGGAGAGTTGTGAACATTTGGCACATGCAAAGCAGGTATATTTCCCGGAGACACACATCAATACATAATCCTTACAGAACTTAACTGTACAGCAAAGTCAGAAAGCCTGACTTGAGAATTGCATATTCTTAGTCCCTCATGACAAGAGAAATTGGCTCCAGGATGGTAACATCCCAGGGAACAGGCCAAATCCACTATAAATCCTGACTGGTGGAAAAAATACCCAACATAGGCATTAGTGTACCAGAGAATAATTTCAGCAAAGTATAATCTAACAGTAAATAGACTTTTGAAAAGAAAAAAAAAAGTAAATAAAAGGAAAGCCACTATGAAATAGGAATAAAAGAAAATATAATAAATAAATAAATTTAGATATAATGTATAAAGAGCATAAAGAAATAATATGGAGTAAATATGGAATAAAGAAAAACAGCAATAATAAGTGTCTATTTTTTAAGAAAAAATAAGTATAGCTTCTGAAAATGAAAAATGCAATTGACAAGTTAAAATCCCCTTGAATGGGCTAAACAAAAGGATAAAGTCAGGTAAAGAAACAATAATACACAGGAAAATACACATGCAGAAATATACAAATGCCCTGCAAGGAGACAGAGATGGAGACATGAAAAAATGTTAAGAGATATGGGGGATACAATGAAATCTAACATATTTAATCTGAGTTACAGAAAAAGAGAACAATGGTATTAGAAGAACATTAATATCTGCAGCAATAATAAATGAGAATTTTCCAGGGCTGATAAAAGAGGGGAGTCTCTAGAATCATAGATATAGAAAGAAGAGGTTACAGCAACAAAGGGAAAGTAAAACAACCAAACAAACAAATGATCAAGAGAGCCCTGGAACTGTGAGAACAGAGCACTAGGGACCAAAGACATCTGAAACTAATGCTATTTAGGCTTGAAAACTCCAAGCGGCTGTGAGCTGGTGGTGGGAGGAGAGCCCCAGAGTTGGGTAGAAGGATGCTGCCTCCTGTTTGATGATTCTTTCATGCACACTGCATTCCATGAAGGTTTAGAAAAGGCATTACACTAACTAGAGTCTTATTTTCCTTTTTCACTCAACATTCTGAGACTTACCTGTTTTGGGCTATGGCTCTAGTTCGTTAATTTTTCACACTTTATAGTGTCTCCCATTATGAATATACTCCAATAGAAACAGTTACCATGGTATTTCCCACTTTATAAAAATTAGTTTTGTTTTTTCTTAATTTCTTGCTATTATAAACAATGGTATGAAGATTCTTGCATATGTCTCATCATTCAGATGATTGGGTGTTTGTAGGGTAGATCTCTAAAAGTGGTACAACTGGGTTAAAGGACAAAGGCCTCTTCAAATTTATTATATAACTAGAGGCCCGTTGCATGATTTGTGCATGGGTGGGGTCCCTCTGCCTGGCCAGTGATCAGGGCCAATCAGGTCCACGGGAGGTTGGCCAGGAGGGAGGGACCATGGGAGGTTGGCCAGCCATGGGAGGTTGGCTGTGGGAGCACACTGACCACCAGGGGGCAGCTCCTGTGTTGAGCTTCTACCCCCTGGTGGTCAGTGCATGTCATAGCGACCAGTTGACTGGTTGTTCAGTCATTCAGTCATTCAGTCGCTTAGGCTTTTATATATATAGATTTTAAACTATTTTCTGAAGTTGGAGGTTTTATAGACCTCAAATTCACTAATTTAGTGACTAAGTACTGGTAATATTTGCCACAAAATGTCCTTAGGTATAGTTAAGAATCAAATTTTTAAAACCTCAACTTTGATTTTAGATAAAGTAGGTTTGAACCTTATAGACTGTCATATTTTTATAACTTTCAATTATTTTATAATATCTTGAAAAATGTGAAAATGGCATTTTTATCAATAATCCAGTGTTGTCTCAAAAAAATGGCTTGCAATTGTAGAGTATAAATTGAAGCAGTCCATTTTGTGTATAAATCAAATCTCTACCAACTAGACAGAAGATAATAATATTGAGACATTTTTATGGGTAATTTGGGATATATATATATATATATATATATATATATATATATGAATATATATAATATTTGAATAGAGCCACATGAGCATGGGTTTCAGTGATGGGAATTTAGAGTATGCTCATATCTAAGGTGTTCATATGAGGTAGAGAAGTAGAGCAACCACAGTTAAATGATAAAGACGTTTTTGGAGGCAGTATAGAGGTTTTTTTATGTTGAAAGAGGTTTTACTTTAGTCTGGTGAAATTTCAATGTCTCAGTAATTCAGGCATTTGCTGGTACCGTTTGTGGAATTTTTCATCAAAATGCTTATGTAACTGGTTTGACAGGAGAAACATTGACGTGAACATAAAATTTTTATTTTCCAGGAAAAGTTACCAGCTGTGCTCCAATGAAGCTCCTGCTTGTTCAGTAGCACCCATAACTTTCAATTATTAAAATTGCCACCGATCCTATTCAAACCTTCTGTCTATTTCATTAGTAGAGCCTAAACTAGTAGTTTCAGCTTCTTAGAGCAGGAAGAGGAAATTGTCTGTTCTTATTTCCCCTTTCCCTCCCTCATCCTTTGGTATATTGACAACAGAATGTCAACATAGAAAATATTCTCGCATTAAATGACTCCTAGTCACAGGAGACAGGTTCCCTTTCAGTTGTTGCTGCTTTATTGTCGTGCTGCCTCCTGGTTCTCCATGTATCTGGTGTCCAAATGCTGACTCTTATGCAATCTTTTTGCCATTTCTTTCGAGGGCACCAGAGTTCCTCTCTTTATTTAATCCCCTTGAGGGAAATCTAAGGCATGGCTCTTTCTTTCCCTGCCTTCACCTACTGCCTTCATCTACTGCCACAGAGAGCCCCCCTTCCG
>NW_005871129.1:1932263-1935742 GCF_000147115.1 Myotis lucifugus
CTCGCCCCCCCCCACACACACACACACAGCCTTTTGCTGGTATTGGTCCCTCTCAGTAAGCAATGCAATTGGGAAAGGGGGCATAGAATCAACAATGTTGCTTAAACTTAAAGCACCAGATGGCCCCACACTTTGGGAAATTTGTCTTTTCCTTGCTGTGCCAGAGACTGGGAATGAGGGTCATCCCCTGACACTCTCTCAGTCCTCACCACTTGCATAGTCTTTTTGTTGTTGTGTTTGTCCAATGACTCATAACATTTACACAAAAGAAAAGCACCATTTCCTAACATTCCAACTCAATGTCCCTCACTACCCACCCAGATAGCAGAAGGAATCTTGCTCTCTTAAGAACTCTGCATTTGCCCAAAAGATGCTATCCTTCTCCACAACCTCTTATCTTTCCCTTTATCAGGGACTAGTCAACTTGAAACAGGTAGTTTCATGAATAGGAACCTTGAAGAGTTTAATGACATAATTCTCAAAATACAATAGATTCTGCTACAGATATGTTCCTACTCTTTAAATATTTGATGTACAAAAATAACTCTCAGTAGCCTAATTAAGTTTCATAATTAAATATGCAGAACCAATTGTTAGGTAATTATTTAACACATAATAAAAAGTTAAGATTCTGTGTAGACAAACACAAAATTGTTATTTTTAGAATTTATGTTTAAAATTCTTCATTTGGATAGTCATAGTACTTTTAGCTATAATTGAGATGCTCACCAATAAAAGATAACTAAATGTTTTTACCACCATCTGGAAGATTATTTTTTTACATGGATTTTTTGGGGGGTTAAAATGACCAGAAATAGATTTTTTTTTTTAATGTGGCATTAATAGGGCCTCTGTGTCAATAAACTTAAGTAAAATAGGATCAAAGAACCTCTTTCCCAATAACTAATGAAATCAATGGTATAGAAAGTAAATATAGCCAAAAGCATAAAAAAAGGGTCATATCATATGCGTGTCATAAATTTAGAAGAGACGACATAATTCTCATGTGAGATTCCAGAGCTGTTTTGTGTGTCATTTTTTTTTTAAACTAAAGATTTCTGGCTAAACAGTTTTAGTATAATTTCATACTTTGAGGGGTAGAGAGAGAGTAGATTACATAATGATCATTTATGAAATGTACCTCTTCAAAACTCTCTAAACTCTTAAAAGTAAGCATTCCTGAAGATGAGATTTTAAAATGTTTCACCGATGCCCTAATAGAGAGAGAAAAATACTGATCATGTAAGTAGTTACACAGGGACCCACTGACAAGGGGGAGCTCCAAGCTATACTAAAGATCCTCAGGAACTGGCTTCCCTATTCCAGGGTTCTGCACTGAATAGAGGCAGCACAAGGATAAGAAATACATCACAGCCTGCAAAGTGGACTGCACGGACTGAGAGGAGTGGGCCTTGGCGCAGGAATCATAATCCGGCACCCATCAAAGGCTGTAATGAACCCTGCAAGTTCTCTCCTTACCCTGTCTTCTCATCCTGAGGCTTTGGAAAAGCTGATAGATGGCAATGTCCAGAGAGAAGACTAAATGAATAACAACAACAAACTTTGTGCAGGTGATTAGAGCAATTCACCCACAATTTTTCAGACTAAATAAAAGGTCTGGGTAAAACAGTTTATATCACACATAAGCAGTATGAGAATAATGGCATAACAGCCATATAATAATTTTTTTGAAAAAAATGATAAAAAGGAAGAAATAAATATTGAATGAAAAGGTGGGTAAGGTAGATAAAAAATTCAGTTTGGAGAGGAACAAAAGAAATCTTCATAAGTGAGTCATATGTAAAAGGTTAATTGGTAAAGCACAATTACAGTTTTCAAAAGGAGCTCCAACAACAGATGAGAAAATAAGATAATATGAAAGGTGAAATTAAAAAATTAAAAAAAACACCTCAAATCAGAATATTGAACCCAATTAAATCTAGAATTTGAGATATACAACTGGAGAAAATTATGGTTAACAAAACAGAATTTTAAGGTCGTAAAATCATGAAAAATAATACTACTAGCTCAGTGAGACGGAAGCAAATGTAATAACAATAACATCAATATTAACTGTTACAAGTTAACATTAATTTGTGTAGTTAATATGTACATGGCACAATCTATTCATTTTACCAATGAATTATCTAATTTATTCCTAATTATAATTAGGAATTATAATTATAGTGTCTTAACCCCATTATATAGTTGAGGAAATTAAGGAATGGGAATACTAATTTTCCCAAGTAAGTGGAGAAACTTACATTCAAATCCAGCCATCCTGATGCCAGAGCTTCCCTTATTTTCCAATGTTAAGCATAACAATCTCACTTTGAATTATTACTGGTGTAAGTCTACTTTTGACTTTACTCATTTTTTAATATTTAAAAAAAGAGTATTTTAATGAAAACAATGAAGTCATTTCCCTATTAAAACAAAAAACAAAAACCTATGACATTAATACAAAGGTAGCAGATGACAAGATAAATGATCTCTCAGCTCAATCCTTAGGTCAACAGTGACATTCCAAGGATCAGAAAACACTATTTGAATTATGTTAGGGCAGGCAGTATAAACCTGCTAAAGTGGAAACAAAATGCCTGCCAGTATAAGTGATAGCCAATTTGTGCCAAATCTAGAGTATATTTTTATAAAAATTAAAGATTTCAAAATAAATATGCTTAGTATAATTCCATGTTTTGAAGGGGTGGCTTATATAATGACTAGAGTCCCAATGCACAAAATTCATGCATGGGTAGGGTCCCTAGGTGTGGCCAGCGATCTGGGCCAATCTGTGGGGCAACTAGCAGGGAAATCAGGGGGCCTTTGTGGGCACCTGCCTTGGCCGGCTTGGCGCCACCTGCTCACTGGCCCTGCCCCCCGTTGCTGCCGGTTGCAGCCCTCTGCGGGGGTGATCGGTGGGACAATTGGGGGGCCCCCACTGGCACCCACCTTGGCTGGCCTGGGGCCTGCGGGCTGGGGGCAGCTCCTGCGTTGAGTGTCTGCCACCTGGTGGCCAGTGCGCATCATAGCGACCAGTCGTTCCACCAGTTGTTCTGTAGTTCAGTTGATTTGCATGTTAAGCTTTTATTATATAGGATCATTTGTAGAAAGAGCTTTGCAAATCTAAATAATACAGTGCATGGTCCAATTGTAGTTGTCATCATCTTCTAATTCAGTATTTTCCATAAAACCTGGAGATGACATCAATTAAATCAAAGTTTTATGCAGCAATATTT
Source organism: Myotis lucifugus (assembly GCF_000147115.1). Classification (NCBI taxonomy): domain Eukaryota; kingdom Metazoa; phylum Chordata; class Mammalia; order Chiroptera; family Vespertilionidae; genus Myotis; species Myotis lucifugus. The sequence goes on from NW_005871129.1 coordinate 1,935,503, forward strand.
GCTTGAGTTAACTATACTTGTACTTTTTATTTTAAATGAGCAGATAGTTGTTTCCTTGCAGTAGTATGCAAATATCTGAACACATGTTTTCAAATTAGATTGACTTTGAATAGGAATTTAAAAATGAAGAGCTCTGCAAAAGTAATTATCTTTCAGCTCAACTGTCTTATCAATTTTTTAATAACTAAAATGACCAGGAAATATGAAATGCCAAAAACACAAAATCACGGCTTGAAGACA
>NW_005871129.1:1935842-1937636 GCF_000147115.1 Myotis lucifugus
CCCTAACTGGTTTGGCTCCAATGGATAGAGCGTCAGCCTGCGGACTCAAGGGTCCCAGGTTTGATTCCGGTCAAGGGCATGTACTGATCGATGTTTCTCTCTCATCGATGTTTCTAACTCTCTATTCCTCTCCCTTCCTCTCTGTAAGACTTCCTCTCTGTAAGAAATCAATAAAATATATATATATATTTTAAAAAAAGACAGACCAGTAGGTGAAAGTATCCTTGTATCAACATTAAAGGACTAAAATTTATATAAATAGTTTGTAATAGAAAACTGTAGGGAAAAGTTCAAATAATAAACCTTAATGACACCTACATTTTTTTAATGTAATGATTTTTAATCTTTCTTTTCCTTTTCACCCACATATGTGTAAGTATACAATCATAGCTACCAGTCTCTTAGGGCAAGAAAGTTCATGGCCTTATCCTTAGCTGCCTCCCTATATTTAGTGAGTACAGATTTCCAAGTTTAAAGGTCAAGATGTTTGAGAAGTTTGAGACCAAAGAGATGAATAATGAAAATGAAAAATATTTTCAAAACTACATCATAGTTGTATTAACATATTACTAAGGAACTGTTTGTTTGTTTTTTATGTTTTTTGCATTTTAACTTTCTTGAGGTTGAGTTTCTGGGGTTTTTTGAAAGACAGTGTGGTGAAAGCAAACAGAACTGGACAGGATTTAGAAGATTTGGCTCAGGTCAACCCTCATTTACCAATTGCATAAGGACTTAAATTTCTTGGAAAACATCAGGAGTTTTAAAGAATCAGGTAAAGCACATTAAGAAAAGTGTTTCTTTCTCTTCTTGCTGAAGAGCCCTCCCTATATATTCATACTAGAGACCCGGTGAACAAAATTTGTGCACAGAAGGGTGTCCCTCAGCCCGGCCTGCACCCTCTCCAATCTGGGACATCCCTCTCACAATCCAGGACTGCTGCTCCTAACCGCTTGCCTGCCTGCCTGCCTGATCGCCCCCCAACCCCACCCCTGCCAGCCTGATTGAACCTAACTGCTCCCCTGCCAGCCTGATGGCCCCCAACTGCCCTCCCCTGCAGGCCTGGTCACCCCCAACTGCCCTACCCTGCTGGCCTAGTCACCACCAGCTGCCCTCCCCTGCCGGCCCGATCGCCCATCACTGCCTTCCCCTGCCAGGCATCTTGTGGCGGCCATCTTGTGATGATGTTGCGCGAGGACATTGCGTGTGGGCATCACGCGAGGGCATGATGCCACCAAGGCTTTTATTATATAGGACTAGTGGCCCGGTGCACGAAATTTGTGCACAAGTTGGGGGGGGGGACCTCAGCCCGACCTGCACCCTCTCCAATCTGGGACTTCTCGGGGGATGTCCGACTGCCGGTTTCTGGACATCCCTCTCGCAATTCGGGACCGCTGGCTCCTAACCATTCACCTGCCTGCCTGCCTGATCGCCCCCAACTGACCCCCCCACTGGCCTTCTTGCCCCCAACTGCTCCCCCTTGGTGGGTTGATTAACCCCAACTGCCCTACCCATGCTCCCATCTCAACTCGCCTCTTCCCTAAATTTCTTACTTCCTGGAATAACCTTTCACTTTTGCAACATGACAAATGAATGCAATCCTCTGATGAAAGGCCAGAACTAAAGAAGAGTGCCTCTGGCAACAAATTCGGGTGATGAAATTGACAGGAGAAATGAAGAAAATAAACCAACAGCTAGTTGTAAAGGATAAACTGGATTTTATTCCAATATTAAACTGTACCACGAGAATACACTGAGGGTTGTTTCATAAAACTCCTGCTTTAAAATGCTAGCCAT
>NW_005871129.1:1937736-1968000 GCF_000147115.1 Myotis lucifugus
CCATATATATATTTCAGAGAGGAAGGGAGAGGGGGAGAGAGAACATCAATGATAGAGAATCATGGATTGGCTGCCTCCTGCACGCCCCCTACTGGGGATTGAGCCCACAACCTGGGCATGTGCCCTTGACCAGAATTGAACTTGGGACCCTGCAGTCTGCAGGCTTACACTCTATACACTGAGTCATAAACAGCCAGGGCACCACCAGTCACTTTTAGACCGTTGTATTGCTTCTAGAAGAAACCCGGTGCCACCTTCCCCATCTAGCTGCCTGCCCCACCCAGCCATCTGCATGCACACTGCTGTTTCAGACATTTCATGGGAATGGGACCATACACAATGGGAGTTTTGTGACGAGCTGCCTCACTTGGGTGTATACCTTGGAGTGGCGGGTTGCAGGGTCCTATGTGACTGATATTAATCATTTGAGGAGCGGCCAAACCATTTCCATTCCAACAGCAATGAGGGCTCGGATTTGTCTACATCCTCGCCAACACTTGCTATCATGTAACTTTTGGTTCTAGCCTCCACGGTGACCTCAGGGTCCCGCCGAAGCATTGCTCTCTAGAGCAACAACCTATGCTTTTCAATTCAGTTTTAAAAGTGGAAGTTGTTTAAAATGTCTGCACAAACATCCCTATTGGTAAGTTCTCGCTGCTCAGGACCCGTCGTGACACAGCTTGCAGGGGCTAAGTCTGCCCCAGGCCAACCTCACCCCCCTGCTGCCTGGTCCTGTCTGGTACTGGGGAGGGCCCTGAGGAGGGTGCTGGGGGCACCAGCCAACCCTCTGCGGGGCTGGCCACAGGCTGCGTTGGGCTTTGGGAGCTGAGGGAGGAAGAGTGAAGTTCAGGAGCAGCTTTGGGGCCCTGCCTGATGCGGTGACTGTGCTGCTCCCCGCAGGCCGAGGTGAATGGTGCCCGGACGGGAGAGGGGGGCACCTTCTCTGAATGAACCATCGGAGTCGAGGAGCTCCTGGGTGCCCGTCTGCGCGCTCCACTGCACCCACTGTCCTGGCTTCTAAGCCTCAGAAGGCAAAGGTTTGATCAGCAAAAATGAAAACTTTAAAGAGGTGACGTGGGCTCCACCTCAGAGTGGCTCAGACACGGTTCACGGTCCCACGTGGGACTGCAGATACCAGTGGGTGTGGGCAGCAGCCACGTGGGCCTGGCATGGCCCTCTGGCAGGGCCCGAGTGCAGGGAGGAGCCGGAGCTTCATTGGGAGAGAAAGTTCACAGGGCTGAAGGCTCCCTCTTCAAACACTGATCACTCACTGGTCATGGTCTGGCCCCCAACCCCCATCCACAGGGCCCTCCTCACAGAGTAAAGGGCGCCAGGCGAGGCCTCTTCCTGGCCATCCCCATGGACCCATTGGCTCTCCTCAGTCTGTGGGGGCAGACTGTGGGGCTCCCCACTGGGCAGTGCAGCCACAGCTACAGCCGTGAAGCCAGGCTCTGGGCTCAGAGCTGGGGTTCCCCAGCGTCACAGCCCCATGGTCTGCAGCCCCTGTTTCGCAGTCCCCCCTGATCTGCAGCCCCCACCCCCATCTGCAGCCCCCTGTGCAGTGACTCTGGACTCGTTGTGAATGCGTCATTATTCCAGACCCAAGGGTGTGCTGGCGCTCAGGGGCTGGCAGCTCTGGGAGCCTGCGGCTGCTCAGGTCCCTGCTGTTCAGTTGTGGCATTGCGGTGTCTGGGCTAATTTGCATATTTCTCTATTATATATATATTCTTTAGGATTTATTGCATTTTTTTCATCTTATGTATATGTAAAATATTATAGCTTAAAACAGCAACTTTACTTAAAAACACACAAGTAGAAACTATCTTATAGTAAGAGCCTGATTTAAATATCAAGTGAGATAGAAAATTTTAGGATTGACAAAGACATTATTTTAAGTAAATGGAAACAATTTTAAAAGTATATTTCTATATTGTTTGGTACTCCTTTTGTTGCTTTCATATGCTGATTCTGAAAATAAGTGGTTAGTTTAAGAAAACTGAAAGCATTGTTTGCAGAATTGAGATTTGAAAGACTAGTCTAACTGCAATTTTTAAATGTAGTAAAGACCCAGAATTTTACCTTATTTTTTAAAATATAACCAAAAAAAACACACACCTGTGTGATCAGTGTAACTAATGTAGGGCAAACACTGACAAATTGCAAACTCTCTCTGCAATCTTTTTAGAGCATATATAGCTGCTTTAGTGTTATTTTCTCCATTCTATTGGTTCTACTTGGACTCATATTCAAGCAATCTGAATCCTGTTGTCAACCCATAACGTTTTTGTGATGAAGAAAGATTGGACTGTGGTGTCCAGTGTGTGAGACAATGTAAAGCTTGTCTGGGGAAACTTTTTCATTGATACCCAATTGTCCCAAGGCTGATAACTGAAGGTGAGAGGTAATTCTAAAAAACAATGTGCAGAAATTATAAGGAAAACATAAGCAACAAGGTTGAGAATAGACTTTTTAAGTTTCAAAGACGCTGTAGTTAAAATATCTCTAAAGTCTATCTTTATTTTCATCCCTGTTTGTTTCCTATAGACAATAAGGATTTTTTTCTCTGTATATCTTGAATTTTCTCTAGTTATGTTTTATTCAAAGTCATAGTAGCTGCATAATTATGACTGCACTACCAACAAAACTTTTAAATATTTCCCCAGACTCCCCCAAGTTAAAACTGTTTGGATTAGAACCGTAATTCTAATAAATCACATGCAAAATTGTTTCATTCTCACTTAAAAGGAAAATACCATTTGCCATTAAAACTTTCTGGGTATTAATACAAAAGTTATTTCTCTAGTAATCTGAATTCTAAACATTGGATAAATTTTTAAAAGATATTAAAAATACGGTTTGTTTATTTTTCCCAGTAAACTTTATTGATGAGCTGATGTCAGACAGACCAGCATGGCAGAGGAGGGCGCGCCGTCCCAGTCCTCAGGAGTGCAGAGCGCGCCACTTGTGCAGAGGGCCGCGGCTGGGGACGTATTTCACTCCACAGCCATCGGGGATGAGGCGCTTCCTGGCCACTTGGTCTTCAAATTCGTCGGCGTTAAACTTGGTGAAGCCCCACTTCTTGGAGATGTGGATCTTCTGGCGGCCCGGGAACTTGAACTTGGCCCTGCGCAAGGCCTCCACCACGTGCTCCTTGTTCTGCGCCTTGGTGCGGATGGACATGATGACCTGGCCGATGTGCACGCGGGCCACCGTGCCCTGCGGCTTCCCGAAGGCGCCCCGCATGCCGGTCTGGAGCCTGTCGGCCCCGGCACAGGACAGCATCTTGTTGATGCGGATGACGTGGAAGGGGTGCAGCCGCACGCGGATGTGGAAGCCATCCTTCCCACAGCTTTTCACCATGTACTTGTTGGCGCAGATCCGCGCGGCCTCCAGGGCTTCGGAGGAGAGCTGCTCATACTCATCCGACACCATGTGGCCGCAGAGCGGGAACTCGTCCACTTTCGCCTTCTTCCGCCCCAGGTCGAAGATGCGGATCTTGGCGTCGGGGACACCGCGGCAGAAGCGAGACTTCGGATACGGTTTGTTCTTACAGTACCGGTAGCAGCGAGCGGGACGGCGGCCCATGGCGACTCCGGAACCGTTGCAGCCTGGCGAGGCCCCACCCCACGCACGCACGCGGTGTAGGCGGATGCCCGTCTACCCCACGGGACCATCGAGTTCCTGGAGGACCGGAAGTCTTTTTTAGGACTTCCCGGCCTTAGCTGTAGCCGCCCTCTTCCCCGCTTGTGGGCGCGACTGGGCACGTGAGCCGGGCGAAGAGGCGGCAGGTCCGCTCGCCCCTGAGCTGCCCGGGAAGGACCGGGGCCTCCGGAAGGCGCCGAAGCCACGTCCTTCTTGCTATCCATTCTGGGTGGTGAACTTTTGCCCTAGGCTTTGTCTTAGTATAAAAGACATATTTTCCTAGAGGTTAAATGAGAAAGGTCTCTCCAGCGAGTCTATATACTCTGTCGAAATCATGTATTTTTCCAGAGCTCGTGTCTCCCATCAACATGTGTGTATCGATTGCTGTTTCTCCAGCTCTGTGTGGTCCCCTTCCTGGGGAAAGTGGTTTCCCGGCCCGAGCGCTCTGCTGAGGCTCAGAAGAGCTGAGCGAGGGTGGTGACGGGGACAGTGACAAGATGCATTTAGACGTGTCGCTTGGTGATAGCTTTAGCAACCTGAAACCTTGGTTTCATGTATTTGGCCATATGGAAAGATTTTATTATAAAAATGGCATCTACAAAGTTGAAATGCCAACTGCATTTTTTAACTTAAGGCTATTTACATTTTTATGCTTTATTAATCTTATATCTTACTGAGAATGACTTTAATAGTTTTTTCCCTCTGATACTAGATTTTGTAAAAAAAAATATTATGACAAGGATCAGAGTGTGGGGAAGGAGGAAAATAAATGGTCTATAATCCCTACTTGGATTTTTCGGGCTTTTTTGATTTCCTCATGCTGTTCCAGAAATCTATGGCATCATGGAACAAAATCCTTCCAATGTGAGTATATTCTTCCAATGCTTTCTCTTTAACAGGGAAACAAATAAGTTGTCACAAAATAACTTCTGCACTTGAATGAGTGGGATTTTACAAAATAATCATATTAAAGTAAAAATATTAAAACTCCCAGTGTAGAGGACTTTCCCACCTTACATAGAAGTTGCTTACTTCTCCATCCTTCATTTCTGCCTTGCTGTTTTCCTCAAATAGTTTCTATTTACTATGTAATCTTGAGTATGAAGATAACACAACATATAATGTTGTGTTGTTCTCACTGAGCTTACAAGTCTAGGAGGGGATTTAGATGATATTCCAATAGTATTTCATCATATTACAAAATACAAAATGTGCCCAAGAGGAAAAGCAGAGTGAGGCCTGAGAGCCTGGGGTAAGGGCCTGATTTAGACGGAGGAATGAACAGGGAAAACTTTATTAGGAAAGAGATGTTTACATTGTGAATGTGGTGCATGGGCCTGGCATATGCAAAGACCCTGAAGCAGGCAAGAACATGGACCACTGAAGGAACTAGAAGGCCAGTGTGACTATGGGTGAGGGGGTGAGTGGCATAATGTGAGTCCACATTGTGTAAGAGAGAGTGGCTTGCATAGCACATAGCGCCTATTTACCAAGTTAGGGATCCTGATCTTTATTCAACCACTGGAGTGCTTTACACAGGTTGTATCTGCTCATAATGTATAATATTGGGTCAATAGATAGGAAAGGGTAAAAAATGGATGCAAGATGAATGCTTTCCAACACTAAAGAAAAGAAGTGAGGATAACTTGAACATGCTTTTAATGTATAAACACGTTTGTATCTTTTTATATTACTACATGCCCAGAATCTATTACAGTTCTGAGGGAGAGGGGTCTATGAGGTCAAAGAAAGATACTCAGCCAGTGTTCATGTGCCATCATGCACTCACCCCCACCTGGCTAGGCCATGCTTTCAAAAAGCCTAGAATTCTCTGACCAGCAGATGTTGTGTCTCTGCTTGCATAATCCTCTTTTCCTTAATCCAAAGGGTGACTAATTATGGTTTGCCTGGGACTGTACCCATTTTGTGCCTGGAAGTCCTGCATCCTCCAAAACCACACAGTCACAGGCAAAATAGGAAGGATGGACACCCTCCCATACTTGTATATGGGGACCCTCATAGTTGCAGGATAGAGTGAGAGGGTGGGAAGAGAAAGGGGGAACCATACTGGGAATCTTCATTTATACTCCCTTTCTTAGCTGTACAATTATTAGAAAGGAGTCTGTGGAAAATGTATAAGCCACACCATTATATTTAAAAATTTTTTTAAAAAAAAGCATTCCCCTCAGTCATTTCCAAAATTTTGAGTGTTCCTCAACTCCTGCCACCTACAGTGTGCATCATAGTAAGCAAACCTTGCAAAAACTATAAAACTCATTGGCTTTGAAGTAGCCTGAAATACTGTCAAGAAGATGATACATAGGAAATAACTTTTATTTTTCTTATTTACTAAATTTATTACTTTGATAATAAATGTGTAGCAAAGGGAGACACTGGTGTTCTATAAAATAGAGATGATTTAAAGAATGAGGAGTAAAGATAAGGAATACAGTAAGAAAGGAGCATAACAGCTACATAAAACTTAAGATCTGTGAGAACAAGGACTATATTTGGGTCACTGTTTTGTCTTCTGTTTTTAATGAATTGTGTGCACCATAGAACAGTAAGTATTTGAATGAGTACACAACACCACTGTTGGAAATTTTTTAACAACCTGCTCTTGGGGAGCAGGGTTGAGGAGCTCTGATATGTAGTGTTTGCTGACTTTTGTGGTGTAAATATCCCATCATCAATTTCAACCACAATTGAGCCAGTGTTAGCTGGTTCCAGCATGCTCCATTTGGCTGTGCTTACCAAAGAAAAATAGGGAAGAAAAAAAAAACAAACATGGCCAAAGTTACTAACACATAACTTGAATTTGGGGTTTGGTAGGGAGAGATCATTTTCTAGGAGCCCCTAAAAACCAGACAGATAAACATGCTTAGACCTGAAATTTCAGCTTGGACTGTGAAGAAGTCTTTCCTCTATGGTTTCTCTCTTCTAGTCCACAACCCCTGTGTAAAAGGTCTGCACTGTTCTGCACTTATTGATCAGTTATGCATCCAGGCAGCTTTTAAGTACTTGGAATTAGCACCGGGCAGTGTTAGAAATGCAATCAAATTCCCAGCATCCTCTACCTTCATGCAAAGACTGAAAAAGAACAGTTCTGTGTATCAGATCAATGAAGCACTGCCTTTCCTTTGATATCACATTTCAACCATTTCACAAAGAACTAAACCTGAATTTGTTCCAAAAAAAAATAATATGCTCTGGAGTCTAATATATTGACTGACATGCACCCCGCATTTTCTCTCCTGCTGCTGGAACTGTCTGCATTGTTGATCAGAGTCGTCATGCGGTCTTCCATTACTTGTTTGACAATATACTGTGATTCAGAGATCATGTTCCCACTTGCCTCTCAATGACGTGTGATGCCTCTACTGATGATGAACAGTCATTCTCATTAGTGTTTCTTAGTAACTTCACACAGGGAGCTGTAAACTCAATATTTTTGAAAGCCCAGATGAGCAACTTGACTATATTTTCCTAAAGTTGAGTAGTAACTGTAAGAGTCATGGTTATGATTGTCCTTTTCCTCAGTCAGCCAATGGTGTCTATTGTCATGACTAATGGGTGGTCATGATGATGTTTCTCACTCATCTGATTCACAATGGTCCACTTATCTCTTTGACAAATGCACATTTTCCAAATAGAAGTAGTGTCAGATGATTTTAACTGTTTAGTTCCAGGAGCCTAATTAATTTTTTAACTGATAATTTATACATTTTGATTCTTTCTTTGGGAATTTTTTTTTGATATAGGAACTTAGTAGGTACATTGTTTACCTTTGTGCTTTGATAACATAGGATAAATTACCCCCAAATTAGTGACTTTTTTACATTGTTCCAGACAATTGGAAAAAATAGTACTGTATAATATGCTCATTAGAATTTGAATTTAGTTTGTAAATTTTTATTTTACCTGTTTAGATTTTGTACTTGCACAAAATTTAAAGCAATTAATCAGCTTTATATGGTAATTAGGGTGAAGTTTTATAAATATTTAAGTAATACTATAACAAATATGTAATTTATACAATAAATAAACATTCTACAGTAAAGCATAATAAGAAAAAGCTATATTAAAGATGACTTGAATCAACACAAAGAATGTACATATATATTTTGAAGACCTCTCTCTTAAAAGGCATTAGTCCAAACGAAAAATTCAAGAAACATTGATCTGGGGTTAAGGTGTGTGCATGAAGCTTGTCCTCCCTCCCACATATTGAGTACATGCACTTGCTATTCTTTAGACACAAGTTCCTGCCTATTTATTTAAAAGGCAAAATGATGGAATTAATATTCTTTTTCTCCTACTTCCCAAGTTGCTTGCCAAGTAGGAAGTTTGTGTGATTTACTAGGGTTTTTGCCATGCATGAAAAATATTTAAATACTGAGATTTTTAAATCATTTATGTCGTGACATCCAATTGTATTTCAGGTTAAATGAATGTTGTATGTTTAATGGATGACCTCTTTACCCACTAAACAATTATTTTTTAAATAAAGTGAACAATCAACATTAGTGATTAGATGTAAGGGTACTTTAATTATGTAAAAAGCATTCCAATTGACCAAGCACTGGCTTTGGAAGGTTTTCTGTTTTACTGTATGCAAAATGTATCCATTTTCTTATTCCAATTAATGTTTTCATAACTTCATGAGGACTGACCTATAATTATATCCATTTTACAGATGGAGAAAGGACAGTTGAGAACATCATATTATAGCTTATTTTTTAAAAGTTTGTTTTTCTATTATAATTTATGTGCAACATTATATTAGTTTCAAGTGTACAACCCAGTGATTAGGCATTTATGTAACTTGCAAAGTGATCACCCCAGTAAATCTAATACCCATCTGACACTATAATTATTACAATACTAGAGGTCCAGTGAATGAAATTTGTGCACTCATGGGTGTCCCTCAGCCCGGCCTACGCCCTCTCACAGTCTGGGAGCCCTCGGAGAATGTCTGACTGATGGCTTAGGCCCACTCCTCATGGGGAGCAGACCTAAGCCAGCAGTCGGACATCCTTACCGCTGCTGCGGAGGCAGGAGAGGCTCCCGCCACTGCCACTGTGTTCACCAGCCGTGAGCCCTGCTTCTCGCTGAGCGGCACTCCCTCTGTGGGAGTGCACTGACCACCAGGGAGCAACTCCTGCATTGAGCATCTGCCCCCTGGTGGTCAGTGCATGTCATAGCAACCGGTTGTTCCACTGTTGGGCAGAAACTGGCTCTCCGCCACTCGAGGGGTCCCAGATTGCGAGAGGGCGCAGGCCAGGCCGAAGGACTCTACCTGTGCATGATCAGGGCCAGGGAGGGACATGGGAGGTTGGCCAGCAGGGAGGGACTGCAGGAGGGCTCTAGGGCATGTCCGGCCCATTTCACTCAGTCCCTATCGGCCGGACCCCAACAGCAAGCTAACCTACCAGTCGGAGCATCTGCCCCTGTTGGTCAATGCATGTCATAGCAACTGTTCGACCAGTCGACTGTCTGCCCCGCAGTTGAGCAGCCTTAGCATATCATTAGCATAACTGGACACTTAGCATATTAGGCTTTTATTATATAGGATTATCAAGTATATTTCCTAAACTGTACTTTATATCCCCATGCCTACTCCTTAACAACCAATCTGTACTTCTTAATCCCTTCACCTTTTTCACCCATTTTCTCCAACCCCCACTCCCCTCTGGTAAATGTCAAAATGTTAACAGTATCTATGTGACTTTGGAAGGTTTTTTATTTTTTAATCCTCACCAAGGATATGTTTTTATTGATTTTGAGAGAGAGAGAGAGAAACATCATTGTGAGAAAGAAACCTGGTTTGGTTGCCTCCCATAAGTGCACCGACCAGGGATTGAACCCACAAACTAGGTCCTGATTGGGAATCAAATCCACAACCTTTTGGTGTATGGGACCATACTCCAACCAACTGAGTCACCCAGCCAGGGCTGGGAGGCTTTTTAAAAAGTTTTGGCTCACCTGTTAAACATTTTAATCCATTTGCATTTTGTTTTTTTCTATGGCAGCAAATACTAAAAAAAGGACTATATCAGAGACTGCATTTCATTCTGTTTGAAACACCTGGTAAATCACTACATTATTGATCTGCTAAGTCTCTGTGTAAAGAATTTAGCATTGCTCAAAGTGGTAATCTCTGTTGTCTTTTCTATGCCCAGGGACTTTGATCATACTGGATAGTCTAACAATGGGACTTAAGGTAAGGGATGACCATTCCAGAAAACCTAACAATGTGGTGTAGGTTTTGGGGTCAGTGGTATCATTTGACCTGGAGACTGACATTAACAATGTGCATAATCAGTTAATCAATCATGGCTACATAATGAAGTCCCATGAAATCTTTGAACACTGGTCCTTGGGCAAGTTTACTTAGTTGGCAAGACTCCATATATATTGTCAGAAATTGATGGAAGAGTAATGCAACCTGACTCAATGGGGAGAGACAGTGGTAACTTCATATTTGCTACTTCTCCTGGACTCTACCTATGCACTTCTTCCCTTCGCTGATTTTAATCCTTCTCTTTCCCTGTAATAAACTATAGCTGTGACCATAATTGCCTTCTGTCAGTTTTGTGAGTGTTTATAGTGAATTATCAGACCTGAAGGTAGTTTTGGGGATTCCTCAAATCTGCAATTGGTGTCAGAAATGAGGCCAATCTTGGGGACTATAATTTCTAACTTTGTAGTTGGCTCAAATTCTCTGTAATTTCCATCTGTCACCCCCACAAACCTAATAAATCATGTATAAATGATGGGGCACTCAAACAAAGAGGAGAATATAAATCTAGTTTATAATGCCTAGAAGAGTTAAAACATATGCTAACAACAACAAAGACTGTCCTAAAAAGTCATTGTTTTTTCTGCTTCAAAGTATAATGCCTATTTGTTGAAGAATTAGCAAATATGTATGACAAAAATATAAAGATGCAAGCTTTTGAGATTTGGGTGTGTTTTCTTGCAATAATATTACATGTGCCATTTTATAAGCTGATTTATTTTAGTAAACCTTTTCTGTAAGAATAAATGTTCTTCATATCATTTTAGTAATGAAAAATGTATTTTATCATATGCTAAGTTATAGATCCACATATGGACAGATTTACTTCCTGCTTGTCTTGTTCTATTTATATATTCAAGAGCTATAGCAAAAGCAGCTTCAACTTATTTATTGATTTAACTTGAGGTCAACATCTAGGAGCTAATTGGTCATACATAAAGGCTTACTACTTCTTACGAAGTAATATTTTAGAGCAAGGTTTCTCTTCAGTCACTTAAGCCACAAAATGTAGATTAGCTACAAATAGTGCCAGTGACCAGCTTAAAAAATTATGATATAGGCCACAACATGAATGAAAATTAGCAAAATAAGCCCTTGACATGCCATTTTTGGTGAAAAGTTAGATTTCAAAGAAGTAAAATTCTTAATTTTCTACTGGACAGCAAGAGATTTGTAAAATTCTGACTAAATCTGGAAGATATGTTTTTCTTATTTCTCCTTCAGATGCACAAAATATTATTTTTAAATGGTTCTAAAGACAATTTAAAAGCATTCGGGAGCAGAGCATATACTAAAGCTTTACTTACCTCACCATCTTACTTGAAAGCCACCTGATATCTTTTGTGGAATGAGGTAGATAAACCATTTTTGCATGCATTGTAATAAAAAATATATTGTCTTAACAAATTCATTTAAATAGGTCATTTTAATATAATTGTATTATCAGGTTTTTTTCCTGGAAATTTAGTAAGTTTTGAGGATCACTGTATTGAAGTTCACCATAATGTCATAACATATTTCATGTATGTAAATAGAGTATACCTGGGCTCAAGGATAACATGTATCTCTTTATAAGAATATTTTCTCATACATCACTTAACTCGATTGCCTAAAATAATTTTCTTGGAAGGCATACAAAAACAAGTTAATCTGATTTCCAAAATGAAGTAGTAGTAGTATGCAGAATATCAAGTGACTCACCCAAAAAATAGAATTTCGTAAGTGATAGACCTTAAAGCTTAGCTCATTTGTGAACACTTTTTCCAAAAACTTTTCTCCTTCAAAATTTACCATTAGGGGTCAGACTCACTTAGCATCTGAAGGTTAAGCTGGCTCTGCTCTGAGATGAATTATGAATCAGCTGTGGGGCACATCCAGGGTCTGCGGGGTCTGAAACCAATACTCTTCTGAGGGCCCTCTACAAAAAAAAAAAGAACAACAATTATGAATACAAAAATAAAGATGAAGCAAATATTAGAATAAGAAAATAAATCCAATTATAAATAGCTATTAAATAAAACTTACAGCTTATTTTAAAAAATAATATACTTTTATTAATTGCCTAATTATCTATAAAATCTTTATTTTATTTTCTGGCTACATATTCCTTGATCTCTTCTTCATTTGGCCATTATTTGCTAATACTTTTATGAAGACTATAAATTCAATTCAATCTTTCCTAAATTTATATTGATAACATGTAAGTTTCAGCCTCACAACTGAATATCACGCATGTCATGTACATCTTTAGGATTGTTGTCAAAGTGAGAAAAACCTTTTCTCTTTCATATATGAACTGTAATATTTTAAATTTTAAATTTTCTTAAACTACTTTTATAATACCAGTGAAGCAGTTTGCACTTGATATCCTCCTTGTAACATAGTGAAGGGAGGGCTGGAAACTACTGGTTATAGAATTCTTTCTATTGATGTCATTTATCTTTAGTGCCTTTCTTTATAACTCATCAGTTTTTACCAATTTTTCTGTTATGTAATAAATTTGCAAGTACTGCCAAATGAAGAGTCTATATTTTTGACTTGTTCCAAGTGAAATTTCCCAAAATGTTCTTCCGAGTTTCCATGAAAACGGTACAGTTCCATACAAATACCTCTTTGCCCACATGTCTTTGTATCACAGTGCTGGGTGAGGTGGCTCGGGGACTAGTTCAAATATTCTTGGAAGGAATTTTCACACCAGAGCAACTATCCATACATTGACCTGACTGCAAACCACGAAAACATACTCCATAAGCCCATGCTAAATGCCTTCTTTAATAACTTCCTTTCAGCCAGATCCGAAAATTGCCAAGGCCAATGCTGTGTGACCTCAGGGGAAGAGTGAATGAAGGAAAGCAGGAGTGCAAAAGGGACTGCGAATTTTATAAAAAGCATGTGTGAACTCATTGCTGGGGCCCATCAGAGGGCCGTTGAAGGAGCCTGTGCAATTGAAGGTAACTGAATCTGAACCATCACTTATTTCATTAGAAGTTATTTCATTTCTGAGCCACTTCTTAATACCCCATTTAATTTTTACTTCCCTAAATGTTTTTTCTCTCACATTTATTTTCTGCAGTTCCAATGTCTTCAAAATCTATGAAATACTTATATCATAACTACTCTCAAATTTGTAACTCACTAAAATATAGATTATATATTCCAACTTAGATTTTTTTTCTCTCTCAAGGTTTGCAAGAACAAAGCTTTACAATAAAAGGAGTGAGTGTTAATACAATTTCAAGAAACAAAGAGTTGGGAAGAATATTTTAGTATTTAAATGATATTTTATTTTTATTATTGACATTAGTACAGATGTTCCCCATTTTTCCCCCTCCACCCAGACCCTGTCCTCCCCTCCCTCTGGCCCTCACTGTTGTCTGTGTCCATGGGCTATGCATACAGGTTCTTTGGATATTCTCTTCACCTTCTTTCATCCTATCCCACCTTACCCACCTCCCTCTGACATCTGTCATTTTTACCATGTATCCATGTCTCTGGTTCTGTTTTGTTTGTCAATTTATTTGCCTTTCTCTGTCTGGCTTATTTAGCTTAGCATAATACTCCCCTGGTCCATCCATGCTGTCACAAAGGATAAGAGTTCCCTCTTTTTTATGGCTGAGTAGTAGTCCATTGTGTAAATGTATCACAGCTTTTATATCCACTCATCTACTGATGGGTACTTGGGCTATTTCCAGATCTTAGCTATTATAAACAATGCTGCTATGAATGTAGAGGTGCATATATTTTTTTCTGATTGGTTTCACAATTCTTAGGATATATAGCCAGAAGTGGGAGTGCTAGGTCAAAAGGCAGTTCCATCCATTCATTCATTCATTCATTCATTCATTCACTCACACACACACAGACATACATACACACACACACATATATACACATATATACACTAGAGGCCAGGTGTATGAAATTCATACACTTGGGGGTCTCTCAGCCCGGCCTGTGCCCTCTAGTCTGGGAGCCCCTGGGGGATGTCTGACTGATGGCGTAGGCCCACTCCGGGGAAGCGGGGGAGTGGGCCTAAGCCGGCAGCCAGATATCCTTAGTGCTGCCGTGGAGGCAGGAGAGGCTTCTGCCACCAACGTTCGGTCGATTTGCATGTTAGCCTTTTATTATATAGGATTATTGTGGGGTTTTTTATTGATTTCAGAGAGGGAGGGAGGGAGGGAGGGAGAGAGAGAGAGGGAGAGAGAGAGAGAGAGAAACATCAATGATGAGAGAGAATCATTGATCAGCTGCCTCCTGCATACCCCTACTGGGGATTAAGCCCCCAACCTGGGCATGTGCCCTTGACTGAAATTGAATCCGGAACCCTTCAGTCTGCAGACCAATGCTCTATCCACTGGGCCAAACCACCTAGGGTAAGGCAGTTCCATTTTTAATTTTTTGAGGAAACTCCATACTGTGGCTTATATTTTAATTAGTTGAAGGAAAGAAACTATTCAATAAATGTTGGCTTGTCATTTTAAAAAGAAATTTGGATACTTATCAGTTGTCTTATAACAAAATAGATTCCAGAGGGATGAATGATTTAATCATTAGAATAAAATACTAGAGAAAATAACATGACTTTGTTTACAATCTTGAAGTAGTAAAGACTTAATTGAAGCAGGACACAAAAGCCTCTGCTGTAAAAAAAAAAAAACAAAACAAAACAAAAATTTGTGACTTCATAAAAAGTTAAACTGCTATAAAATTAAAATTAATAAGTACTAGTAAATGGTATCATATATATGTGTATATACATAAATATACACACATATATATATAAACAGGCACACAGACACACATATATCACTTATAGAGACAGAGTGAGAGATGATGATATGTGTTATGCAGAGATTCCATAGAAAAAAATAATATTAATGAAATTCTGGTTATGTATTAATTCATCATAAACCACCTAGAATTTAGTGCTGTTAAATGATAAAAATCACTTATTTGCATTATCTGTCATGGTTCTGGGTGTTGACTAGTCTCAACAAGTTAGTTTTCAGTTGTGGTCTGTTCATAACATTGCAGTCAGATGATTGCTGAGACTAAGTCATTCTGAAGGTGCCTCACTTCTGTGTTTGATGCTGATTGTTAGGTGGGGTTTCAATTGATGCAACTGTCAGTGGTGGCCAAGGGGGTCTCTGGCCTGAGATAAGCTCCGGCCAGAGACAGTACTCTGTGCCCCCAGTTCTTGCCTTGATTGTAGGAATAAATTCAAATAACAGACAACAAATAACAGCAAAAGCAGGTGAGGATTTATTTGTAGGAAGGAAATATACTCAGCTAGGACCTGAGTGGGCAACTCAGCTGCCTGAGACCAAACCGAGTGCCCTGGTATTTGGGAGTTTAGAGGATTTGTACCCCTAAGCTGGAATGCCCTGGGCAAGGAGCAAGTCACCCCTCCCTCAGATCTCAGAAAGAAAAAGTACCTTTAAGCTCCAAGGCTCCTTCACTTAGGTGTTATGCCACTGGTTAGACCACATCCTGGAGGGCTCTGAATCTGACCTGCCACAGCCATTGTCTATTTTCAGTTTCTCATGTTTCACATCCGTTTCCTCGAGCCCTAGCTGCCTCTCCCAGCTGTATCTTTCCATCATAGGTCTGGCTGGTTACGCTAACACAGCGGTTCTCAACCTGTGGGTCGCGACCCCTTTGGCGGTCGAATAACCCTTTCACAGGGGTCGCCTAAGACCATCCTGTATATCAGATATTTACATTATGATTCATAACAATAGCAACATTACAGTTATGAAGTAGCAACGAAAATAATTTTATGGTTGGGTCACAACATGAGGAACTGTATTTAAAGGGCCAGAAGGTTGAGAACCACTGCTAACACAACCAGCCAGACCTATGTCTGTGACCTGGACTTCATCACAGCATGTAACTGGGTTCCTAGAGCACACGTCCTAACAGTGACATCCATATGGAAAATCTATAACTTAGTCTCAGAAATTATTTAACATCAGTTCTACTGCATGCTTTTCATTAGAAGTGAGTCACCAATCCCAGTGAGAGGGGTTAGGAGCAGGATTAGACAGACAGGGTAAGGGGTGGAAGGAGAAAGCATGGAGCTAGCTGCCACCACAAAATGTTTTGCAGAAAAACAAGATTTCAGAAAAACAGGATGTTTTGAGACATGGATGTTTTTCTTGCAAGTGCAAATAAAATGTTGCAAAAAGGCCAGGAACCAATCAGAGAGCAGCACAGATAGACAAAGAGCGGGCTTTAGCAGATATGAGGGGAAAGAGCAGAATGCTTTAGCTGCAACCCATTCGGGTCCCCTCCCCAAACGGGGAGCCTGTGTTTGCCTGCAATAAACTGCTGCCTTGCTTGAACTCCTCTGGTCTTTGATTCTTCAATTCCATGAGTCAGGACCCTGGGAAGAATTCCTGTGGTTATGATATCATCAGCTCATGTTAAAGGAAGGAGGGATTAGACTTCTTTTCATGATAGAGATTGGGTCAAATTTGGTAGACATATTTAAAACCACTGTAATCTTGGACAGGGACAACAGTGTGGTGATTGCAGGGATGGGGGGGGGGTGCTGGAGGTAGAAGAGGGTACAGGGGGGATAAATAGTGATGGAAAAAAATAAAGAAAAAATAAAATCACTGTAATCTTTCTTCTGGTCACAAGTAATTTACATTCCTTCCACATGCAAAACACGCCCCCTAAATATGCAATTTTTTCATGTTTGAGGTTCGGATTTTTGTAATCTAAATCAGGTCCAAGTATAGATGAGTTTCCTTTCTCTCAATCTGAAGAGATAAGTAACCTGTTCCTCAAACACTCATAATACAGTGTGGGGCAAGCATAAAAAAACTACCATTCATACGATATGAGAATGGGAAACCAAGGGGTCCACGGAAATTCTGAAAACGATTCAGGCACTTGTCAGTTCCTTGATTTTGGCTCACTTCTACTTCCTGGGAATAATTTTCTACAAGTCTTGGCTGCACTCTCTGGGATCTTAATATCTGCATTCTGAATATGCTTTCCGTTTCCACCCAAAGAGGCTTGTGCTGTGGCTGAGTAGTATTCTAAACCTGCTTCATGCCCATTGAAGTTAAGGAGTCCAAAGGCCTGTTTTCATTCTTACCTTTTACCGCTGAAAGGCTGTGAAGGGAAACACTTCAGATTCTGAGAAGCCCTCATGTTTAATTGTGAAGATCTGCAAGACACACCCTTAAAGTCCTTAGAGGGCATTTTTTCTTAGAAGAGAGTCCGAGGAACTAATTTAAGCCTTTCTGAGGTCCTAACAAAGGATTTAATAGTCACACCCTCTTGGCTTTTTGTCTCTGGACTATGTTTTCTTGAGATTGTCCAGGATTTGCTCTTTGTCAGCAAGCTTTTTCAGAATTTGAAAAATGTTTGCCATCTGAGAATCTAAAATGAGAAACAGTTTTCTTTCAAAACCCATGAATTTTGGCTCCTTTTATCTACCTGTTGGAGGCACCTCTCACAGACACCAGAGAGGTATTATCACACAGACCCCTGAGTCAGAATAAGAGGGCTGTCCCCAACCTCAATTCTTGTCTGCTCACATATATGAATTTAAATGAGAAAACTCTAGATGATTGCATTGTGATGAAGCCAATTTTATTAAAGCATGCACCGTTATTAAAGAAGCAAGGCAATCAAATCTATGCATCTGGCTTATGAAGCGCAGAAGGGCTCTTAGCTAATCTGAAGAGGGGGTTGGGTGGGGGTCCGAGGCATTATAAACCTTCCTGTCTATAGGTTTCAAAATTCCTCCGCTGAATATTTTGGTGCATATTAATTCTCAAGGCCCTTGTTACTTTGCTGTGGCCTTCCCAGAACTCATGAGAAGCACCTGCCAATTTTATCTTGCCAAAGCCTCGAGACTGCTGGCTTCTCTGCTTAGGGAGTAAAACTGCCCTTTTTTTCTTTATCCTTCCCCCTCTCCTTTTCTGCATTCTCTCCTTAGAGAGGTTTTTAACCATTTGCTCTCAAGTGTCCTTGGTTTGGGGAAGATAATGGCTTGTTATTTACAAGAAAGCTGCAAACTGCCCACACTGTTTGGTCTTATTTTAACTTTCCTCTCTCAGTTTCCCTATTACTCTTCCCCTGGAATTTTCCTAGCTTTTCCTGTAACATAACCATTTGTTCATTAAGTAAACTCTCTCCTTCTCATTTTATTAGAGGCAAATAGAAGAAACCAGGTGGCACTCTCAACACTTTGCCTGGAAAATACCTTTATCTAGATATTTAGTTCATTAAGTGAGCTTTGTGGTGGTTTACCTTGTCCTAGTTTCATTAAGTAAATTTTTATTTTTCATGTTACCACAGGCAACAATGTTGCTAACTTTTTGCCAGGACATAACAATGAACTGCTTTCCTCTAACTTCCACTATCATTTTTCTCACTTTTTGTACCCACCAAAAGCTTTCTCAAGGTCCTATAGGATTCCACTAATAGTCGTAAGGCTCTTCTAGTATTTTTCCACCACCAGGTCTCAAAGCCCATGGCACGTTTATAATTTGATTTTATAGCATCCTACTTCTAGTATGTAAATCTGCTCCAATAAACTGTAACTTTGTAACCCTAAAACTCAGTGGCAGAAAACAATTCTTTACTATTATTTATATTACTAAAATTTCCGAAGACTGGGCTTAGCCAGGAGGTCTTGGCTTGGGGTTTTTCCATTCTGTTGGCAGAGAACAACTTGAAGGCTTTTCACACATGGCTGTAGCTACTGCTGGCCACTGGCTGGTCACTTGGAGCCCGTGGTCAGATTTCTATACTTTTCTCTCCATGTGTCCTGGGCTGCTGCACAGCATTGTTTCTTGATTCCAAGGATACCATCCAAGAAAGGGTCCAGGCAGACCTTTTTGTGATCTCGCCGCAGAAAGCAGGTAGCGCCACTGCCACCACAGTTGACTAGTTAAATTAGTCACCACGTTGACGTCTGGAAAAGTAGAATAAAAACCTATCAAAAGTTACCTCCTCTTAAAAACTAAATAAATACTTGCAAACATCGTCAAAATAAAACTTTTTAGAACTGGAAATGAACCTAATTTAGGTAGAACAAGGGTCTCAAGGTCTGAGCTATTCTTGCTAAATACTATTCTTACTAAATGTTAAAATGTAATACATTATTTTGCAGCTGTAAACAGGATGGATGGTTAGACAAGATCTTAACCAGGTAAGTATAGCCAACTGCAAAAAAAAAAAAATCAACATGTCATTGACTGGTTATATGAGCAATGGCTGTACCTCCCTTGGGGAGACAGAGCTTTGGACATGAATCCCATCTCATTTACCTGCTGTAAGTTGCAAGTAAGTGAAACTACCTTGCAACCACCTTGTCTTGCTCTTAAATAAAGCACCCCAAGTGGCGAACTCCTTGAATTCTCTAACACTAAGACCCTCAACAGTGCAAAGAGCATTCCTTCCAAAAAAAAAAATCTACATCCATTAAGAACAGTGAGCTTTGCGGTGGTTTACCTTGTCCTAGTTTCATTCCCTTTTCCCTAGATTCATGGTAGCTTTGAAAGCCAACAGCCTTGCAACCATGACAGCTGTGAAAACCAGAGGCTGCACAACCCCTGGAGGGGCATCGTAGAGTAAGAGCTCTTCCAGAAGCTCCATCTCTAGAGAATTGTCACTTGTCTGGTACCTCCCGGGTAAAACCTCACTCCAGGCTGTTGTTATTTCACCTGAGTCAGAGCTGGCTCAGTGGGAAAAGCTCTCTCATTAAGTTGTTTGTTGGAATCAACCAGTAACAGTTTTTAACATTGCAGCTGCCCTAAGTAGAAATACCCATTGTGAAAAACAGGAGGCTGGCCAAAAACATAAAAGAATGTCCTTGGGAATGAGCTGTCCACAGGGAACTTTGAAAACCTCTAACATAATCCTGGGGAGTCTAGAAGAATACTCACATTTATAGGGCTATGCACATGCCTGGAAATTCCTAAGAAGTCCCTAATCTCTTGCCTTTGGCTGGGCTTGAGGCCCTGTGCACAAAGAAAATAAAGCCAAAGGCAGTTGTAAACTGTTAGAGTTTTGAAGGAAAGCCCAATATACACATGGATTCCCTCAGCCAAAAATGGAAAACATTGGTTCAAAGCAATTAAGAACATTTTTTTTTATCTAATCATTAGCAGACCACTAAGCTAACTGAGCAGTTTTCAATGGGCACACAACACAACAGGAAATAAAGGCTTGGCATTTGTCCCTAGAATGCAATGTTGGTTTAATTTCAGTACAACACATATTAACAGAACAAAATATAAAAAATACTTGATTGCCCAAATACTCAAAGAAGAAACATTTGACAAAATTGATAACAAAAACATTTAAATAAACCAGGAATCAAAGGGGACTAACTCAGCATTATTAAGGATGTCCGTGAAAGCCTATAACTAACAACATACTTGATAGTGCAAGAATAAATGATTTTTTTTATAATAAGAACAAGATAAGGATGTTTTCTGTCACACTTCTACTCAACATTAACCAGAGTAATAGGCAAAAATAAAACAAAACAAATAAAGGCATACATATCAGAAGGGAAACCATAAAACTATCTTTATGTGCACATGTCATCTGCTATATAGAAAATCATAGGAATCTTCAATTGTGTCTCTTTACACTAGCAAGGAACACTCCAAAAATTAAGAAAAATATTACATTAGCATTAAACTTTCCATAGCATGAGAAAAAAAATAAAATAGAAATATATTTAACAGAACATTGTTGAAAGAAATTTAAAATCTAAACAGACACTCAAGTTCATAGACTAGAAAACTTAATATTGTTAAGATGGCAATAGTCCCCAAATTGATCTAAAAATCCAGTGGCATTGCAATAAAAATCATGACTGCTTTTTCTTTGCAGAAAATGTTAAGGTGATCCTAAAATTCGTGTAGAAAATGATTTGGGTTGATTTCCTGAGCAGGATACAAGGGTGATTTCTTTCCCAGGTCCTTGTTTAGATGGATTCAAGAAATAAAGCCATGGACAAAAGGTAGTAGATGAAAAGGCTGGAAATTTATTGGAAGCAAATACAGACTCCCACATGGGGAGGGGTCCTAATGAAACGGAACTTTTGGACTAGAACATGCATGTTCCCCTGGGCAGGATGTCCTGGATTCTTTGTCCACCAGAGTTGATGAATGAATCCACGAACAGAAGGTGGTATAGCAAAGGTGGAAATTTATTGAAGAACAAGTACAGATTCCCACGTGGGGAAGGGGAAAGAATCTCACAGCACAGACTCCCATGTGGGGAGAGGTAAAGAGTCCCACAGAATGGACTCCCACATGGGGAGGGGGAAAAGGTCCCACTGAGTTCCTTTTCCCTATGGCTTATAAAGGCTGCAGATCCTAGTGCCTTGATATCCCCTCTGATTGGTCACTATTCCCTTAGACTGGTTACTATAGTAACTCCTGGGCTCAAAGGTCAAACTTCACATGGGACATGTGAGGTTCTCCCCCCCACACACACCCTTCGTTATTGTTTTCCTGTTCCCTTTGGGCTTTCTTCTTCTCCTTCTGGATGAAGGGCTTCCTTCCCTTTATTTTGTAAATATAGACCTTTTGCTGTTCCCAGCTCCCTCATTCTATGGAAATGTACCTGTTGCAGCTTTTCAGCTCCCCTATTCTATGGAAATATACCTTCTGCTGCTCTGCAGCCCTGTGTTTCTTGCATGGTCCCCTTAATTTCTAAAATTTCCTAAAACCTGTATTTTTCACCCCTAAAAAATTCCTGTTTCACCGAGGGGGTAACCCACTAAGCTCCTTTTTTCTAAGGTTTTAAAGGCTGTAGTTCTTTGTTTCTTGATACTCCCTTGTCATTGGTCACTCTTTTGCAGAATATCAGCTTCAAAGCCCATGTGGTACTCCCTTACATTCTCCCCTTTCAGGGGTAGAATTCTCCATCTCCTGTGAAAATCTGTTTTCCTCTTTCTGCCATTTGTCTGCATTTCTCTATCCTCTGTGAAGTTCTGCCATTTGTCTGCATTTCTCTATCCTCTGTGAAGGTTTGTTTCCTTCCCGCCCCCCTCCCCCCCATACCCTGTGGCTTTTCCTTATCTTCTGTGAATGCATGTCTTCCACTCCCCTTATCCTGTGGTGCCCCCCCCCTTTTTTCCCTCTCTGAATGTATGCCTTCTGGCATCTCCAAGCCCTCAACTATGCAGTCCTCCCCTATGGGCCCTCTTTATTCCTAAAACTCCCTAAGCATGCCTATTTTATCCCTAAAACTCCTTTAAAAAATACGAGGGATTCAGAATAGCCATTATAGTCTTGAAAAAGATGAAGTGTAGGACTCACATGTCCCAATTTGATAACTTTTTATAAAGCTACAATAATCAAAACAATGTGGTACTGGTATAAAGATAAACATATTTTTCAGTGGAATTTTATTGAGAATTCCAAAATAGGCCTTTATAGTTATTGGCAGCTGAATTTTGATAGAAGAGCCAAGAACATCTAATGGGAGAAAGAGCAGTCCTTTCAACAAATGCTTCTGGGCAACAGCTGTAGACGTGCAAACTAATAAAGTGGGAGCCCAGCCTCAAGCCACATAAGAAATTAATTCGGAATGGATCGTAGACCTAAATGTAAGAACTAAAAATAAAGACAACTGGGAGAAAACAGGAGTAAACCTCAGGGTTTCTTTTATACAGTAGCAAAAACACAAGTGACAAAGGAAAATCTTCTAGAAAAATTTAAGTGCATCAAAAAGATTGTGAGCTTCAAAAGATATCTTCACAATAGTGAAAAGGCAATTTATAGAATGGGAGAAAATATTTCTTAAATATGTATCTATACATGCTGATCAGCATATTCCAACTAATTTTATGTATAAATGTGTGCCCTACATTTTTTTTCAAGTGATCCAAATCAAATAGCACATACTGAAATGTATCCAAATGTACATTGGAATAATTCTAACACTTGCTTTTATGCAGGTTGAAACAATTTAAAAGATGAACAGAGAGTCTTCATTAATAGCATATCACAGTAGAGCTGGACTAGATACTTTGTGTCTCCTTTCTGCTTTGATATATTTAATACAAATAAAATACATATATTTAACAAAATTTTTAAAAATCATATTTTGAAGAACTCTATGCTGCATATTTTATTCAGGTTCAATTCTTTCTATAAATTTTTAAATAATAAACTTTGGATAGAAGCAAATCTAAGCATGCTATTTTAAAGAAGTATGAAGTATTAAGGAAATAAATTAATAGTGGTCAGTTTAGGTTAGTGTACAATAATACTCTTAAGCAACTCTTATTAATTTAATAATGCAGATCTTACTAGTTTTGAAAAAATAAATACAACCAAGCATTTCAGGTCATGTTTTTTACAAAGCATTATTAGACTAGAGGCCCAGTGCATGAAATCCGTGCCTGGGTAGGGTTCCTAGTGGCTGCCGGCTACTGGTCGGGGCCTCCCTTCCCCCAGCAGCCTGCCACCATTGCTGGCCGAGGTGGGACCAGCCAGGCAGAGGGGCTGCAGGCAATTGGCTGGCCAACCCCACCCCCTGGTTGAACTTCCAGTCAAGGGGACAATTTGCATATTAGGCTTTTATTATATAGGAAGATATAATTTTTGTTGTTAATTCTCACTTGAGGATATTTTTTCATTGATTTTTAGAGAGAGAGTGGAAGGGAGGGAGCAAGGGAGGGGGAGAGAAAGAAAGAGAGAGAAACAATGATGTGAGAGAGACACATCAATTGGTTGCCTCTTGCACGTGCCCAGACTGGGGCCCTGGGATTGAACTTTCAACCCACTTATGTGCTCTTGATCAGGAATTGAACCTCCAACCACTTAGCCACACTGGCCAGAACTAGAAGATATAATTCTTGATGTGCTAGATGTTATAACATTTAGATATTGTACAAATTATTTCCGTCACTGATAAAATCAATTGACATACTTAAATTGATATGGAACAGTTATTGGCTCCTTCAGATGAATAGCATAAATATTTAGAGTTAAAATTTATAAGGACATAAATATTATGGCATATTAATTTTTGGTTGTCATCATTGATTCCAACTCATCTTTACTGTGTGATGGTTATAGTTTCATTCTCCTGGAACATCAGTATTCACACAATCTTTCCTAATTATAACAGTGACAGTGCCTCATTCCATCAGTGGCACAGTAAATCAGGCACTAACTCGTGAGTATAGCTGCATGGATCCATTAGCCTTAAACTTGTTAAATCTTAGTGTTCTGAATGGCATTTCTTTCACTATTTCTTAAAGTCTCCTCTTTTAATTAAAGTTTAAACTAAGGTAAAACTTAGGTTGTGAGTTACATGCTTTTTACCTAAATTAGTTATCCAACAGGCAGAATAGCTTTTAAATTTTTTGAAAGAGCAGAGGGCTAGTGTTCTTAAATACTGTAGATAATAGCATCACAAAGGAATTATTTTCATAACACCTCTATTTGCAAACACATTTTTTATTTAGTTAACTATGTGTCAAATTAAAATCAGTAAGTTTTTTTATAAAATTAAAGTGATCCAGTCAATTAATCAACAAAGATCTATTGAGTGCCAAATGCTCAATTCTATTCTACTCTATGCCTCTATGCCAGATGTGTAGGAGAACATAATGAAAATAGACATGGGGAAATCTAATTAGGCATATGAGATGTGTGCTAACATGAAAAGATAACTCAAAACTCAAAACACACTATGATAATTACAATATAGCTAGTACAATATAGCATGCACAATTAGAGATATGAAATTAAATGAAAGTAATAGTTCCTTAAGTTTAGATGGTGAAAAATGTCTTGTGAAAGACTTCCTCATCCTGAATCCAAATGTAGTCTTCCTTTGCTTATTTGAAAACTAGAGGCCTGGTGCACAAAATTCATGCACTTGGGGGGGTGGGGGAGGTTCCTTAGCCCAACCTGGGACCTCTCACAATCGGGGAGCCCTCGGGCAATGTCCAATTAAGCCCTCGGGGGATGTCCAACTGAGCTATCAGTTGGACATCCTTAGCGCTGCCAGGGAGGCAGGAGAGGCTCCTGTCACTGCACTCACCAGCCATGAGCCTGGCTCTTGGTTGAGCGGCGCTTCCCCTGTGGGAGTGCACTGACCACCAGGGGGCAGCTTCTGTGTTGAGCATCTGCCCACTGATGGTCAGTGCATGTCATAGTGACCAGTTGTTCTGCAGTTTGGTCGATTTGCATATTAGCCTTTTATTATATAGGATGACACTTCTGAGTGGTGTTGGACAGGAAACTTGCTTCTTAATCATCTGTATTTCTAGAGTGTCCCCTGGTGTTTTCTTTCCCTGCCCTTTCCAGTACTCTGTTATCTGCTGGTTTGGATGAGATCCACTTCTACAATAGAAGAGTTCAGACAAAATTCTTGATATCAGTCACCGAGGAGGCACAAAAATGATATTTTCAGCATATTTAATGATGAACAATTGTTCAGGCACACATTTGTATTCACTTTTATATATTTAGATTCTGAAACCTCAGGTTGGAGACTAACAAGGCCTAGCTCTAATAGGGAGAAAAGTGAAAGTCAGCTTTTCTTATAGTTTATTTGCTCTCAGAGAGCATGTGTGTGTGTGTGTGTGTGTGTGTGTGTGTGTGTAGAAGGACACGTTTGTGACAAAATTAAAATATTCTGGCCAGAATGTAGTAATGAATACTGATTATTTTTTATCCATGTAACTTTTCTACTTGAAACACAATTTCTGACCTATTTTAAAAAGGGAATACAAACAGTATACTTAATAAATCCTCCATACACAGGTTGACACTTGTGTCAAAATTACGTCTTTTATTTCATCCAAGCTCAGATAATCAAAAACAAAATTTCAAGAAAAAAATGTTCCTTTTTTCCAATGGACACACTGGATAGCAGGAAGGACCTGGTACTTGTTGGACACAGTAGGTGGGTGTTCAGTCATCCCTATTAAAGGAAGGTGGAACAGCAGGTGAAGCAGTGTGTCTGAGAAACTTTCCTTTTTAGTTAGAATCAAGAGCAGGGGCAGGAAAGGACTCTGCAGGCCATTTAGATCTCACCACCAGGGAGAGTGAGACTTTTTTTAGTGGTGATAGTTATCAGTTTCTGACAAAGTTAAGTACTTGTCACCCTGGAGTGGACAGCATTTATTGCCATTTGGCTGTTGAAGAAGTCCATTTAAAACTTTAACTTGTGTGAAAAGGCTTCAGATACTGAACCTTGAGAACTAAAAAGAAAAAAAAAAGCCTAACCAGTTTGGCTCAGTGGATAGAGCATCAGCCTGCGGACTGAAGGGTCCTGGGTTCGATTCCGGTCAAGGGCATGTACCTTGGTTGCAGGCACATCCCCAGTGGGGAGTGTTCAGGAGGCAGCTGATCGATGTTTCTCTCTCATTGATGTTTCTGACTCTCTATTCCTCTCCCTTCCTTTCTGTAAAAAATCAATAAAATATATTTTTTAAAAAACAAGAAAAAAAAACTGGAGATTGAGAAAAGTCACTCTTTGAGCTAAGTTACATAATTAATAGGTAGTGCACCCTGGCTTTTGAATTTAGAACTTATTTTGTACAGAAAACCTGTTAGCTCACTAAGATGGATATAGATATATATGTATCACTAGAGGCCCGGTGCATGAAATTCAAGCACTCGGGGGGGGGGGGGGGTGTCCCTCAGCCTGTGCCCTCTCACAGTCTGGGAGCCCTCAGGGGATGTCCGACTGATGGCTGCTGCCCGCTTCCCACGCCAGCAGTTGTACATCCTTAGTTCTGCTGCAGAGGCAGGAGAGACTCCCTCCACCGTCACTGTGCTCGCCAGCCATGAGCCCGGCTTCTAGCTGAGCGGTGCTCCCCCTGTGGGAGCACACTGACCACCAGGGGGCAGCTCCTGCATTGAGCATCTGCCCCTTGGGGGTCAGTGGATGTGAAAGCGACTGGTCATTCTGTCGTCGGGCAGAAACCGGCTCTCCAACATCCCCCAAGGAGTTCCAGATTGCAAGAGGATGCAGGCCAGGCCGAGGGACCCCACTGGTGCACAATCGGGGCTGGGGAGGGACACAGAAGGTTGGCCAGCTGGGAAGGGATCGCTGGAGGGCTCTAGGGCGTGTCCAGCCTGTCTCGCTCAGTCCAGTCGGAGCATCTGCCCCCTGGTGGTCAGTGCACATCATAGCGACTGGTCAACCAGTCGACTGTCTGCCCCCTGGTGGTTAGTACATGTCATAGTGAGCGATTGAGCAGCCTTAGCATATCATTAGCATATTACGCTTTGATCGATTGAACGGCCTACTGGACGATGAGACACTTAGCATATTAGGCTTTTATTATATAGGATAGATAGATATTAAAATGTGTCCCCAGATAAACAATGTTTCTCCTCAATTCAGTGACCTTTTTCTTAAAAAATAGTAAAAAAAAAAAGTTAACAAAATACAGATTCTCTTTAAAAGCTATATCTTTATCTAAAGTGTATCTATATCTATACATAGACATATCTATATATTTATGTGTATCTATATTTTTAGGGGTACATTACCTTGCTGGATTGTAAAAGTTTTAAATTATGAAGTAACTCAGATCAATGACTTAGCCCAGTGGTCGGCAAACTGCGGCTCGTGAGCCACATGTGGCTCTTTGGCCCCTTGCGCCGACCACTGACTTAGCCTAATTTCCTAGCTGCAGTATCTAACTCAGCTACAACAGGCAAAGAGACATAAATAGAACCTCATCTGTCTCTAAGGGCACCTAACAAATTTCAGTGACATCACATGTCACAACAGTTTAATATAATCTATGACTTTTTAAATAAATAGCAATAAAATATTTTGACAGAAAATGTCTTCATTGTTGGGGTATTCTTGATTCTGCAACTCAAATTAATAAAATAGTTTATGGGATGCACAGCATAGTTATAAAAACATATTCCCAGCTAAACATAGGGTTACAATGTTTCTCCTTAAATTAGAGGCTTTCTGCCTAGAAATACTAAGAAAGCAGATTCTCTTTAAAATAGCTGAATGTTCTTAAAGCTTAGGAGTGTGTTAGAGTTAAAAAATTTTTAAATGGATAATTTGTCTATAAACACCACAGTGAGATCACATCATTGCACTAGCAAATTAGACATGTTTCTGCATTCTGCATTGTGCTCATGAGTAAAATCTTAAAGCAAAATTTTGATCAGTGGCTAAGAAAACACATTCTACATTGAGTCTTAAGTTTATGCAATTAAAAGGGGTGTTCTTGTTTAAAACACATATGCCTTATAACAACCAGTGTGTTTTGGGGATCATACCTGAGGATGGCATCTAAGCTTTATCAATAGAGCCAGCTTCAGCAACTTGGGGAAGCTGGGACACCTTGAAGTAAACGTTTTGAAAGCCCTTCTGGGTTCTGCAAGAGAGACCAACTGTCAAGATCATTAATGTTTCCCTTGGAAATGTCCAGTTCGACAAAGCATGGCAATACCTTAGAAGATATTGAGTGTCAGAACATTAAGTCTCTTTAATTTTACAAGACTTCATCAATGAAGAACCCATGGTTTTTTTGGATTTTTACAGAAGGCAAGCCTGACATCCTGATATATAACATGGTATAGGAATAAATGAGTGGTCAGCCTTTCATTGTATGAATAGTACAGACTTAAATGAAAAATTCAGGCAAAGCTTAGAAAGGCTGACAAAACACAGCAATGGAAAAGATATGGGAAAGCAGACATTTAATTTTTCTATTGATGGAAGTATAAAATGGAACAACATTTAGGATGGATAATGAGGACATATTAGTCAAAACTGATAATATGCAAACTGACTTCACTATTCTACTTCAAAGATATTATTCCAAAGAAACAATAAACAAATTGGTGCTGTATTAATTAAAATAACAAATTTATGGAAAACTTAAATATACTACATAGGAAATAAATAGTAATATCCTATAGAATAAAGAGCTAATATGCTAACTAGATCAGATGGCAGAACCATTTTCAAGAATGACCAGTGGGCAGGGGGTGGGGGGTGGGGCCATGGGGCTGGGAGGCAGCCAGGGCTGCAGCTGAGGTGGCAGCTGGGGCTGCTGTGAGGGCTGAGGCGGCAGCCAGGGCTGATTCAAGGGTGAGCCCCTAGCACGGATTTCGTGCATTGGGCCTCTAGTCCTCTAATAAAGCTGTTATATGAATAAAGATGTTAAAATTATGTTTAGAAAGATAAGGCTGTACTGACATGAAAACTATACAATTAGATTATAAAATAAATTAGCAATATAAGAAAAATTTGGGTTACTGTATAGATATAGGGGATGCCTCTGCCCCACCATCTCCCAGACACTGTCCAACTGATTTTTCCAAGGGATTGAGGGCTTTCGCTGGCCTCAGGAATACACACAGCAAGCCAGGGTGTTTGTTCACACCTTTGAGGGGAACATACAGGCAATAATGGGTGGGACTTTGTGAATAAATACCCCCACTTCCTCACGCATTGGGTGGGACAATTCCAAAACATGTTCACTACAGGTTTCCTGATGTTCCCAACGGGACCTAGCCTCGGTCTCCCAGAGGGATAACATCCGTTCATTTCCCTCAATGGGCTTTCCTCCTCGCTGCATGTCCCTTCTCCTCCATGGGTGCTCCTGGTCTCACCTCCCAAATAAAGCTATTTCCGCTTCTGTTTTATTCAGGGTCTGCTTATAGGAGACTCCAACAGATAGCAATATTTTTGTGTTTACTATATGGCTGTGTGTGTGTATGTGGGGGGGCGGGGATAAAGCAATATAAATACACACAAAAATATTAACAAGGCAGTGATATTTATAGTTATCTGTTATTGTGATATATTTTTGAGTACAATGTGTTTCTTTTTTTAAATATTTTTTTATTGATTTTAGAGAGGAAGGGAGAGGGAGAGAGAGATAGAAACATCAATGGTGAGAGGGAATCATTGATTGGCTGCCTCCTTCACACCCCCTACTGGGGATCGAGCCTGCAACCAGGGCATGTGCCCTTGACCAGAATCGAACCCAGGACCCTTCAGTCCACAGGCCGACACTCTATCCACTGAGCCAAACCAGCCATGGTGGACAATGTGTTTCTTGTGAAAGGACGATTTGTGGACCAGCAAGACTGAGGAAAGATACTTCAGACATGGAAAGAACAAGGTTTGCAGTTCCACGTGCTGCCTTCCTCCAGTAGATTGCTCTCTGTTCTGGGAACTCAGCAGGATACAGGCTGAATGTGAGTCCTTCAGAGGGCCTGCAGCGAGGAACTGGAGCAAGAGAAAGGGGAGGGGAGGGGAGGGGAGGGGAGGGGAGGGGAGGGAAGAGGTGGTTCTGTCAAAAAAAGAGAAACTAGAGACAT
>NW_005871129.1:1968100-1980550 GCF_000147115.1 Myotis lucifugus
GGGAGAGATCAACCAAAGAACCTGTATGCATATACTAGTATGCATAACCCATGGACACAGACTATAGGGTGGTGAAGGTTTGGGGGGAGGTGGGGAAGGCAGAGTCTGGCTAGAAGGGGTCAATGGGGGGAAAAAGGTGAGATATGTACTACTTTTAACAATAAAGATTTAAAGTAAAATAGGAAACTGACATTGGTAAAAAAAAGAGAGAGAGAGAGAGAGAGAGAGAGAGAGAGAGAGAGAGAGAGAAACCAAGCCTCCTCGCTTTTCTATAGCATATCAATTTAGCTCACAAAAAGAATGATTTGCTTCTGTTTTTCTTACTAGAAGACCTTTTCTGTCATCTCAACTGCTGTTTTTCATGATTGCTTTTAAAAGGGACTAACCCATTTAAAAACTTAAGTCTATATAAATAATGTAAAATAACATGCTTATCAGTGATAAGAAATAGAACTACAGATTATTTAGACAACCTTTATCTTTTTAAAAAATTGACAATAATTTATTATTATATCTTCATACATATTATTTGTTTGTATAATTTTCTTACTCCCTAAAAAAAAAAGAAAATAGACATCTGCTCTTGCTGGGTAGCCCAGTTGGTTAGAGCATCATCCCAATATGCCAAGATTGCAGGTTCAACCCTCAGTCGGCACATACAAGAATCAACCAATGAACACATAAGTAAGTGGAACAACAAATCCATCTCTCTCTCTCTCTCTCTAAAAATCAATAAATATTTTTTTAAATTAGACATCTGGCTCAAAATTTGATTTTTATTCATTAAATTAATTAAAAGATAAATAAAAATCATAAATTTCAATTGTGTTATTAATAATGTCATGGATTGATGCCCTAACCACTTTGGCTCAGTGGATGGATCGTGGGCCTGCAGACTGAAGGGTCCTAGGTTTGATTCTAGTCAAGGGCACATGCCCAGGTTGTAGACTCGATCCCCAGTGTGGGGCATGCAGGAGGCAGCCAATCAATCATTCTCTCTCATCATTGATGTTTCTATCCCTCTCTCCCTCTCTCTTCCTCTCTGAAATCAATAAAGATATATATTTTGAAAAAATAATATCATCGATTACTAATTTTACCTTATGAAGCATCAATGTGCTTTTCATTAGATTTTATTCTAAATTGAACAAAAATCAAGCAGAATTTTTCATTAACTAAAATTGCACATAATCCTAATATTTATCTTTTCCTACTCTAAAACTAGGAAACAGGAAAACACAGGTGGTGAGCCACACTTTCAAATGCATTAACCTGTACATCATGAACACGTCAACTAGACAGGGTTTGAACATTTTTGTAAAAAATATAACAATAAACATTTTGGGCCCTGACCGGTTTGGCTCAGTGGATAGAGCGTCGGCCTGCGGACTGAAGGGTCCCAGGTTCGATTCCGGTCTAGGGCATGTACCTTGCTTGCAGGCACATCCCCAGTAGGGGGTGTGCAGGAGGCAGCTGATCGATGTTTCTCTCTCATGGATGTTTCTTACTCTATCCCTCTCCCTTCCTCTCTGTGAAAAATCAATAAAATATATTTAAAAAACAAACAAACATTTTGGTGTTCTTGATTATGGAACAGAAAAATAAGATTAACTGCTGAATAAAATTTTGTTACCTTGTTATTGTGATAATGAAACCAAAATGTGGGTCGTTTGAGTCTGAGTTCATTATCTCAGGAAATCAAAGAACACGGTTGCAGACAAAACACGATGAATGGAACCAAGATTTATTGAGAAAAGCCAGTCCTGGAAGAGGTGCAACTGGGGTTCAGGCCAGTGTCCAGAGCCTCCGTTCCATGTTGTAGCTGGTGTAGTTCCGAGTCCAAGCTAAAGTCCATTAGTCCACGGTTGGAGTCCCTCATGGCCATAAGCCACGAGGACGCAGGGATGTGCTCCCCGCCACAGGAACTCGCTGCGTGTTGCAGAGAGAGCAGAGAGAGGAGAGCAAGCCTTTTTGTATGTATGCATGCTAGCTTTTGACTGGTCTTTTCAAAGAATTTTGCCTTAGCAACATCCTTGGGATTGGTTTATATGCCTTACTGCCATGTGAATGGTTATCTCCAAGCTGCTTGTCTTAGCAACATTCATACATCTTAAAGCTCATGTCTCCATGTGCACCCCTCTTTCCCTACCCAGAGGGGTTGCCCTAGCAATTCCACCACGTTGGGTTTCCTGGTTCTACTTCCTCCCCCCATGGTCCCACCTCTGTCTACCTAGCTTCCTTTTCGATCTCCTCAATACTTGCACTATTATATTTAGTGAAGGGAAATTGAAAATTGTATCTGTATCACGACTGAATAATTCTATGGACAAAAGTTTATTAAAAAAACATAATATTTTTGGAATGCTTTGCTATGTGTAGATTTGCATTATTTGCTGAAGCTTCAAATCATAATCACAAAGGTTTAGTCTAAACTTGAGCACCAAACATAAACTGGTATTAGCCACAAACTCAAATGAAGCATTTTGTGTTTTAAGAAAGTGAAAATGTAAAAGAGTTCATGAATGGCTTTGGCCACAATAGAGACTAAGCAGGGTTTATTATTAAGAATAAATTATTACAGCGTAAACAGGATTTGATGTACCATTACTAGTTTATATGTGAAATGACATATGATGTTTTACTAATGGAACTGAAAGGCAAAAAGACGGAAGCAAATATATTAAAACTAGGGGCCCAGTGCATGTTGAAAGGAACTGTGGGCAGCATGAGGCTGCAGTAGGCACAGCGGTGGGTCTCGCCCATCCTCCGCACACCAGCCGAGTCCCTCCCGCCACGGCCCCAGTGCCCTGTCTGCCGGCAGCCCCACTCCACTGCTGCAGCTCCACATGCTGATGGCGCCGGCCCTGCTGGCACCCAGTGAAGGTGCAGAGCAATTGGGGCCAGCGCCAGCAGTGGGTGCAAGGGGCAGCTGCTGCCCCCATTGCCCCTCAGGAGCAAGGGAGAGGTGGAGAAAGCCCTCAGGGTGCGATCAGGAGCTGGAAGTGATGGAGCCAAGTCATCAGGGACTGGGTGCCAGGGACCCAGCAGCAGGTGCAAGCAAGGCTGTCACTGGGAAGCAGGGGGAAAAGGCGGCTGCGGGCCCTAATCTCCCCTCAGGGGCGGGGGGGAAGGGGAGGAGCCCTCAGGGGCAATCTGGGACCAGCAGAGGTGCAAGTTGGGGCCAGTGCCTGCAGCAGATGTGAGCACTGGGGAGGGGACCAAGAGCACGGGAGCAAAGAATTTTCAGTAATCACCAGAGCTTGCCTCAATGACAGCGACTGGCTCCCTGCCTTGGTCTGGCACCCCCGCTCACCTGCTCCACCATTCTACAGCAGCTGACGCACGCCATGTTCTGTGCATGCCCCCTGGTGGTCAGTGCATGTCATAGCAACCGGTTGTTTGGTTCCATTTGTTCTGCCATTCTGTCTATTTGCATATTAGCCTTTTATTATACAGACAGTCCTCAGGTTATGTAGGACTCAACATATATCATTTTGTGGTTAGGTCGCCATCTCCCATTTATCTAATCTGATAAAAGACAAATAGGGTAATTAACCGTACCTCCGACACGCTTCCTATTGGCTAATCAGGGCGATATGCAAATTAACTGCCAACCAAGATGGCGGCCGGCAGCCACGCAGCTGAAGCGAACAGGAGGCTTGGTTGCCCCGGCGATGGAGGAAGCCAAGATTCCCCGCCTGCCCCACCAGGCTCTGAGCTGCACTCTAAGCAACTATGTTGCAATTATAGAAGCTAAACAAACTCCAGATACCTGCTTTCAGCCAGCCAGGCCTCAAAGCTGGAGCTGCAACAGTGTTTCAATTATAGAAGCTGAACAAACCTCAGATACCTGCTTTCAGCAGCCGAGGCCTCAAGCTGGAGCCGGCTCTCAGCTCCAGTGACAGCCATAGAAGGTAAATAAATCCCAGAATAAAAAAGAAAAAGAAAAAAAGGAGAGGTTGGGAGCTTCAGTCACCCACCAGCCTGAAAACGGCCCTCAGCCCCTCACCCAGACTGGCCAGGCACCCCAGTGGGGACCCCCACCCTGATCCAGGACACCCTTCAGGGCAAACCAGCCGGCCCCCACCCGTACACCAGGCCTTTATCCTATATAGTAAAAGGGTAATATGCAAACTGACCCTAACAGCAGAAAGACTGGGAATGACTGGTCACTATGACACACACTGACCACCAGGGGGCAGACGCTCCATGCAGGAGCTGCCCTCCGGTGGTCAGGGCACTCTCACATGGGGAGCTCTGTTCAGCCACAAGCCAGGCTGATGGCTGCCAGTACAGCGGTGGTGGTGGGAGCCTCTCGTGCCTCCTCAGTAGCGCTAAGGATGTCCTACTGCAGTTTAGGCCTGCTCCCCACTGGCAAGTGGACATCCCCTGAGGGCTGCCGGGCTGCCAGAGGGATGTCTGATTGCCATCTTAGTCCCAATTCCCCAGGGAGCAGGCCTAAGCCAGCAAGTGGTCATCCCCTGAGGGGTCCCAGACTGCGAGAGGGCATAGGCCGGGCTGAGGGACCTCCCCCCCACCACCGAGTGCACAAATTTTTGTGCACCGGGCCTCTAGTTTATATATAAAAAAAGCTCCATCATTTCAATGTATGTACATATCTGCTTTATGTTTTTTATTATTTATTTACCTCAAGTAAAGATCAGGAATTGTTAACTTTCTTTAAAATTTTTTTTTACTGTTTCACTTCATTACTGCTGTGTGTATGTGCTCCATGTGAGTGACGTAGGTGCTTATGTAGGTGGGTTTTGACTTAAGACAAAAATTGCATATGTCGCACTGTAGGAACTGATCTCTGAGGTAACCTGAGGACCTACTGTATAGGATATACCAGTATGCTAGAGGGCATTTCCTCCAGGGCATTTGATATAAAGTTTTTTTTTTTCAAGCTAATATTTGTTAAAATTTTAAGTATTACATTTTAACAAAACTCAAAAAAGAAATGTTTAGAGCCAAGTAAAAATATGCTATTGGGTTGATCGACTCAATGTCAGTTATTTTTCAACATGGACAGATGGAAATATTCTTAACGTACACCTATAAAGCAGAAAGATAAAACTTATTAGCTTGGGGAAATACTAACTGCCAATAAAATCTGTTTATTAAAGTATGTATTGTAGAACAATTTGTAGAATAACTTGGCAAGGTCTAGTTACCTCTCCTGGTATTGTGAATCAAGATAAGCATTAAATGAAAAGTTAAGTACTAAATTAAACATTTTATTTGGTACAAAAAATTTCTTTGGTACAAATAATTTTCAAGTCTAAGAAAAATGATTTTTTTCACATCGCAATAATATATTAGCAGTCTACATCTCTTTCCCATTTGGCTGTTTCATTATATCAACATGACTCTTAATTTTAATGTAAAAAGATAAAATTTTTCAATAAATTCTTTGCTTCATAAATACACTTCTTATTATGTACATTTCCATATTTGAATACAATGGGAAAAAATAACCACTTATTTTATTGTTTGTTTTTAATAGTGATAGTTGTTTTAATTGCTTACTATTTGTCAGGTGTGTTGCTAAGCAATTAACATACAAGAACTCATGCAGTTGTCAAAATAACACTGTTAAATAGATTAATTTATTGTTCCTTTTAACAGATGAGATCATTGAGTCTCTGTGCTCATCTAAGTTTATATATCTTTTAAGTGGTAAATTTGGAATTTGAGTAGGTTTAATTCAGAACCTGGGCTCAGATTATTTAGTGTAACTAAGTTTCCTGTTGCTTCTTTGTTAAAATTATGATACTTGCCTTATGTTTCTAACTTTTTGTAAGAATTTAACATTTTAAAATGAATTTTTATTACTAATATACAGTTATTTTCTATATCCTTTGGAATGATGTGATACAGAAACACTACTTAAAACTTACCCTAAAAGTACACCTTGTACTCATGCTTCCTTCTTAAATTTCTTAGATTAGGAGAGAGTATATTTTTAGAATAAGTTCCTGGTATGTGTGGGCAGTGATCAGGTCCATTTTCGTAAAGTGGTAAAATAACATCTGTGCTGCAATTGGACTAGCACCACGTCCTTGTTCTGCTATTTACTGACCATATGTCATTGGGAAAGTTAATTACCTGCTCTTTGCCTCTGATTCCTTATTTGTAAAATGAACAAACCAATAACTAATACTTTGTGGTGATAATCAATGTATATAAAATGTTTGGAATGGTGATTAGTAATTTTAGATATTATAATGAAACTAATGATAGGTGATAAAATATATAAAGTACTCCTGTCTTTCCCCACTGTCATTGGTTCCTAATCCTGTTTATTTCTTACTTTATTTCCTCTTATAAACCTTGGTGACTTAAAAAAAAAGATATTTCACTTTTTCATTGCATTAAATATATGTTTCCTTGATATAAAAAAAAAAAGAAAGAAAAGAAAAAAGAACTTGGTACTTTGTAGCAAGTTTATTTTATTTCTGTTTCTTTGGCCCACTGCATAGAGTATAAATTCAGTTACTCCCTAATGAATCACTACAAGTATGTTGGTTTGGCATTGCATACTGTTTGGTTAATAGCTCTAATGATGTTGTCAGCGGTAGGAAGACTTTTTTAGCACGAGTTTCAATCTTCACTGATATTCCTGTGCAACATTCTCTTTTATCATTTTGTCATTTTCCTGCATACACTGAGGTATTCGTAAAATCCATCAAATGTCAATTTTAGGATTACATTTTTGTTACAAAAAGTAAGCTTTTAAATGTTTCATTTTCAGCTTACAAATGATCACTTCTTCCCCTTTTATGAGAATCATTTCCTTCTCATTATAAAACAGCTTATAAAATCCAAATTCATCCTAAATTCTTCCACTAAGGTAGACAATAAAAATATCTCTTAGGTATTTTTAAGTAACTCTATGTTGGTATGGTTCCATATTCATACATTATTCCAGTGAATTAGTAAAACAGCAAATAAACTTTGAAACTTGTTGAAGGAAAGTCTTTAAAAGTTCTTAGAATCAAATTAAGAGAATACATCTCTAGATAATTTCTATTACATTCCTTCTTATCTTGTGTTATTATAAACATAACTTATTTGAAATTAACGTTTTGGGTAATTAATATAAATAATTAAAGGAAAACATAACAAATCATTTGATTCAGACCCATTTTTAATAAGATATATTTGGGTAGTTTCAGATCAAATATGTTCACATATCGGGACCAAAATTAGGCTGCCCTTATAATGGCATGCTGATTATTTTGAACTAAAATCACCTGAGCAGCAGGAAGAACTCTCTGGCTCTCTCTGTCCCCCTAAAAGCAGGAAATAAATCTCTGTGATAATGACCTCCCCACTGCTGAAGGACTGAGAGACAACCTTATCACAAGAGCTATTCATTCTAGAGCAGAAAAAAACCTCATAACCAAGCAGTGTGACACATTTACTAATTTACTGCCCAAGCCTCAACTTTGTTTCCTCACTAACAGAGGACCCCAACCTGCTTGGATTCCTCCCCAATGAGCACTAATGTAACCATGACTTAACATTTCAATTTAGTTATAAAGGGTGTGTATTCTGCTTTTCCTCAAGGCTGAGGCCAACCCTCTGTTTTCTTAGAGTGTATAAATAAACCCCTGTGTTTTCAATCTTTATTTTATTTTATTTTTTACAGTTTAGAGAAGTCTGTTTGCGGGGAGAAAGGGCTGCCTAGTGCCAGCTGTGAGGGTTCACAAGTGTCAAGTGTCCAGTCTAAATCTACAAATTCCTGTTTGAAGAGAGATAGTGCCAAAAAGAGGGGAGGACTATCAAGAAGCAGAAGCAGTAGATTTACACCCCCTCAGTCCCTTCTCTTTCACATGCTCCCCTTTCTGAGGGGTAGCTGCCTCTCAGATTCCTTCCCCTGCTCTCTCTGTTCTGCTTTCCCTCTCCATCCTTATAAAAGCCTCTCCTGCATTGAGATTATTAAGATGGGTTTCTGAGGACAAAAAGTCCCCCCATGTTCTGGAGATGCCAGCACTCGAATAAACCTCTTTCTTTTTCACTAGTACCTGTCTCACGAGTTTGGCTTTTGTTGGACTGGCAGCCAAATGTGGGTTCGGTTACACCCCCTTTCTTTGTCCTGTCAGTCTCTCACAAATGTATTGTTTATTTGCCTAAAAAGTATAAAAAGATGCCGAGTTCAATTCCTTCTTTGAGCCTCATTTTATGCTCTGAGCTAATCGTATTGAGATTCTCCTGTGTACACATATTAATGTTTTTCTCCTGATAATCTAGTCTTGTGTCAATTTTATTATTTTATAGCTATTCCAGCCAGAAAAACTAAAGAAGGTTAGAATGGGAGAATTCTCCTCTGTACCACAACTTGCATAAATAAATTTATTATTTATTGTATGTCCCATTAAAATTGAATGTTTCAAAAGAATATGATTTTTCTCTATCAAGTCTAATGACATTTTTTAGATAAGTAAAATCAAGTGTTGAAGAGAAAAGAACAAAGCAAATATATTCTTGACCCTGCTCAAAACTACTTTCTGAAACCTGTTAAGGAGGATTAATAAGTTAGAGACATAATAAGTCACAGGGAAGACATAAGATAATTACAGCCCATATATGTAGAAAAACCACAAATAATTTGTTAATAACATTTTTATTAAATATAGATTCATCTTTTTATTAAATGTTAGATTCATCTAATAACCTAATTTGATCTTAACATTTTGGGGCTTACAAAGCCTTTGAAAACTTGATGATAGCTATGGACTCTCCCCCCAAAAGTGCACAGCTTGGAGTAGAAGTGATCCTGATAGAACCCGAGATAGATTTAAAGTGAGTTGTTTTCAGAGTAGATATAAAGAAGTCAGGAAGGGAGAACATTGAGAGAGTGAGTAGGGAGAGTAATTTAAATGGTTAATGTTATTGGGCTCTAGAGAAGGGGATTTAGTGATAAAGGGGATCAATACAACAATGTGCAGGGGTCAAGGGACTTGCGTCCTCCAGAACAAGTGGATGGGAATGATAAAACTGCAGATAGAGGGGATATGGTTGCATTTTGCTAGGAAGATTTTGTAGATTGCTAGGAAAAAACATACTCACAAAATAGGTAGTTTATTTTCACCATAAATTTGTGGTAATACAAGTATTCTCTGAAATTCTTTTATTTATCCTAAGTCAATTCCATCCCCTATTCTTATCACCAGTTTTTCAAATTACACGCCATTTTCTTTGAGCCTTGTAACTCACCCTTGCCTTATTCACCCACTGGCATACAACTCTTGTACTTCAGAGAAGACAGGTTCTATCAGATTGGAAATACCTAATGGTCTAAATTCAAATTGCCACCAGATGAGCTTTCAAAAAAGGAAAAAAAAAATACAACCATTTCCATATTCTAGGAGGTGATGGCAACAAGGAAAAGGGAACCTCAGTCCTATAATTGCAAGAAATTGATATATTTGAAAAACAAAAATGAATTACATTGGGGACTTGACTTATGAGTTTAATTCGTTCCTAGACCGACCTCAAGCTCGTTAAGGAGCTCGTTAACTCAAATTACTCTATCAACTCAATACAAAAAATCAGCCTAGAGACAGCTGGTATCTCAAAAAACTCGTTAGTCGGGACACTCGTAAGTCAAGGCCCCACTGTATTTAATAAAAGATATTCAGGTTGAATACAATAGTAAATTGGATATTTAGATTCCTCAGCCTTTGATTATCCAGGTTGAAGCTTAACAGAAATTTTATTCAATACATAAATCAGATTACCATAGATCACAGCTATAGTTCAGAAGCTTGAAATTGTTAAGAGAGCAGAATACAAAAGATGCCTGAGGACATCCTGTTCCAGGAGACAAGAGGAAGGATGTGGAGGATGAAAGGTTCTGATAGTATCTTAGTCTAATCCATAAGGAAATGGCATCATCAGAGAAGAAAGATAATGATAGTTTGCGCCTTCCCTCCTGCCTAGTGGGGCACACTGCATGGCACTCTTGCTTGACTCTTGTTTAATCCTTTTTAGGTACAGAATTTTATTTGACCTGTTAAAATTTTGACTGACAGCATAGTGGATATTTGTCATGTTTTTAGTTAGCAGGCATCTGCAAATTAATTCATCATCAAAATTAAGAATTTTAAGAAAAAAAAATGACCTATTTATAATTTTATCAGGTTAGGACATATCTAGACAAACTTTGTCATGCAGTAACTCTAATTTTCAGTAAATTTTTGTGAAAAATAAATAATATAATACAAAACAGATCAGACTGGGATCACTTCTCTTTAGTTTTTATATCTTGGAGATACTTAACTCAAAAGGCTCAGAAGTCAGCCTTTAATGAGATCCTCCATCCTTGTCCTTTTTTTCTAATCTTCTAGGATTCATTTCAGGGTTTTTCAACTTTCTAACAACTCCTGGAAACACAAACAATACATTCTACTCTCTCACTGTGGAGTTGGACTTCCCAAAGGGCCTACTAGTATTTCCTTCCTGCAAAACAACAGCAACAACAACAGCAATCACCGAAGAGCTTCATTTTTTCCAAAGGCCTGGCTACTCTCCTAGAATAATAGTTAACCCATTTATTTCCCCTTTTGTATTCACTCTTTTCCTCTATCTGCTTAAGCCAGCAAAGGGGGATGAATTTTTTCCCTGCAACAGAAACAAAATGAAACATGTATGAAATCCTCAATGGCATTTTATCTCACTTTTTAGAATAAGTGCTTTTATTGATTGTGGCAGCCACACTGGTTGCAACACTTTCTGCCATTATTTTTCCTCATTGGAAACATTAATTCCATTTGGGTAGTCTTGTGACATGCAATTAGGGTCTCAGAAGATATGGTTATAGGCCTCACTTACCCTGAGGTCCTGGAGTGAATGATGAATGGTTAAACCAATCATAATGTCTTAATTCTCTAGTCACTGATTTGTTTATGCATGAATATGTGCCACAATCCTTACAAATGAGATGAGATAGAAATCTTGCCTCTTAGAGAGGTTTTCCTTGCTAGATAAAAGGGACAGTTGAGAAAAAAAAAATGCCCAGTACTCCATTGGATGGTGTTTCTTCTGTGTGTGATGCCTGGAATTGTGGGAATCATCAAGCATTAATAGGGTGAGACATAATTGGTATGCTGAGTATGGTAGAAAAGAAAGATGGAAATGCTGGGATATCACTGAGCCCTGAATGAACTCATCCCAGAATGACCTTTTCCTCTGAACTTCTTTATATCAGAAAACAAAGGCCTATTATTTATTACTAGGGGCCCAGTGCACAAATTGAGCACCTTGAAAGGAACTGTGGGCCTCAAGGCTGTGGTGGGCACAGGGACAGGTCTTGACCCATTCTCTATGCCCCCGCACAGCCCCTCCTGCTGAGGCCCCCCAGTCCCCTGTCTGCTGGCAGCCCCGTTTCCGCTGCCGCCACTCCCATGCACTGCCGGCGCCAGCCCCACTTGCACCCACTGTTGGCGCAGAGCGATTGGGGCCGGCGCCAGCAGTGGGTGCAAGCAGCAGCTGCTGCCCCAATCGCCCCTCAGGAGCCGGGGGAGGTGGAGAAGCCCTCAGGGGCAATCAGGGTCATCAGCCGCAGCTCGTACCCACTGATGGCACCAAGTGATTGGGACCAGCGCTGGGCACCAGCAGTGGGTGCAAGCGGTGGCTCCGGCACCGGCTGCAGGTGTGAGCGGGGCTAGTGCTGGCAGTGGGTGTGAGTGGTGGCGCCGGCAGCAGGTGCAAGTGGAGCCAGTGCCAGCAGCAGGTGTGAGTGCCGGGTGAGACCATGGCGTGTGGGAGCAAAGAATTTTCAGTAATCACCAGAGGCTTGCCCCGATGACAGCAACTGGTGCCCCGCCTTGGTCTGGTGCCTCCACTCACCTGCTCCACCATCCCGCCACAGTTGACGCCGCCATGTTCTGCACATGCGCACGTCATAGCAACCAGTTGTTTGGTTGTTCCGGTTGTTCCACCATTCGGTCTATTTGCATACTAGCCTTTTATTATATAGGACTAGAGGCCCAGTGCATGAAATCATGCACAGGTGAAGTCCCAGGGGGAGGAAACGCAGGAGGTTGGCCGGCCAGGGGGAGGGATTGTGGGAGGTTGGCTGGCCGAGGGAGGTTGGCTGTGGGAGCACACTGACCACGAGGGGGCAGCTCCTGTATTGAGCGGCTGCCCCCTGTTAGTCAGTGTGTGTCATAGTGACTGGTCATTCGGTTGATCGGTCGTAACAGTCGCTTAGGCTTGTATATATGTTGACTTGAGGCCCGGTGCACAAAAATTTGTGCACTGGCGGGGGGGGGGTGGTGTCCCTCAGCCCCACATGTGCCCTCTCACAGTTTGGGACC
This sequence comes from Myotis lucifugus, assembly GCF_000147115.1. Taxonomy (NCBI): domain Eukaryota; kingdom Metazoa; phylum Chordata; class Mammalia; order Chiroptera; family Vespertilionidae; genus Myotis; species Myotis lucifugus. The sequence continues at coordinate 1,980,427 of NW_005871129.1, forward strand.
CCTCGGGAGATAACGACCTGCTGGCTTAGGCCCGCTCCCAGGTGGCAGAAGGGCAGGCCCAATCCCTAGGTGCCTGCCCCCCAGCCCCTGGTCAGGCTCAGAGCAGGGCCAATTGGGGAGTTGG
>NW_005871129.1:1980940-2000608 GCF_000147115.1 Myotis lucifugus
CCCTAAGTCATGCTCAGGGTAGGGCCGATTGGGGGGTTGCAGCGCCACACCCTGTCACACACAGAGCAGGGCCAATCAGGGGGTTGGGGAGCTCCCCCCCTATCAGGCACAGAGCAGGGCAGATCAGGGGGTTGGGGCGCTTCCCCTTTCACGAACATGAGCAGAGAGGATAGGGAGGTTGTGGCCCCGCCCCCTGTCACACACAGAGCCGCAGGGTGATCAGGGGGTTTGGGCACTGCCCCCTGTCACGCTGCTCCAGGGGCCAGGAGGCCTCGTGGCTCCACTGAACCCAGTGCTAGGAGGCCTCACTGCTCCGCTGATCTCAGTGCTGGGAGGCCTCCCGGCTCCACTTGACACAGAGGCAGTGAGGCCTCGCGGCTCCGCTGATCCCGGTGCTGGGAGGCATATTACCCTTTTACTATATAGGATAGAGGCCTGGTGCACGGGTGGGGGCCGGCTGGTATGCCCTGAAGGGTGTCCTGAATCAGGGTGGGGGTCCCGCTTGGGTGCCTGGCCAGCCTGGTTGAGAGGATGATGGCTGGTCACACCCCCTTCAGGGTGGGGGTCCCCACTGGGGTGCCTGGCCAGTCTGGGTGAGGGGTTGAGGACCGTTTTCAGGCTGGCGGGTGACTGAAGCTCCTCCCAACCTCTCCTTTTTTTCTTTTTTCTTTTATTCTGGGATTTATTTTCCTTCTATGGCTGTCACTGGAGCTGAGAGCCGGCTTTAGCTCAGACCTTGGCTGCTGAAAGCAGGTTTCTGGGCTTTGTTTACCTTCTGTATTTGAAACTTTGTTGCGAATCCAGCTCTGAGATCCCGGCTGACTGAAAGCAGGTTTCTGGGGTTTTGTTTAGCTTCTATATTTGCAACATAGTTTCTTAGAGTGCAATCTCAGAGCTGGGCTGCGGCAGGCGGGGAACCTTGGCTTCCTCCATCACTGGAGCAAGCAAGCCTCCTGTTCGCTTCAGTGCCTGGCTGCCAGCCGCCATCTTGGTTGGCAGTTAATTTGCATAAGGATATGCTGGTTAGCCAATGGGAAGGGTGTCGTGGTTATGGTCAATTTGCATGTTTCTCTTTTATTAGATAGGACTAGAGGTCCGGTGCACAAAAATTTGTGCACTCAGGCGGGTGGGGGGGTCCCTCAGCCCGACCTGTGCCCTCTCGCAGTCTGGGACCCCTCGGGAGATAACGACCTGCTGGCTTAGGCCTGCTCCCGGGTGGCAGAGGGCAGGCCCAATCCCTAGGTCCAGCCCCTGGTCGGGCTCAGAGCAGAGCCGACTGGGGAGTTGGGGCGCTGCCCCCTGTCATGCACAGAGCAGGGCAGATAGGGAGGTTGCGATGCCACCCCTAGTCACGCACAGAACAGGGCCGATCAGGGGGTTGGGGCGCTGCCCCCTGTCATGCACAGAGCAGGGTCCATCATGGGGTTGGGGAGCTCCCCCCCTGTCACTCACAGAGTAGGGCCGATAGGGGAGTTGGGGCATAGCCCCCTGTCACACAGAGCAGGGCGGATCAGGGGGTTGGGGCCCCGCCACTGTCACACTCAGAGCAGGGCCGATGGGGAGGTTATGGCTCTATCCCGTCACACACAGAGCAGGGCCCGTGGGGGGGACGGTTGGGGCGCTGCACCCTGTCACACACAGAGCAGGGCCGATCAGGGGGTTGGGGAGCTCCCCCTATCAGGCACATAGCAGGGCTGATCAGGGGGTTGGGGCGCCGCACCCTGTCACACACAGAGCCGCAGGGCGATCAGAGGGTTTGATCGCTGCCCCCTGTCACGCTGATCCCGGTGCCGGGAGGCATATTACCCTTTTACTATATAGGATAGAGGCCTGGTGCATGGGTGGGGGCCGGCTTGTTTGCCCTGAAGGGTGTCCTGGATCAGGGTGGGGGTCCCCACTGGGGTGTCTGGCCAGCCTGAATGAGAGGATGATGGCTGTTTGCATCTGGTCACACCCCCTTCAGGGTGGGGGTCCCCACTGGGGTGCCTGGCCAGCCTGGATGAGGGGATTATGGCTGTTTGCAGCTGGTCACACCCCCTTCAGGGTGGGGGTCCCCACTGGGGTGCCTGGCCAGTCTGGGTGAGGGGCTGAGGGCCATTTTCACTCTGGCGGGTGACTGAAGCTCCCAACCTGTCCTTTTTTTCTTTCTTTTTTTATTCTGGGCCAGCTTTAGCTCTGAGGCTTGGCTCCAGCTCTGAGGCCTCGGCTGCTGAAAGGAGGTATCTGGTTCGTTTGGGTTCTATAATTGTAACACTGTTGCGGTCCTGCTCACTCCAGCTCTGAGATCCCGGCTGGCTGAAAGCAGGGTTCTGTGTTTGTTCTATAATTGAAACAATGTTGCGGTCCAGCTGGCTGAAGCCCGGCTGGCTGAAAGCAGGTTTCTGGGGTTTTGTTTAGCTTCTATATTTGTAACAATGTTTCTTAAACTGCAAGCTCAGAGGCCAGCAGCGGCAGGCTGGGAATGTTGGCTTCCTCCGTCACTGAAGCAAGGAAGCCTCCTGTTCGCTTCAAGCTGCCTTGCTGCCGGCCGCCATCTTGGTTGGCAGTTAATTTGCATATCGCCCTGATTAGCCAATGGGAAGGCTAGCGGAGGTACGGCTAATTACCATGTTTCTCTATTATTAGATAGGATACTAATAAAAGGGTAATATGCTAATTAGACTGGAAGACCTTCCAGGAGACCTTCCGGACATCCTTCCAGACAAAGCCATGGTGGCGGGGCCGAGGCAGAGGCGGTTAGGTTGCAATCAGGCCAGGAGGGGAAGGCAGTTGAGGGTGATTAGGCCAGCAGGGGGGGGGGCAGTTTGTGGCAAGCAGGCCAGCAGGGGGGGCCAGTGGGGATGAGCACGCTGGCCGGGGTGGCAGTTGGGGGTGAGCAGGCCGGCAGGCAGAGTGGTTAGGGGTGATCAAGCAGGCAGGCAGGTGAGCAGTTAGGAGCCAGCAGTCCCCGTATTGAGAGAGGGATGTCCTACTGCCAGTTTAGGCCCGATCACAGGGATCAGGCCTAAACCAGCAGTCAGACAGCCCCCAAGGGGTCCCAGATTAGAGAGGGTTTAGGCCGGGCTGAGGGACACCCCCCCCGCCATGCACGAATTTCGTGCACTGGGCCACTAGTATAGGATATAAAAATGTTATATAAACATAATAAATATTAGAAGTAAAACACCAAATCCGTTCAACTAAGGCAGATATTACTACATGACACAGTCATCTATATGCAAAAAAAAGTGTCCAGTTTCTCATTCCGCCTACCAGGAAATCAAATTATTTCATTCTGTGAAAATACTTATAGATCCAGCTTTGGGACCAGCTATCAAAAATATTGGTCCCCCCCTCCAAAAAAAAAAAGAAAAGAATATTGGTCCTATTTATCTAAGTGTTTAGTTTTTCAAGGAATTTGTGACTACATTGTTAGCTGCTTTTCATGACAATTTCTTTATACAAAAACTGCCCTATTTGTTTACTTATTTTGGGGCTACAAGTTTTTATTATACATAAAATCTCAGGGACTCCTTTCTCTATTTGTGTCCTGAAGACTCACTTTCCTTCCTTTTTTTTTTTTTTTTTTACACAACTCTTCTCCAAACAAGGATTGCATCTTAAGATCTTTCTGAGCAGTGGTAAGTCATCCTTCTACCCAGACACCATTTTTGTTATACATCTCAATTTTCATAAGCAAACGCCAGTGTCATATTCAGCACAGCTGTCTGGTGAGTCACTTAATCACACAGGAGAGTAATATCCCATTCTCTTGTCAGAGCTATCACCTCCAACCCATTGCAACTTAACACTTCATTGAGAGAGTAAATGCTTATAAGATTGCCAAACATTACAACAAATCATGCTTAGAGATAGTTTTAAATTTAACCCTTGGGTTGAACTAAGCATAATATTTTTGCTGATATAGTTATTGCTACAGTTTTGGTGAGAATGTTATTTGATGAATTATAAAGTGTTCTTATTTTATAGAAATGTATGGAGAAAATGTCCTTTGAGTCTTGGTATCAGGAATTCATTTTAGAGGTGGGATGTGGTGAAGGAGGAGACTTTATTTATTGCACACAGCTCAATTCTGACACTATATAGCTATGGAACAATGCATTGTGTAACAGCTCAGTAGTGTTACAGCTCAATTATGAAGCAGCATGGCGGTAAGGTGGCCCTGATAACAGGAATTCTTATGCTTCTTTTAAACAAATGATTAAGTTTCAATCTGTAAGTTCTATAAGAAATTATGTGGTTCTTTCTATTAGTCCACATCTAGCAAATGTTATTGGCTATGCAATATATATGTAATTAATCTCACTCTTTTTCTTCTATTTGTTTTTTGCTTTTCTATTATTTTTATCACTCTTCTGCTGAAATTTTCTCACTTAGTAATTTATCATTCCCATATCTCCATCCCATAGCCATCAAATTGTGAAAATTTTTACATTGAAATCTCTGTTAAACTATTTCATTTCCAATAAAATCATCATCTTGTAACCACCAATGAACATTCCAATTAGGTGATAAAAAGGCTATGCATTTTGTCTGTTTTAATGCCAACCCACCTTTGGTATTTTAAGAATGTGAAAATAAAACCCTGTGTTATCCTTTCTTATCTAGCTTTTTTTTTTTTTTCAGTTTACAAGAAGGCTTTTTGGGGGAAGAAGGAAATGCCTGCCTAGCACCAGCCTGGAAAAATCCACAGGTGTCCACAGTGGAACTACACATTTCTGTTTGAAATTTCCTGCTGAAACCTGTGCAGGAGAATTCTTCCTTGCTTCTTCCTAACTCCTGAGAGAGGCCACTGATTCTTAAAATCCCTTGATTTGTAGCTCCAGCACTCCAATCTCTGCCTCTGTCATCACATGACTGTGTCCCTTTGTGTCTTCACATGACATCTTCTTCTCTGTGTCTCTTTTTTTTATAAGGATATGCTGGGGCCCGGGGCAGGCTGCCCCAGGATAACCCACAATGGCATACAGATTATTTCAAACTAAAATCACCTGAGGAGCAGCAGCAGTAGGAAGGGCTCTCCTCTTCCCCCAAAAAGCAGGTAAAAAAATCTCCATGTCAGGTGCCCTGCCTGCTCTTGAAGGGTGGAGAGACGGCCTTATCGCAAGACTTACAAAACCTGGAGTTGGAAAAGCCTGTATAAACAAACTTTGCAGCACCTTTACTAACTTACTATCTAAGCACAAATCTTGCTTAGATTCATTTCTAATGAGCACTAACTTTCCTTGTCCTGTCCACTTCTTACAAACATAATGCTTCTTTGTCCAAAAAGTATAAAAAGTTGCCTAGTTCACTTATTTCTTTTAGCCTTATTTTATTATCTGATCATCATATTGTGATTTTTTCCATGCCCATTTATTAAATTGAGTTTTTTCTCCTGTTAATCTAGTCTTGTGTCAAATTTATTATCTATAACTGGTCCAGCAAGGAGAAAGAAGGATAGAGTGGGTGGATTCTCTCACTCTCCCCCAGACAGCAGTCATACTGGATGCAGGGCCCATCTCCGTCAGGTGCCCTGCCTGCTCTTGAAGGTGGAGAGACAGCCTTCAAGATCTCACTTTAGCGAACTACATCTGCAATGATTCTATTTCCAAAAAGTTAATATTCTGAGGTACAAGTGGTTAGGACTTTGGTGTATATTTTTGGATGGCACAATTCAACTTATAACAAGTAGAAAGCTGGTTCTCAAGCTCTTTTCCCTGATTGGTTATTTAGCAATAAAATTAGTATTTTACTCCTATCATACTTGTGTACATGTTTCTCAATTTTTTAAAAATTTTGAATGAAGGAGTATGATAAGCCCATCAGCAAAACCCCAAAACGAGGCCCCAGAAGTGTGTTTGGTGCCAACCACTTCCAAATTACCCCCAGAAAGCAGTATATCTTTTTTCTCTAATTGGCCTGCAGTGTTAATTTTCAAATGCATCTTGTTTCTCCTTGAAAACTACTCTTTCAACTCCCCTCATCTCCCTCAGCAGCACAGGGCATGTGACATACTATATTATTTATTGGAATACTTTCCCCATATGTTTTCACAGAATTAAATCCTACCCTTTTCCACATGTTAGTTTAAGTATTTCTTTCACAATGAAGTCAGTAACCCATGAATTTGGTCAAATTCACAAAGGATCCCTTGCCTTAAAAACCATGATATCAATGTGCTAATCATCAATTAGAATGATTAACTAACTTTGGTTACTTCCTCTAACCTGCAATGTTCATTAGGTATCCGGTTTGTTTTTAATCACTATATTAGCACCAGAAAACTAGTAAAATACCTGGAACAAGATAGGCCCCCAGAAATATTTGTTGAGTATGTAAATCAATATTAAATTATTTTGTTTGATATTGTTTTATATTTTAAGTGAATTTTGAAATCCACCTTCACTGCATTTTGAAATAACATGGAACAGAAGAAACAACAAAAGAAAAACTGAAAGGTTGAGAAAGTTAAAAAATGAAAGACGATAAAAGGAAGAAAGGAGGAAGGAAGAAGGGAAGGAAGAAGAAAGGAAAGAAGGGAATTCTTTGCTGTTTCCTTGGGCAGGTTCTTCTCCATGGAAAGTTCTTTCATTGGCACTTCACATGGCTTGTCTCCCTTTTCATCTCAGTCATACTAAACTCCACAGAGCAGTCTACCCTGAATAGTCTGTTTAGCACTCTCAGCTCCTAGGTTCTCAATAATGCAGTTACTTGTACATTGATTTCCCAAGACTTAAAAAAGTCTGACATTATCTTGTTAATAATTTTATTTGTAGATTTTTCATCTTACTGAAGTACAGTGGGGCCTTGACTTACGAGTTTAATTCGTTCCATGACGGAGCTCGTAACTCAAATTACTCGTATGTCAAATCTTAAAGTGAACGAGTGAGACACGTGATGCTGGGCTGATGTTGTGGCGTTCACTGTGACGTTCGCTGTGCCAACTAGCAGTGGGGTATCTGAAGCTGGCTCATAACCCGAATTTTAGCTCGCAACTCAAAGCAAAAAATCGGCTGAGAGACGGCTTGTATCTGGAAAAACTCGTTAGTCGGGACACTCGTAAGTCAAGGCCCCACTGTAGAATATGATCTTCCTAAGAGCAAGGCTTTCTCTGTCTCACTCACCTTATACCTCCATGTGGTGATTAAAAATGTGTCCACAAATTTTTGACATTCCTTCAAAAATGGAGCTGAATTTCCTTACTTTTGAGCATAGACTGAATTTAATAACGGTTCTAACAAATTATTTTTTAAACTGGAAATGATGGTGTACGACTTATGTGAGATCATAAAAATAATTGCAGTTTCCTTCTCTCTTTGTTTCTCTCTGTATTTCTGTGTCTCTCTCTGGGTGTCACTCTCTGTCTCTCTGTTTCTCTCTCCCTCTTTTGCACCCGGTTTGGGGGAATTAGTTGCCATGTTGTAAGAACATGGAAAGCAGGAAAGCAACCCGTGGAAAGAGGCCCAGGTGGTGAGGCACAGAGGCCTCTTGCCAAAGCTATGAAGGTGAGCCCCCTTGGAAATGACCTCAGTCCCTATCAACACTCTCACAGCAACCGCATGAGAGAGCCCGAGCCAGAGTCCCTCACCGGCCAGTCCCATTCCTGACCCCCACAGAAACAGAAACTGTAAGAGCCTGAGTGGTTGTTTTAAGGTACCAACTTTTTATTTAATATTTATATAGTACATAACTAATATACTGTATACAATATTGTGTTAACATGCTAAATTCTCATTAACACCTTTGAATGAACTGGTTGTCAAGCATTAATGGAGTAAAATATGCACTCAAGAAGACTAGTACTAAAGCTAATTGATATTTTGAACTTTAGCTAAATTCATGTTTCTGCTCAGCAGTTATTTTGCCATTTGTTATTCAGCTGTCTCAGCTCCTGCTCCTTTTACATGAAGGCAGTGAATGCACCTCTTAATCAAGAAACAAACAAACAAACACAGCATTGTGTAGGACACTTTGGGTACTATTAAAAAAAAACCCCACAAAACTGAATGTTCTATTTTGCTTTAGAAAAACATTTATCTTTCTCTTCTAGGTTTACCCTGTATCTATGCAGTTTACCTCATTCTTCCCTTTTTTATCTAGGGTCCAACAATATTCATTTATCTGCTTAGACCTATAGATTGAGTAAACCTATAACTCAGGTCCTAAATTAGGTTTCTGGGTGATGGTGTAGGAATAAACACTCAAAAATCCAGTTATAGCATAATATAAAAGCTTTAATAAAACTATAGAGCATATTTTATAATGCAGCAAATGAGGTGAAGGATAGAGTGGAAACCTAAGAATGACTTCATAGAGCTAAACTTCTAGATATTTGGAGAAAAATATTGGGCAAGTTAGCTGTAGAAAGGTACATTTTGTGCAAAAACACAGAGCCTGGAACCAGCCACAGAGGATCTACACATTGTAATTACAAGATGTTATTTCTTCAGTCTCGAATGCTTTCAATTCTCTCTATACCTGGCAAATTCTTTCACATCTATCACATCAAATGTTACCTCTTGAGTAGGGTCATCTATGATCCCTGCAGGCAGAGCATGTACACTTTATTGTCTACTGTTCAAAAGAATTTCATTTTCTTGTAACTTATCTGCTAACATGTATGCCTTTTGACTGAGAGGTAATTCTGGGCAGAGGGCATTTCTTCCTTACTATAATAGTTCCTATTACAACTCCTGGCACAGAGCAAGAGATCAGTAATTGTTTATTGAATGAATGGAGATTTGCCCACGGAGAAGTATGGATCTGTAGTACCCAAACTAAGCCTCTAAGAATGTGTCTCTGAAAGATGAACATAACTGAAAGGAAGAGTCATGAGGATTTCTTGTATTTGAATAACTATTTCCTAATTCTATTTTGCATAGATAGAACTCAGAAATGATTTTCAAGTTCAATTGTGTCCAGGTACAGAAAATAGATGTTTTCCAGGCAACGCAAATAGATGTTATAACCATAATTAAGGTCAGTCAAATCAGTTGGCATGCATTTGGCATGGGAATAGCTTTACTCTGTCTTTAAAAATATATGTGCTATTTGAATTAGTCCCAATATTTTTTCTTGAATAAAAGGGAAATGATAAACTGATTCAACAATACTAACAACCAAATTCTTTTTGGCTCCTGTTTTAACTATGTCATCATGCTACTCAAGAATTTCAGAGGTTTTTTGTGTACTACATACATGTTAGCTCTTTTTAATGAAGCTGTATTATTTTTACCAGGCATTTAATATTTTCTGCTTTATGCCAACAGAAAGTTTCCTGAGAGATGAAGATAGTTTAATCTATTTGATAGTTCTCAGTTATGCAAGTTTCACTGGTAATATGGTGAAGTTATCCCATTTTGATAGAATTCCCTTTACTTTCAGATCAATTCCTATCCCTTAGGCATCTATCCAGGGAGAGAAACAAGTAAGAACAGGAGCCACTAATTGAGCAATATCTGACCAAAGTGGAAAAGTCAACTTGCAGGACATAGACAACATCTTTCTTTATATCACATTAATTATTTAAATGAACAATTTACTATTTATTTCTAATTTAGATATTTTACAGTGGTCTTGCTTATATGATGTACATTTGGATAAGACCTATCAGGCATATTTTAATTATTCAATACGTGCATTTTAGTGCACTATGCAATCATTTTGTAATTAAAAACACACTCACTGAAATCTGGTCACTCATAAAAAACCTAAACAATTAAATTTGGTAACTATAATATGATTCCTATCTACCTTAATTTTTATCTGACTTTCCCTATAAATTTTTCCATGAACTTCACAATTTTTATCTTGAAGCAAAATTTTGTGTTTTAGTCTTTTACTGCTAATTTTTTAATGTTAGTTTACTCACCAAATTAAAAGCATGTTCCACATTACAATAAATTTGTTGTATATTTACATTGAAGGTACTAGAAGAAAATGGTTGAGAATTTTTATAGCTTTTTTTTCTGGTAGGTCAGCAGTAGAGAAACTAAGAAAATTTTAATTTTGTAGATTTTTGAAAATAATTAGCTCTTTGAAGATGTAAAAGCATCCAAATACAGCAAGAATATTACACAACAAAATACAGAAAATTACTTAAAAAATCAACAAGATGAGAGAATACTTGTTTTTTACTTTTCTAATTTTATTATTTTTGTAAATTTATCTTTGTTGTTGAAAGTATTACAGACATCCCCCTTTTTTCCCCATTGTCTCCTTCCACTGCTCCTGCCCTGTACCCCAGGCCTTCTTTTCTAATTTTATCATTTTTTAATGTTTTTTTGTTTGGTTTGGTTTTAAATCTTTATTATTGAAAGTATTACATATGGCCTCTTTTTTCTCCCAATTGACCTCTTCTAACCAACCCTATCCCTCCTCCCCCGCCCCAGGCCTTCACCACCCTATTGCTTCTGTCTATGGGTTATGCAGATCCTATATAATAAAAGGCCAATATGCAAATCGACCAAACGGTGGGACACCCAGTCACTATGATGCACACTGACCACCAGGGGGCAGAAGCTCAATGCAGGGGCTGCTCCCTGGTGGTCAGTGTGCTCCCACAGCAGGAGTGCTAGTCAGCCAATAGCCCTAATCTGGGCTCACGGCTGGCGAGCGAAGTGCCGGTGGCAGCCTCTCCCACCTCTGCATCAGTCGGACATCCCGCGATGGCTCTGGACTGTGAGAGGGCTCAGGTCGGGCTGAGGTAGGCCCTGAGTGCATGAATTTCATGCACCAGGCCTCTAGTATGCATATAAGTTCTTTGGTTGATCTCTTCCCAACCACCAGCACACCCCTACCTTCCCTCTGTGATTCTACAATCTGTTCCATGTTTTTATGTTCCTGAATCTATTTTGTTCATCAGTTTATTTTGTTCATTAGATTCTACATATGAGTGAGATCATTTGATACTTGTCTTTCTCTGACTGGCTTATTTCACTTAACATAACACTCTCCAGGTCCCTCCATGTTTTCTCAAAGGATAAGAAATAAATAGTATATTATACTCTACATAATACAAATATGATTGTCCCCTAAGTTTAAAATGGAAAATAAAAAAATTGAATAGTTACTCCAGAAAACTCCAAGTTAGAGAAATCCAGAGTTTTTAAAGTATAAACTAAAAGTAGAAAAATGTACTAACTTAGTCAGGAAATGTAAGTTTAAATTGAGAATATTTCTAAGGGAAACTATGAAAAGTATTTTGTATATGGATTTGAAAGTCTGAATTAAAATTGAATTTTTCTCATAGGAACTTTAATGAAACTAATTGTGAGACATTGGTTTTTGTTTGTTTGTTTTATAATGACCAGTATAATTGCTTCTTTATCGTAAATGTAATAATAAAAAAATATACCAATGGCCTAATGATGTTACAATTTTTGCTTAGAGTTGTTTTGTAATTGTTGAAGACTATCTTTTGTGATATATTTTAAATATAGGCATCACATACAGAACAATGCAAATCATAGTGAATTTATAAAAATCCATCTCTCAGATATTTTATAGCAAAGATTCCCAAATTGAAAAAATTTTTCTCTTTCTTGTGTATTTTAATAAAGTGGAGGTAATGTCATCTGTGTGATGTGTATTAAAGGTGCATAGTTGTGCAGAAGAATCATTTCCTCACTCTGATTCTCCAAGAATTTTGACATATTCTATAGATATTTAGAACATAAGTAACTTGAAAATGTATCATACACAGGGAATCATATTAATGTTTTTTGCATCGATTTATGATTCAGCAATTTAAACAGAAAGGTTTTTCAAATATGGTTTTCAATATGTCAATCTGCATTATGATGGTCAGATATTTCCCTTTTCTGAAATCATAACAAGGAAAAAATAAGTGATTGATAAACCTAAAGAATTTCTGCTACTGTAAACAAAATGCTCATTTAAGGTGTAGATTATCAAATTTTAACAATGACATTTCTAAAGTTAAATTACTACAAAGAACTATATAGACAAAATTTGGATTATTTAAATATAGGTCTCTTCTAAAATAAAAGGAGTGTAATTCTGTGATGACTCAAGAGATGTTGTAAGTGGGTAGTGATGCTGATACCGATAAAAATAATGTTTGTACTATATTCACAACAGTTTAGTTATGTTCTATATCAAGTTAAGATTTCTCAACTGTAAAGTGCATGACAAGTCAAAAAATTAATGTAGAAAAAGTCTCCCACAGAGTTAATTTCAGAAAAACCTAGTTACTGGGTAAAGTTTATCCATGATTAGAAAAATAATCCTTTTGTATTGTGGGAGAATAAAAAATAGGTTTCTTTCTACCTTTCTAAATTCTTCTGGCTGGAATAACAATCAAGTTAACAGGAGGCTGATTGAAAGGATAAAATGACCAAATTAATTACATATATACAGATGGGGGTTTCTTTAAAATATGAAACCCAAGGACCTATAGAGTAGTTAAAGCTTATATGCCATCTTGAGCTAAGGAGATGGGGTGGGGGTTTGGTTTGGGACTACAAAATCAAAGGCAGGAAGACAATTCAGGTGGTGATAAAAATACAAATGTTTGGTTGATCCTTTCCTTCCCTGTGCTCTTGGCAAAGCTAGGAAGAGGCAGTTGAGGAATGGGCGTGGCTTAAGTATGCTACAATTTGAAAGGAACCATGAAAGTGCAGGAACCAGGGAGCAACCATAAGGACAAAAATAATAACATGCATTTTTTTCCCTTTATACATTTCATATGAGACTCATAATAGTCCTATGAGAATAGGAGAAAAATAAAATTTTGTGGGTTGTCCAGTCAGAATAAGGGCTTACCATATTTTAGGGCTCAATTATGAAATTCTAAGTGAGCTATTTTATAATTTTCTTTCATTTTTATATTATCCAGATGATGATCATTATTATAGTCCTAATGTAGTCATAGAATAATCAGATATAATTCCATGACTCTTGAAAAAGCACACCCAAAATGCCTACTTAATTTTAATTTTTTTCTGGATATTTCTAAAGATATGTCTTTTGTTATCTAATTCAATAGTCCATTGTTTAAAATAAAATATAAGTATATCAGGAAAAACCCTATTTTAATAGTTTAATGGAAATCTATTTTATATTTTAGTTTTTTTAAAAAAAGAAAATTAGCTGTGATTTTATTTATTGTGTTATATCAACATTATGTTCTTTCAAATTTAAACTCTATAGAACAGAATAACTTTTATAGCCATCTTTTATTTTAGTAGATACTAAAAAGTTTATTATTTAAAGTGATATCTAAAAACTAATAATGCACCATTTTCTGGTCATAGCTATTCCAAAATCCCAATGGGGATATGTTTGGCCAGTTCAACCCCATTTTAGTGAGAGCAAATAACACATTATCTAATATCCTTCTAGCTCACACTTAGAAAATCCTCTCAAATGTCTGGGAAAATAGCAGGGGTGTGTTTTCAAATATTCTGTATTGACTCAGTGAATAGACTGTGGTAATGTTATCAATCGCTCAATTCAAAAGCCAGGTTTTGGGCATAAAGTGATCTTGAAACCTGAAATACCGATGATGTCTTAGGTGATGCCAGAGAATTACTAAAGCCTGTTATGGGTTGGCTCAACGAGATAGACCATCAACTCAGAATTTAAATTTAAAAGCCTTTTATTAAACTGGCCAGCTGACCACAGCCCGCACCTTCCCCCTCTAGGAAGGTTTGCAGCATGTGGCCCCGACCAAGTGTGCAGCAAGATCTTTTATTGCCAACTACACAGTGTTAGGAAAAAAAGAAAAAACTAACTACAAAGCGGTTCATTAGCCATTCCTGGTACTGGTGGGGTAAAAAGTTTACATAAAATTTACGAGCAGGGTCATACCTGGCTGGGTTCAATCATAACACATTGCTTTTCTAGCGAGATAATTAGCAATTTTTCTCTCCCATGGTCCCTGCCCTTGACACAATCGGTAACTTTTTCCAGGCCGAAGTCCCTCCCCCCAACACATTCAGTAAGTTTCTCATGTTTCATTTCCTCCCCCTAGCACAAGCCCAGAAGGTTCTATAATAAAATGGAAATGGTTTTTATACAGGATCATCTGCCTGGCGAATGCAAGGAGGAGATACAAGTAAAGAGACTCTTTCCTCCCAGAATTGACTTTTGAGCTACTTGAGGAGCAGCCAGAAACAATTGCCACACGGACAGTGTTCTATGAACAGCTCTCTACTAAACAATAAAGAGCTGCTTGGTTTACACATGGCAATTCCAAGATGAATGGACATCCTTCTGTTTGGAAGGCTACCACTCTGATTGAAGAAGGTAAAAACAGATCAACTTAATGCACTAAATTGCATGCTGTTTCCTAGCAACGGTAAAAGAATTGAACGATGGCAAATGCTTCTGTGTTTGAGTTTTTACTAACTCATGAGTAGGGGCCAATGTATTGCCATATGGTCAGTCAGGAGGGCAATGAAAACTTGACCTATTAAAGGGAACCCATATGGGACATGGACCTGTGGAAATCACTATGGAAATTTGAGGGGTGCATTAAAGCAGCGAGGCAGGTTAGGAAGAAACTAGAAAAATTCCCTGGCACGTGGAATGAGAAAATTGAGATAAATGGCCAGAAGAGCTGAGCAATTAACAACTAGCTAATAAATCACAAGACCCTATTCTCCCTAACTGAAGATGCCTGAAAGCAGGTGGTTTAAATCACCATAGTCAGGGAGATAATAAAAACCAGTCAGATCCAGAGTAATCCAAGATAGAGGTAAAACTGATCAGAAAATGATGCCAGACCCCATTATATACTCATTTTAACATATCAGCCTATTAAACAACACACTCAGAAATCTAATGAATATTCTGTTAAGATCTTCCCCTGGGACCTCCCGTACAATTTCTTACTAGCTTAACCAAAGAATTCATATGCATATATGCATAACCATGGACACAGACAATAGTGAGGTAGGCCTGGGGGAGGAGTGGGTTCTGAGTGGAGGGGGTCAAGTTCAAATGGGGACAAAGAGGCACATATGTAATACTTTGAACAATAAAAATAAAATTTTTAAAAATGCTAAAATGAAAACAGATAAAACCTCTAAGGATGAAGAATGCAGAATGTATTCTTTGGGCATGCCCACTCCCCTTTCCTTAGGAGTGTACTTTTGCTTTCTTTATCCTAAGCTCTAAGGGTTCCAAGCAAACATGAAACCTTGTTTACAGCTACCGTCATAGCTTCAAGATGATTTTCATTACTCCATAGGTACCTATATCAATATTATTTAATAATAATATCAAGCACTTATTAAGTGTACACACTGTGCAAGGTTCTCTATATTATCTCATTTAATCTTCTTAGCAACCATTTTCTCATTTGGCACATGAGACTATTTACAGATTAATCATTATGGGAAGTTACACAATAGTAGATGGAAGAACTGTATTTTGAACTCAGGACCATCTAATACCAGAACCTGAGTTCCAAACACTGCACTTTGACCCTAGGTTATTGCTTCTCACTAGGCCATGTGGCCTCCATTTCTTAACGTGGAAGGTACTTTTGAGTCCTCATACTATTTTTGAGGTGATGTAGAATAGACATTTATCATTTCCAATTTAAAAAATTCAGATAAAGAGCATTCAGTTGTTATCAACAAATTGATTTGTCACCGCACCTTTTCCACCTGTTTTCCTTGTTTGTTTTCTTAGAAATTATTAAAATATTAGGGATAAAATTATCTGTTGTAAATGACATTTTTCTTCTGGTTGTAAAGGACACCATAGTATAGGTTTTGTCATTAGCACAGTTTTAAAAAGCAATTCTAGCATGTCGACAGGTGGTTTTCCCATGTTTTATAGAAATACTAGTGGCTTGGTGCACGGATTCATGCACATTGAAAGGAAATTAATTAGAAGAAATATTTTAATATCGCTATTCGCCCTTTCTCTCTAATAGAAGTGTCAGAGATGAAAGAAAATTAGTAAAATGTATATGAAAAGAATATATAAGTTGATTAATAAACAACAACATGATATAACAACAACAAAAACATGATATAAAAACATTGATAAAAACAATGACTGATAAATTGATTAAACTTATTCTAATATTTCCCTGTATACTACATTAAGAGTAAAAACACGTCCAGAGTGCTTGACTAATTTCCCTTGTGATGAAGTATTTACAACTTTAACTTTAATGTCACATGCTCTTCAAACTCGAAAGAAAGCAACATATAACTGACTATGTCTGAAAATGGGTTCAGGTAGGAATATTCTTACTCTGTCTAGAGTTTGTCCTTGTGATTTATTAATAATCATCACAAATAGTCATTGTAAAATTAATTTAAATGGGAGGCCAGTGTCAGATGGGGACAAATATTGTACATATGCAAGTCAACATTTATTTTTAAATTGCCAGTGTGCGTTATATGTACTGGCTGGTAGGTCAGTCAGATGGTTGGACATACGTACAGTCAGTCACTTAGCCTTTTATATATATAAATTCTTGTTCAGAAAATGTGTATCAGGTGACTGAATCAAACTCTACAGGAAAAAGGAAATAATTTATAAGTTCTATGTTTTCCTCCTATTTAGTTTAAGCAGTTGCAGTCTTTGTTTTGATAGGACTCATATAACAGTTGCACATTAATTCTTCAAGAAATAGTGAAGTCATGAACTCTATATATTGGGAAAATGCATGTCAGCTTGGTCCATTCAAAATAAGGACATTGAGATGATCTTTTTGATTCTACCTTGAGCATTTACAAAATGGTAACAATTTGGTTTATTTCCTCATTGTCCATGTCATTTTACCATTTGTCAGATGAAGGATTATTTTATGACTAGAGGCCTGGTGCATGAAAATTTGTGCACTCTGGAGGGTGGGGGTCCCTCAGCCTGGCCTGCACCCTCTCCCATTCTGGGACCCCTCAGGGAATGTCCACCTGCCAGCTTAGGCCTGCTCCCCAGGGGATCAGGCTCCCCAGGGGATCAGGCCTAAGCTGGCAATTAGATATCCCTCTGGCAGCCCGGGACCCCTTGGGTAATGTCTGACTGACGGCTTAGGCCCACTCCCCCTGATGAGTGGGCCTAAGCTGCAGTAGGACATCCTTAGTGCTGCTGAGGAGGCGGGAGAGGCTTCCGCCACCAACTCTGCGCTCCCAGCCATCAGCCCGGCTTGTGGCTGAATGGAGCTCCCCCTGTAGGAGCGCACTGACCACCAGGGGCCAGCTCCTGCATTGAGCATCTGCCCCCTGGTGGTCAGTGCATGTCATAGTGACCAGTCGTTCCTAGTCATTCAGCCATTAGGGTCAATTTGCATATTATTCTTCTATTATATAGGATTGTTTAGTCTTCAGAAAACAATTTGCTTCTTTTTGTAAAACAACCTATTTCCTTCAAAAAATAGTACTCCCACAATATTTACTTATATGTAAGGATTATGACACAAATATTGATTTTCCAATAGTTGATTATTTTTATCATAACATAAATCAAACCTATTTTTTTCAGAGATATCATTTACTGGTACTAACACTGGGGAAGACATTGGTTAGAATAATAAGCTGCTTTCTGAAAAGTTGTATTCTTTTTAAAAATATATTTTATTGATTTTTTACAGAGAGGAAGGGAGAGGGATAGAGAGTCAGAAACATCAATGAGAGAGAAACATCGATCAGCTGCCTCCTGCACACTCCCTACTGGGTCTGTACCTGCAACCAAGGTACACACCCTTGGCTGGAATCGAACCTGGGACCCCTGAGTCCGCAGGCCGATGCTCTATCCACTGAGCCAAACCATTTAGGGCTGAAAAGTTATATTCTTGTGAATAACGTGCACAATGGATGTTTATATAACATGTTTTTATTTGTACAACTTTATTATATATGTATAATGAATTTTAGTCTTTCATATAATTATGGACTTTTAAATCCATCAAATTCATTTTTTATATGAAAAAAGATAGACTCTTACTATGTTTTATTAAAGTCACTTAATTACTAATGGCTGAGTAGGGACCAAAAATCCTTATTAATCTAGCATTCTTTCTGTAATGCTCTGTATTGTCTAAAAAAGTTACAGATTAAACTAAAAAATGGGTTTTCAAGTGAATACATTTTCAAGTAAATAAAAAAAATTAAATTTGACATTGAGATTCCTAAAGAGGGCAGGTCTAGAACTCCTCACAGACATTTAATGCCAGTGGTACTTTAGTTCTGATTCTAAGTAGCTAACTTAAATTGTACAAGTTTTTGTAGCTAAGTTGTTCTTCATTTTTCTCATTTGTGAAAATGTAAGAAGTTGAATAAAGTAAACTCTATGATGTCATCTAGTTCTAAAATGAATCCGTTCTATGATTAAGCAGCCATTCTCTTCATATTTCAGAATCTCTACTAAATTAAACTTTATATGCCTCACCTATCTCTCTCTTGTCCTCTACAATTTTTCTATCTTTACCTTAGATTTGGTCTTTTAAAGCTTTTGTTTAGATTATTTTTTTCTGACTTTATTAGAGGCCCAGTGCACAAAATTCATCCATGGGTAGGGTCCCTAGGCCTAGCCAGTGATCAGGGCCAACCTGTGGGGTGACCGAGAGGGCAATTGGTGAGCCCCTGCTGGCACCTGCCTTGGCCAGCCTGGCATCACCCGCTCATTGGCCCCACCCTCCACTGCCACCACCAGTCGCCTCCCTCTGCGGGGCAACTGGTGGGGTGATGGGGAGGGGGCCCTGCTGGCACCTGCCTTGGTTTGCCTGGGGCCTGCAGGCTGGGGGCAGCTCCTGCATTGAGCGTCTGCCCCCTGTTGGTCAGTGCATGTAATAGTGACTGGTTGTTCTGCCATTCGGTCAATTTGCATATTAGGCTTTTACTATATAGGATCCTTACTCTTCCAATTCATATCTTCTATCATTATTGGATACCAGATCTCTGTGATAATCATGAATTAATAAAGTATTTAAAAGGGGCGAGGGAGTTGGTTATAGAATTAAAGTTTATACTTTCCTAAATAAGCCATCAAAAATTACTATCTATTATCAATTAATAATTGATCATATTCAATTATCATCAAGATTTTGTTTTGGTGATTCCCCCACACACACACACACATTCCTGGAAAGGGTTTGGACAACTGAAAATGTAGTCTCGTTATCAATAATGAATATTGAAAATTAAATTCTGCAACATTATTAAAGCTTAAAAACCTTTTCACCTAAAGATTTTTGCTAGAGTGTTACTTTTTGGATTTTGACCTATAATACTTTAAAATGTTATTAAGAAAATTGTGCTAATAAAGCTCTTGAAAATGGCTCCTTCAAGGAAATCATATGCCAATTCAAACAATTACTATTTCATGCTGCTTAAAATTACCTGATTTCATCTGGAAAGTGATAAGTGATACTTGAATTAATGTGAAATTCAATTTTAGAACAAGAGTTGATTCTGGCTTCCTTCCTAGTGTCTAAGGGAGTGTGTATGTATATGAACTGCATTTACTATGTGCAAATTATATCAATGTTTCAGTATTCTGTGGTCTTCTGTTAAGTGAAAATTTTACATGGAATTCTTGTTATAAATTTACAAATAATTCTGTTTCTTTTCATTATCAGATTTTTAATTAATCATGAGTTGAAGAATTAACCTGAATATAGGATTAATATGCTAGGATTAATGCATATTTTTTAATGCTGTTTATACATTTACTAGAGGCCCAGTGCACAAAAATTTGTGC
>NW_005871129.1:2001024-2057340 GCF_000147115.1 Myotis lucifugus
CTGCATTGAGCTTCTGCCCCCTAGTGGTCAGTGTGTGTCATAGTGACCAGTCATTCCCAGTCTTTCTGCTGTTAGGGTCAGTTTGCATATTACCCTTTTATTATATAGGATAGAGGCCTGGTGCATGGGTAGAGGCCGGCTGGTTTGCCCTGAAGGGTGTCCCGGATCAGGATGGGGGTCCCACTGGGGTGCCTGGCCAGCTGCATGAGGGGCTGATGGCTGTTTGCAGCTGGCCACAGCCCCTTCAGGGTGGGGGACCCCACTGGGGTGCCTGGCCAGCCTGGGTGAGGGGCTGATGACTGTTTTCAGGCTGGCCACACCCCCTTTAGGGTGGGGAGTCCCCACTGCAGTGCCTGGCCAGTCTGGCTGAGGGGCTGAGGGCTGTTTTCAGGCTGGCCAAGCCCCCCAGCTACGGAAGCTCCCAGCCTCTCCTTTTTTTCTTTTTATTCTGGGATTTATTTACCTTCTATAATTGAAACTTTGTTGCCTTCAGTGGAGCTCAGAGCCGGCTCCTGCTCCCTCCAGCTCCGTGGCCAGGGCCAACTGAAAGCAGGTATCTGGGGTTTATTACCTTCTATAATTGAAACTTTGTTGCCTTGAGTGGAGCTCAGAGCCGGCCAGGAAGCTTGGCTTCCTCCATCACTGGAGAAACCAAGCCTCCTGCTTGCTTCAGCTCCGTGGCTGCCAGCCACCATCTTGGTTGTGTTAATTTGCATATAGTCACTCTGATTGTCTGGTGGGTGTGGCTTAAGGTGTAGCAAAGGTACAGTCAATTTGCATGTTTGTCTTTTATTAGATTAGAAAAGGAGAAATAATTATTTGATAGCAATCATTCTTAAATTAGTATTTTAGTAACATTAATTCAAAGACATGGTCCAAGTGTCCAATTCTATATAATAAAAACCTAATATGTAAATCAACTAAATGGCAGAACAACCGGTCACTATGACATGCACTGACCACCAGGAGGAAGATGCTCAATGCAGGAGTTTCCCCCTTGTGGTTGGTGCACTCCCATCAGAGGAGCACCGCTCAGCCAGAAGCCGGGCTCATGGCTGGTGAGCGCAGCGGCAGTGGCAGGAGCCTCTCCCGCCTCTGCGGCAGTGCTGAGGACCCCTTGGGGGTTCTGGACTGCGAGAGAGGGTAGGTTGGGCTGAGGGACCACCCTGAGTGCACGAATGTCATGCACCGGGCCTCTAGTTACATCCTATATAATAAAAGCCTAATATGCTAAGTGTCTGGTCATCTGGTAGGTGGTTCAACCAATCAAAGTGTAATGTGCTGATGATATGCTAAAGCTGCTCAACTGCTCGCTATGATGTGCACTGACCACCAGGGGGCAGATGCTCCAACCTGTAGGTTAGCTTGCTGCTGGGTTCTGGCTGATTGGGACTGAGTGAGACAGGCCGGGCATATCCTGGAGCCCTCCCGTGGTCCCTCCCTGGCTGGCCAAGCTCCCACATTCCTCCCGGCCCTAATCATGCACCAGTAGGGTACCCCTGGCCTGGCCTGCGCCCTCTCGCAATCCTGGACCCCTCAGGGGATGTTGGAGAGCCAGTTTTGGCCAGATCCCATAGGCCAGGTGGAGGGACCCCTCTGGTGCACGAATTCGTGCACCAGGCCTCTAGTTTATAAATAATTACACTGATATAAGACTGCATATGCAAATTACAGTTCACTTTCTAAAAGACCTTTCTTAGTGCTACAGAGGCTAAGATTAAGAAACTAATCCTTTGAATAAGTTCACTGATAGCTAGTACTTTATTGTTGATAATAGGATATATATGGATTATTAGCTAATTTATGCCCATTTACTCAGATGATAAATTAATAGCAAGACTCAATAGATATCTGAATTTAATATGTACAGTTACCCAAAGAACTCATTTTTAATAGTGGAAAATCATCTCCATTAAAATTTATGTTATTAATCAACTGAAGTTAATTTTAAAATATTCAGAACTATGTCAATATTCTTTCAAAAAAGATACTAGGGATAATATATTGTTTTGTTATGAGAATTTTTTCACATGACTTAAAAACTTTAGACTGTTTCTCAGGGGAAATTGATGTTAAAATTTATTTTCTAATCAAACTTAAATTTGTGATTATGCAAGATGAAAATCATTCCTACCCTAAATTTTAGTGTCACTCTATTAATAAGAAAAGATATTTTGTAAAAACATTCTTTTCATACTTAATTTTTTCCTGACACATGTATCTGGACAAAATCTTATTTTATTTTATTATAATACTAGATGCCCAGTGCACAAAATTTGTGCACTGGAGAAGTGTCCTTCAGCCCAGCCTGCACCCTTTCCAATCTGGGACCCTTCAGGGGATGTCCGACTGCCGGCTTAAGCCCGATCCCACAGGGACAGTCGGACATGCCTCTTGCAATGTTGCTTTTGCTGCTGTTTCTCCGTGGCATCTCTCTGTACTGTGGTTCATACTCACCATACTGTGGTTGCGCTCTGGGTTCATGATGTTCAAGGCCTAGCCCTGGGGGTTCAGGCCTTCCATTGCTTGCTGCTGCGGAGGGACAGCAGGTTCTGGCCCACTGGCTTGCATGGCGTTCAGATTCAGCAGGCTGGGCTAGAGCTGAAGGTCTGGCTGGCTGGCCACTTACTTGGAAGTGTGCTATTTAATGAGAGCTGCCATCAGCTGAGGTTTTGACTTGAGGATGTTGAGCATGTGCTGCTGCTGGGGGAGCTGGGAGACTTCAGGGTCTGCAGCAGGTCCTGCAGGGCACCTGGAGAGATGCTCTGAGGTGGCTGCACCTTGGGTCTGCATAGGCATCACTGGTCTGGGCATGCCTCACATTGGCTGTTGCTGGGGGATGGGTGCCGGCTGCCACTGCTGGGGGTCAGGGGGCAGAATAACAGGCCCACTGACCTGGTTGGGTCACATTCAGGCCCATGGTGGCCATCTGGCTCTCGGGGGTCACTGTGCCTCAGGGGCATACCGCTGTTGGTGCTCACCCAGTACAGATGCTGCTGCTGCTGTGCCTCGTGTGTAATCTGCCAGGTGCCTCCACTGCTGCAGGTGGGACTGGGCAGGGGGCGGTGGGGCTGGCATCTGGTTAGTGGGCTTCCCAGTGCAAACTGTGGTGGGGGGCTGAGTTCTGGCCACGCTGGAGAAGCCGGCTAGTGACATGCTCACAGGCGAGGTCTGGGGCAGAGTCAGGGGCTGTAGTGTCCAGGGTGTGCTGGGATGCAGTGTGGGGGCCGAGGTGGTGCTGAAGAGGGGAAGGCAGACTCTGCTGAGGCACGGTGCGGGTGTTGATGGTGGCATCTGCTGGTGCATGAGCTACATGTGTTACCAGCAGTGCTGTATCTTCTGCTGGCAGAGCTTCTGCTTGATGCTGAGGTAGTAGGGAATGGGGCATGTGTTTCCTTGGCAGTGTTTGGCATCGTAGCAGCAAAGGGCCATGAACTGCTTGCACACTCCGCAACCTCCATTGGTCTTGCGCTGGCAGCCCTTGGTGTGCTGGACAACCCACCTCATCTTCTGGCAGGACGGCTGTGGGCAGTTGGTGTTGCAGCACTGGCAGGCATGCCTCAGGGACTGGATGCAGCACTGGAGGGCCTGGCGCTGCCACTCCTGGAGGCTCATCAACTGTGGCTCACTGCCACTGCTGCGGGAGCAGAGGCAGCCCTGCCTTCTCCGCTCCAGCTCCCACAGTGGCTCCTCCTCCTCCGCTTCTGCTCCCCCACCTCCTCTGCTCCAGCTCCACAGTGGCAGTTACTACCTTCTCCCCTCCAGCTCCCCAGGCTGCGGCACTGCCTCCTCCACTCTGGCTCCTGCGGCAGCCCCGCCTCCTCCGCTTCTGCTCCCCTGCTGCCGGGGCCCCAGAAACCCCCGACAGAAGCTGTGCGAAGCAGCCACCAGGACCCCTGCAACCCCGCGGGGCTGCAGGAATCCCCGGTGGAAGCTGTGCGGAGCGGCTGCCCGCCCCGCCCCCACTGTGTGCGCTGCCATCTTGTGACGGTGTTGTGGAGTGAGGGTTAATTTGCATATTACCTCTTTATTATATAGGACTAGAGGCCCGGTGCTCTCGGGGGATGTCCAACTGACATCCTTTGTGCTGCTGTGGAAGCGGGAGAGGTTCCCACTATCACCGCTGCACTCTCCAGCCATGAGCCTGGCTTCTGGCTGAGTGGTGCTCACCCTGTGGGAGTGCACTGACCACTAGGGGGCAGCTCCTGCATTAAGTATCTGCCCCTGGTGGTCAGTGCATGTCATAGCGACCGGTCATTCTGCTGTTCGGTTGATTTGCACATTACCCTTTTATTATATAGGATATACCTTAAATATTAAAACAAATTTTATTTGGTTTATTATGAAACATAAAATACTAAATTTTATAAAAGCCAATCACCAACTAAAAATGAAACAAGAAGATAGATATATGAAACACTTCTAGTGAATGAATCAATACAAATAATCCCTAGACTTGAGCAGGACAGTCTAATTGTTTCCTGGCTATCATAGGTATCCCATCTGTTGTGTCTTTATCTATTTATACTGGGTAGGTATGGGGGTCACATCTGTTCTTCAGCATGTTGAAGCTTGTTTCATAGGTAATTACTTGTAGATTAGCTTGTTTGGATGGGCCAAAATAGCCTTTATTTTAAGGCTAATTCATGTTTTCTCCTGAAGCATGGTGTTCTCAGGTTTTTACTTATTACCCCAAGTATTCAGTTGTCTCTCCTCTGGCTGGTGAAAATCTGAACAGCTCCTAGGTTTATGTAAGCTCAAACAACTATTTAGTTTATACCTTCCTAGCAATTGTCATTTTCTTAGCCTCATGGAGTTTTACCCTATTTATGTACATATTAGTATTACATAGAAGACTCAAAAGGGATAACATGCAAATTTCTGAAGCCATTTCTCAGTATAGGTCCTTGTCTCTGATACTCTGCCCCACACACTGCAGCTGCCTGAGCCTCCCTAAACTCTGCTCTCTGTCTCCCCACCTCACCAGGGCTTCCAGCTCTTTACAATCTCCCTTCCTGTCAGAATAAGAAACCTCTTCTCAGAAGGAAGTTGGCATATGTAAGGTTCCTCTTATGTGTTTCCTTTCTTTCATGGATCATAGTTGTATTTTGCCTGTTGTCCAATATCTGAAAACTGTTTTTCACATGTTTTTCTACTTTTGCAGTTGTATATAGTGAAAAAAATAGTTCAGTACCACTTACTTATTAATAAGTAAAAGCAGAGCACAATTTTACAACTGAATATAAAAAGTCTAAATTTTTGTCAGAGTCATATTGGAGATTTGACATTTTTGTTGTGAAAATGTTATTTTGCTTATTTTTCCTTTGTACTGCAAATCATCTGAATTGTGTTCAAAAGTGGACATCAATGTCAGCAAAATGACAAATTTTTACTTCAAAACAGAATTATTTTTCAAATACATAAGTGAGTATATAAAATCAGTTTTCTGAACCCCATATTGTGCAACATATGGACCAAGGCTTAAGACATTATAAGATTTAATTTTACCAATGTACATGTCAGTTATAAAAGAAAATCTCTAAGACATTCTAAATTGTCTATGACTTCCAATAGAAATGATGTTAAAGAGCTTTCAGGGTGAATTGGAGCTGGATCACCACAGCATAACATTGCAGAATAAATTGACTTATTGGATGGTACACTTTCTATTTGACTTTAGGACATGTTAGTGTTATTGATACTAAGGTTTTCTTCCTTGATGAAATTAGCCAACACTACCAGATGTTTCTTTAAGAAGTGCCTGAATCACACCATCAGTACAGAAGTGGATACTTTCATACTTCTTTGCTAATATAGATTGGTACGGATTTACTTATTAAAATAACAGTAATAAATTATTTCAAGTGAAATTTAAAACAAGGTAAAAATTTGATTATTTTTTTCTCCTCCATAAACAGGTTAGAATTGAAATTTTATCACTTAGCAGTTTTTATTTACTCTGATAATGACTATATTTTGATTCTACCGACTTAGAAAAATTATTAGACTGAATACCATATGGTCACAACTTATCACATTACCCCATCTTGTCAGACATTAAAGAGCTTAAGCAGTAAAGAAATGCATGTCACACACATTGTGGTGGCAGAGAATAGCTAGCTGTTCAACAATCCAGTTTTCATTTTCTTTTGAGTACACGCCTAGACCAAATTCCCTAGCTTACTTTTCAATTAGATGTGTCTGGATGGTCTTTAAACATTGGAATGTGGGAGTAGGTAATATAAGTATTTTCATGTTGGTCCACAATAATTTCCTTCATGATCTTCCCTTCTCTTTTCTCCCACCCATATTTTGCTCACTGTAGAAAACTTCAATAACATTGATGGGGTAGCTTCATAACAGGAAAGGAGCACTGGTATACCCTCGTTCACTCACTGACCATGTAGCTCTATGGAGAGTAGTTGGAAATAGTCAAGGGGTGCTGTATGTGGCTTTTATCTTCTACTTCCAACAATATACTTTATGAAAAGGATGCCCTTAAGTAAAAAGGGACTGGTTTTCAGAGAACAAAGATATTAGTAGGACTTGAGAAGAAATGGGCCATGCAGGCTTGAAAAAGCCAAATGCTATTGGAACCTAAGTAACTAAGTACTAAAAAATCCTATATAATAAAAGGCTAATATGCAAATTGACTGAACTTCGAAACAACCGGTCGCTACAGCGCGCAATGACCACCAGGGGGCAGACGCTTAACTCAGGAGCTGCCCCCTGGTGGTCAGTGCGCTCCCACAGGGGGAATGCCACTCAGCCAGAAGCTGGGCTCATGGCTGGTGAGCGCAGCGGCAGTGGCGGAAGCCTCTCCTGCCTCTGTGGCAGTGCTAAGGCTGTCTGACTGACATCCCCCCGCCCCCCAGTGCTAGGGATGTCAGTTGGACATCCCCTGAGAGCTCCTGGACTGTGAAAAGGCACAGGCCAGACTGAGGGATGCCCCCTGAGTGCATGAATTTTGTGCACTGGGCCTCTAGTATAAGATTTTATATATATATATATATTAAGGTTTGAGCCACAATGCCACAGTAAGACTTTTTAAATGAATAAATAAACTGCAAGAAGGCAAAGATCAGTTTAATGGCATTGCATTTCCCACAAATACTGTTCCAGATGACCTCAAATTAATCTACTAAGTTGAGAGAGATGTCTAAGTAAAGAATCAAAGAAATAAAGCAGGGAACAAACTGGATTATGTCAAGGAACAAACTGGATATGGTTACTGGCACATGCAAATGCATTACAGTAAATCACAAGCTAAACTAAATAGTTGAGGGAATTGTCATTTGTGCATAGTGCACATGCACATACAAAGACATGCACACACTGTCTTAGTCCCTTCAGGCTGCTTTAAGAAAATACCATAGATTGGGCAGCTTATAAACAATAGAAATTTATTTCTCATAGATCTGGAGGCTGTAAGTCTGAGATCAGGTGCCAGCATTTGGTTGGATGAAGGCCCCTTTCGGAGTAAGGGAGGTCTGTGGGATCTCTTTTATAAAAGCATTAATCTTATTCATGAGTAGTCTATCCTCATGACCTAAACACCTCCCAAAGGCTCTATTTCCCAATATTATCTCATTGGGAATTAGTGCCGGAAGCCGGTCCATCCTTGCTGCTTGACACAGTCGCTGCAGGAAAGAAACATCTGCACAGCATATGTTTCAAGGGACCTGGCATATATAGCATATTGTTCTTAATATGTTTGCTCTCCTTAGCGCCATGTGTTTTAACCAAGGTCACCTCTCCGAGAAAGGTTGTTTCCCCAGGTGGGGATTTTTTCCCTGAGGTTAGGGAGGGGATACGACCCCTTAACTAAGTGCCAGGCGGGTAGTTAGTCACTTTAACTACAAACAATCACGCTTAAGCTACATAATCTTTACTCCCTGGAATGAAGATAAGAAACTCCCTAACCTTTGCAATAGAAATTGACAGGATTAAAATCGACTGGTATAAATACAGATGTAACAAGACAATAAATTTCAGATCCTGATCAGATCCAAACCAGAACTTGGCCAGAACTTTGCTGGAGATCCTGACCAGAACTTGGCTGGAGATCCCGACCAGAACTTTGGCTGGAGATCCTGGCTAGAGGTCCTGGCTAGGCTGCTGATCAACTGAACGCTGTCTCGGTGTCATTCCTTCTTCGCCGACTCCGTCCACACCTTTGGGGACCCCTGGACCTGCTGGGGTTGGACCCCAGCAAATTAGGATTTTAACATATGAAGTTTAGGGGGACATAAACATTCAGACCGTAGTATTCTTCCCCCATCTCCCCTCCAATTCATATCCTTTTTACATGCAGAATACTTTTATTTTATCCTAACAACCCTCAAAGTCTTACCTGGCTCCACCACCAACTTAAAAGTCAACGTCCAAAGTGCCATGTAAATATAATCTAAATTAAATATGGATAGATGATTCTACCTGAGACAAATTGCTTACTGGCTGTGAATCTGTGAAATCAAACATGTTATGGGCATCCAAAACACAATGGTGGGATAGACATAGGACAAACAAACACTACCATTTCCAAGGGAGGGAAATAGGAAATGACAAAGAACTAAAGGTCCAAAGCAAGTCCAAAATCTTTTTTTTTAATATATTTTATTGATTTTTCACAGAGAGGAAGGGAAAGGGATAGAGAGTTAGAAACATCGATCAGAGAGAAACATCGATCAGCTGCCTCCTGCACGCCTCCTACTGGGGATGTGCCTGCAACCAAGGTACATGCCCTTGACCGGAATCGAACCCAGGACCTTTCAGTCTGCAGGCCGACGCTCTATCCACTGAGCCAGACCGGTTAGGGTGCAAGTCCAAAATCTTAAGAACCATTGGTGCAGGGGGTCCCATCTTCCAGACACACTGGGGAAGGTATTTGTTACATTAGCACCCCCAGTTCTTGGTACTAATTTTCTGTCTTAGCCCATGTGGGCTGCTATCACAAAATATCACCGACTGGGTAGCTTATAAACAACAGAAATTTATTTCTCACAGCTGGAAGTCTGAGATAAGGGTGAGGGTCCAAACCAGGGGTCCTCAAACTACAGCCCACGGGCCACATGCAAATACAAATATTGTATTTGTTCCCGTTTTGTTTTTTTACTTCAAAATAAGATATGTGCAGTGTGCATAGGAATTTGTTCATAGTTTTTTTTTAAACTATAGTCCGGCCCTCCAATGGTCTGAGGGACAGTGAACTAGCCCCCTGTTTAAAAAGTTTGAGGACCCCTGGTCCAAACTCACAAAATTGGAAAATGGTTAAACATCTCTTCTTTTAAAATCTTTCCCCTTCCTTCCTTCCTTCCTTCCTTCCTTCCTTCCTTCCTTCCTTCCTTCCTTCCTTCCTTCCTTCCTTCCTTCCTTCTTTCCTTCTTTCCTTCCTTCCTTCCTTCCTTCCTTCCTTCCTTCCTTCCTTCCTTCCTTCCTTCCTTCCTTCTTTCTTTCTTTCTTTCTTTCTTTCTTTCTTTCTTTCTTTCTTTCTTTCTTTCTTTCTTTCTTTCTTTCTTTCTTTCTTTCATTTTTTAGAGAGAGAGAGAGAGAAACATAGATCCATTGCCTCCTGTACGAACCCTGACCCGGAACCAAATACACAACCTGTGTATGTGCCCTGACAGGGAATCCAACTAGTGACCTTTCATTGCATTAGATGAGAATCAAACAACAGAGCCACACTAGCAAGGGAAACCCACATCTCTTTGACTCTGAAACATTCAGTAATTTCAGGTATCTGGTCATTGCAAACTAAAATGTGGGGAAGCCAGCGTGTCAGGCCTTACAAACTCAAAGACCGAAGTAACCACATAGGATGATCTGAACATAAAAATTCCTCACTAAAAACAAGTCATGGCAGTAGTCACCTCCTAGGCCTGTAGCTTCCTTGGCAAAGGTCAATTTTCACTTGAAGTGAGCCTGTCTATTGCCTTTTTACTTCTAAGAGGACATACCTTTAAGATGTTGGAGTAATCTCCTTTTTCAGGCCCAAAGTCACAACCGCTGGCAGCAGAGCAGAAACCACAGAATCCCTCATTGTTATCTTGTTCCCCTCAAATTTTTTCATTGCAATTCAAGTGTAAATATGAGCATATTTAAATAATTTTATAGACTTCGGCTCTGTAACAGACTGTTGGTGAATGAAGTTTCCCCTTGCCTTTCAGCTCCTTGTGGAAAGCTGTTAGATTGATTTCATACCCTTATGTCAGATTTGATAAATGGTGCACTGAATGAAACACTCAACTACAAATGAGAAACTATTACTCCAGGAGCAACTTGATGAGCTTAGAGAACATCACATACCACTTTCTGTTTGTATCTTCAGAGAAGGTAATTAGTGAAACCGTTGCTGGAATTATAATAATTCTTTAGTGTAGTTATTTTTAAAATAAAGCCTTAGTGATTTTAGTTTCAGTTTGAGTGTAATTATTTTTCAATTAACAGATCAGAATATGAACCCTACAGTTTCAGCACTACTCATTATAGTTCTTACCACAAAATGAGAATATTCCAATAAAATGGTCCTCTAAAAGAAGGAAAGAAAATGCCACCTAGGGGGACATGGAAACAATCTTTGATACTTTAAAATCTTGGTTTCGAGTTAAATGTTACTTAAGCAGAAGTACATACACAAATAATGTGTATACTCTGGAGGCCAACTTAATTAACATGTATTTTATTAACCCACAAAAGGAATATCTGTTCTCTAAAAGTTCTATTTCAGAACAATAATCACTTTGGTGGATTTCAAGTCAGTTATTATTCCATTCTGTATTAGTTTCCTATTGTTATTGTAACAGATTACCACAAATTTAGAGGCTTAAAACATATTTATTATCCTATAGTTCTGGAGGTCAGAAATCTGAACTGAGCCATAGAGTGTGTTTCTTCTGGGAAGAAACCATCAACTTGCCTTCCTTAGTTTCTAGAGGCTGCCAGCATTTTTGGCTTCTGAACCTGAATAAATCTGGCCTCTGCTTTTATTTTCAGACGGCCTCCTCTCTGTTGTCACTATACTGAGCCTGCCCTGATAATCAAAATAACTTCCCTTTTACAATATGCTTAACTTAATCACTTCTGTAAACTTGCTTTTGCAACATAAGATAACATTTCACAGTTTCCAGGTATCAGAACATAGATATCTTTGGGGAATGTTTTATAGCTTACCACACATTTGTTTCCTGATCATTATTGAGCACCATTTTTTTTTTTAATACACTGATGTTTTAGGGAACACAAAGTTGAAAGGAACCTAGACTTTATATTAAGAAGTTTACTAAATAGGAAAAAAAAATAATTCATACATTAATGAGTATAACTACAAGTAGAAGAAAAATGTTATGAAAGTTCAAAAGAATTACCTTGTACTTGTCAAGTCATAGAGTACTTAGATCTATGAATCACATTAAGGTATAGAGAGTAGCATATTCAGATAAAAGAAATTACAATTATTATATAAATAAAAATAAATTCAAATGGAGCAAAATTAAAAGAACTGGGAATATTTAATCCATAAAAGGGGTTATGGTAACTATATTTAAACATTTGAGGATATGTCATTTGGAAGTTCTGATAAGTTTGTTCTGGAACCGATGCACATAAATTATTGGAAGTAATACTATATTAGTCTATTCAGGCTGCTATTACAAAGAACCACAGACTGAGTAGCTTATAAAAAACAGAAATTTATTACTCACAGAAATCTGAGATCAGGGTGCCAGAAAGGTCAGGTGAGGGCCCTCTTCTGAGTTGCAGACTTTTCACAGTATCCTCACATGGTGGAAGGGAAGGGAACTTCGTGGGTTTTCTTTAATAAGAACATTAATACCACTAATGAGGGCTCCACCTTCATGACCTAGATACTCTCCAAAGGCCTCACCTCCTCATGCCATCACATTTGGTGTTATGACTTCAACATATGACTTTTGGGGGTACATAGACATTCAGATGATAGCACATACTTCAGTTGAAAATAAGAAACCTACTTTCTAATACCACCTAGAAGAGGAATAGATTTCTTCAAGGAGAAGAAAATTATTTTGAAATGAAATAGGACAACTATTTGGTCTTATTATCATAGAGGAGCTTCAGAGATCAGAAGAGTATTTGAATTAGATGACTTTGAGTTTTCATTTGATAAAATCTCCAGATATGTGATTCAAGGAAATCTTAAAGGAAATTACAATTGGGATTCATATGAACAGACAAGTGGGGTCCAGTGGTTCTCAACCTTCCTAATGCTGCGACCCTTTAATACAGTTCCTCATGTTGTGGTGACCCCAACCATAAAATTATTTTCGTTGCTACTTCATAACTGTGATTTTTGCTGCTGTTATGAATCGTAATTTAAATATCTGATATGCAGGATGTATTTTCAGGGGTCGCGACCCACAGGTTGAGAACCGCTGGTAGACATTTTCAACTTAGGAGATGACTGAATGAAAAGCATTAGCTGAAACAGAGCCAGATGGAGTTAGCTCTATAGATTTTCCTGTCAGAGCATTCAGCTTGAGTTGAAGGTGTGTGCACTGCATTCAGGCGTGTCTGGGAATGTCTGAAGAACCACTGAGCTAAGTTGGCTAAGTGTCTATTGTTTATTCACCCGAGAGACCAAGAAATCTGGAGAAGGTATGAAAACATGGATGTTCTGGAGTAACTAAAGCAATTTGAAAAACATGAATTACTCCTTCGGCTACCCCTCTTAGATGTGTTTCACAATAATCTGAAGGGGATCTAGTATTCCTATCAGATTGAGGTTTGAAGAGGAGAAATTTCCTTTTCCTATGTTCTGTATTTTTTGTGTGAAGGACATCAATTAATGTAACATTTTTGGCCTTTCTTCAGCTTTCTCCTTATGCTGCTTAGCAGATGAGGGAGACCAGAGTTGAGCAAGTAGGGAGAAGAGTGAATCTATTTGTGAGTTGGATGAGGAATTAAGAAAGAAACCCTAGTCTCTTTCTTTCGTTCTCTTCTCTTTGTCATGTATCTTCCTCAGAAATCTGACATTCAGTTCTCTTCCTCAAATAAAATGTTTCACAAAGACAAGTTCCCATGTAGGGAGACCCATGGTCTACTGACCCAGCCAGTCTCAGGCTAAATAATTCTTCCTAATTCTGGGGTTCAATACTTGGACATTTCTGATTTCCATATATCTAAAAGCCAGTTTCTTCACTGCCAGCTTCATCAGGAATTGGAAAGTAATTTGAGTTCCCATTGCACCTTACTTTCATCTTCTCACTTGCTACAGATTTTGAAAACAAGGAAAAAGGAGCTATTTATTAGGCCTCTTCAAATACCAATAGTAATGAACTTAGAGAAACATTGATTTGTAGTTTAATGTTCTGACCAAGTTGTATGGTGCTATAACATTGCTCAGATTATCTTTCTCATTTTTTTCTTATCTGAAAACAAAAGGATAGTACTTGCTGCTTCTCTTGATGTTGTTTGGAAATTATTGAGATTTTTAAAAAATATCCATAAAAAATATACTGAATATTTTATCAAAAGTTAATCCAGTACACAACTTAAATGTCTTCAACTGTAGAATGAATAAATAGCAGTGTAAATGAATAATCTATAGTTATATTCAAATAACCTGAATGGATCTCACAAATGTAATGTTAAGATATGGAAGCAAGACACTTAAAATAGATATAGTATGTGTCAATTTATAAAAAACACACACAAAAAACAGGCACAACTAAACGATATTCCCTAGAGGTGTAGACATAGATATTAAAGCTATAAAGTAAACCAAGGACATTATTACCCTAAAATTCTGAAAGTAACAATTCTAGGGACAAATGAGGATATTGCAACTGGGGAGGGGCACATGGTATGTATTAGGATTCTGGCAGTGTTCCATTTCTTGATCTAGGTGGTAGGTACATGAGGTATGCCTTCTTCTGATACCGTTGCCTCATAATCCACACCCATGTATTCTTTCTTCTCGTTTTCACTCACCTTTTATTCTCCTTCAGTACTACTAGCCAACTATTCAGCTGTACCTGTTAGATAGAATAAGGATCTCAAGGTCTGGGTGGTTCTTACTAAATGCTATTCCTGCTAAATATTAAAATGTAAACAGTATTTTGCAGAGGCCATTATAACCAGGTGATTCTTACCTGAACCCAACCATGTAAGTTTAGCCATCTTCAAAGAAGAAATAAACATGTAATTTACCAAATATTGTATACAGGGGTGGGCAAAAGTAGGCTTAAAATGGGTAGGCAGAAGTAAGTTTACAGTTGTTAAGATGGGAAAAGACATGCAGGTTATGATTGTTACAATAGCTTTATTAACTCAAAAGAATGCTGCTCACAATTGTAAACTGACTTTTGCCCATAGCTCTATAAGCAATGGCTAAGCCTCCTTTCTGGGAGATGGAGTTTTGGATATGAGTCCCCTGTCTCTTTTACTTGCTGCAAGTAAATAAAACTACCTGACAGCAATAATGTCTTATTCTTTAATAAAACAACCCAAGCAGTGAACCCCTTGAGTTCAGTAGCACACCTATTGGAAATTATAATTTTCTCCTTTCTTTTATGAGAAAGATACATTTATATCCACAGTCTCTCCCTTTTAATAATGAATCTTATTTCTTCCTTTGTGATAACTGTATACATTGAGGAGTAGGAAGATAAATGACTTAATGCTTTTAGTTTTATTTCTTTCCCATTCTTCCCTTTCCTTTATCCATTCTTTTCTTGCTATCATACTGCGTGCTTTTCTTTCAACTCTGATTTATTTATTCCAGGAATTTACTCCCAGAATCCCTGAGTACTATTTAAAATTAAATCTATATGTTTATAATGGAATAGCTTATTTTAGGATTTATACAGTTTATGAGATAAAGATAAAATATATTTATAATAATATAAGACTAAAATCAGATTCTATGTTGTATAAAAAGTAACAAATCAAAAGTCCCAGTATATAGAAGACAGCTAGGAAAAACAAAAGTGATAATAAAATTATGCAATATTTTTTTCTTTTTACACATAGTGCTATGGACATGTTAACATGGTATATGCATCTGGTTACATGAATATTTATTGTCATCAATATTAAGTCAGTTCTTTTTTTAAAAAATATATTTTATTGATTTTTTACAGAGAGGAAGGGAGAGTTAGAAACATCGATGAGAGAGAAACATCGATCAGCTGCCTCCTGCACACTCCCCACTGGGGATGTGCCCGTAACCAAGGTACATGCCCTTGACCAGAACCGAACCTGGGACCCCTGAGTCCGCAAGCTGACGCTCCATCCACTGAGCCAAACCGGTTAGGGCAAGTCAGTTCTTAGGACAGAGATAAGTTATACTAATTTTTAAGACTCATCTTTTGGATTTAGAAAAGGTTGTGAGAGGATTTTCCCTAAATGACTTCATTAGGTGAGAAATGCTAGAGAAGTTTATAGGTGTGTGTGTGTGTGTGTGTGTGTGTGTGTATGCACACATATGCACGATATAAAGAGTGAAAACAAGGGAAGGCATAGCCATCAAGATTTGTCTTCCTGAAAAAAAAAAAAATAAAAGGTGGCAGAGTAAGAGGATGCTGCATGGACATGCTCCCAGGAACAAATTGGTATTACAACTGAAGTACAGAAAAACCTCCTGAATAATCAATGTAAAACTCTCAGGGGAGAACCCTGATACCCGAGGACCGAAAGTGGAGACCACATAGAGACCAGAAGGAGGGGCAGAGGCATGAAAGGGCTGGCCAAGTGCCCACAGACAGCAACTGAAGTCCCAGAGAGATATCTCAGCTGTGGGGGGTTGCCACTGAGAACTCTGGAATCTAATCCCCAAGCTGGACCCCCCTAGCAGAGAGCACCAAAACTGAGGAGGGTACTCAAATAATATCTGGCTGTGAAAAGCAATGGGGTGCTATCTGCCAGGGAGTAACAGCTGAAAATTCAGTCAACCTCTTAAAGGGCCAATGCACAAAATTCCCTGTGGAGCCACCTACCTTGTGCTTCAGCAGAGGGAGGGTGAAGTGGGCTGAAGCTGTGAGAGCATAAGCCAGGACTGGGGACACGGGGGATAGAGCTCAGAAGGCAGACACCCCGAGTTTCCTGGGCTGAGTCATTCCCTCACACAGCAGAGGACATCTTTCTCACATAGACATCTGCCTTGCCTGAGGGGGAAGCCAGTTGACACACCCTACTGGAAAACACCTTGCACTGAGGCCACTAAGAGATTAAAAGTAACAATTAGCCTCCAGGCAGAAGCACTGCCCCACCCTGATTAAAAATCTCTTGCCACATCTGAGGATGATTGCCTGAGGGGCAAGTCAGGTCAGAATCTTATCAGTCTGTAGGCAGAGGCAGTCTCTGGAGGCTTTGAGTCTATGTCTGATCTAATTAGTCAGAAACAGCCTTTAAAACTGTCCTGCAGTAGAGATTGAGAGGTATAAAGGATCAACCTAATACATAGTCACAAACCCAAACAGACAACCAAAATGAGGAAACAAAGAAACAACCCCCAACTGAAAGAACTAGAGAATTCTCCAGAAGAAGAGAAAAATGAAGCAGATAGGAAATTTATCTGAAACAGAGTTCAGAGTAATGATGGTAAAAATGCTCAACAGTATGAAAAAAGATATAGTAACTATGAAAAAAGAACAGTCTGAGATAAAGAATGAGATAACATAAATAAAGAACACATTGGAAGGAATACACAGCAGATTAGGGGAAGCTGAGTATCGAATCAGTGAATTAGTAAACAGAGTTGAAAATCACTCAATCAGAGAACCAGAAAGAAAAAAAAAAACTATTTAAAAACAGGAGGACAGCTTAAGGGAGCTGTGGGACAATGTGAAATGTAACAATATTAGAATAGCAGGTGTACCAGAAGAGGCAGAGAGGGAGAAAGGGATAGAGAACATTTTTGGAGAAATAATGGCAGAAAACTTCCTTAACCTGGTAAAGAAAAAGTCACACAAGTCCAGGAGGCACAGAGAACCCCAATCAAGAAGAACCCAAACAGACCCATGCCCAGACACATCATAATTAAAAGGCCAAAAATTAAAGACAAAGAGAGAATCTTACAGGCAGCAAGAGAAAAGAAAATTGTTACCTACAAAGGAGCCCCAATAAGGCTGACACCTGATTTCTCATCAGACACTCTACAGGCCAGAGGGAATGGCATGAAGTACTCGAGGTAAAGGAAAGCAAGGATCTGAGACCAAGATTACTATATCCAGCAAGGCTATCACTCAAAATAGACTGTCAAATAAAGAATTTCCTGGACAAAAAAAGGCTAAAGGAGTACATCACCACTACACCACTATTAATACAAGAAATGCTAACGGGACTGCTGAAATGAGAAGAAGAAACAGAGAGAGAAACATAGCCATACAGAATTAAAATGGCAATAAATAAGTACCTATCAATAATAACCCTAAATATAAATGGATCAAATGCTCTAATCAAAAGGTGTAGAGTAGCTCAATGGATACAATAACAAGTCCCAACTATATGCTGTCTACAAGAGACCCACCTCAAAACAAAAGACACACACAGGATGAGAGTGAAGGGATGGAAAAAATTTTTCCATGCAAATGGAAAAGAAAAGAAAGCTGGAGTAGCAATACTCATATTTGACAAAATAGACTTCAAAATGAAGGCTATCACAAGAGACAAAAAAGGTCATTACATAATACTAAAGAGATCGATCCAACAAGTGGATATAACCCTAGTAAACATATATGCATCCAATATAGGAGCACCTAAATATATAAAAAATGCTTCTAGAGAACTTTAACAGAGAGATCGACAACAACACAGTCATAGTAGGACCCCACTGACCTCATTGGATAGATCTTTCAGACAAAAACTTAACAAGGAAACAGAGACGCTAAAGGACAACTGGATCAGATGGATTTAATTGACATTTATAGAACATTTCACCCCAACACAGCAGAATACACATTCTTCGCAAGTGCACATGGATCACAAAGATAGACCACATGTTAGGACACAAAACAAGTCTCTACAAGTTCAAGAAGATTGAAATCATATTGAGCATCTTCTCAGATCACAGTTGAATGAAGTTAGAAATCAACTACAGTAAAAACACCACAAAACATTCAAACACATGGAGACTAAATATCATGTTAATAAACAATAAATAGGTTACCAATGAGATCATGAAAAAAATTAAAAATCTTCCTGGAAACAAATGAAAATGAACACACAACAACCCAAAATCTCTAAGACACAGCAAAAGCAGTCCTGAGAGGGAAGTTCATAGCACGACAGGCCTACCTCAAAAAAACAAGAAAAATCAGCAATAAACTATTTAACCCTACTACTTCAGTAACTTGAAAGAGAACAAGAATAAAAGCCCAGAGTAAGGAAGGAAATAATAGACATTAGAGCAGAAACAAATAACATAGAGACTAAAATAACACAAAAAATCAATGAACCCAAAAGCTGGTTGTTTGTAAGGATAAACAAAATTGATAAACCTTTAGCCAGACTCATCAAGAAACAAATAAAGAGGACCCAAATAAATAAAATCAGAAATGAAAATGGAGGAGTAACCACTGACACCACAGAAATACAAAGGATTTTAAGAAAATACTATGAACAACTATATGCCAAAGGACTGGACAATGTGGATGAAATGGATAAATTCCTAGGAAAATCCAATCTCCCAAAACTGAATCAGGAAGAATAAAAAAAACCTGAATAGGCAAATAACAACGGAGAAAATAGAAGCTGTAATAAAACAACTCTCAGCAAACAGAGGCCCAAGTCCTGATGGCTTCAAAGGAGAGTTTTACCAAACATTCAAAGAAGAACTAACACCTATGCTCATCAAACTATTTCAGAAAATCCAAGAAGAAGGAACACATCCAACCTCTCTTTATGAGGCCAGCATTATCCTAATTCCAATACCAGATAGAGGCTCTACAAAAAAAGAGAATTATAAGCCAATAACCCTGATGAACATAGATGCTAAAATCCTCAACAAAATTCTAGCAAATTGCATCCAGCAATATTTTTAAAAGATCATACACCATGATCAAGTGGGACTTATTCCAGGGATACAAAGTTGGTACAACATTCACAAATAAATAAATGTGATACATCACATAAATAAATTGAAATACAAAAATCACATGATCATAACAATAGATGCAGCAAAAGCACTTGACAAAATCCAACACCCATTTTTTATAAAAACTCTCAGCAAAGTGGGAATAGAGGGAGCATATCTCAACATGATAAAGGCCATATATGACAAACCCATAGCCAAAATCATTCTCAAGGGACAAAAGCTAAATCCATTTTCCCGAAGAACAGGAACAAGTCAGAGATGCCCACTTTCACCACTCCTGTTCAACATAGTACTGGTAGTGCTAGCCATAGCGATCAGAAAAGAAGAAGAAATAAAAGGCATCCAAATTGGAAAAGAAGAAGCAAAACTGTCATTATTCGCAGATGACAAGATATTGTACATAGAAAACACCAAAGACTCCATCAAAAAACTACTAGACTTAATAAATGAATTTGGCAATGTAGCAGGTTACAAAATTAACACCCAGAAATCTATGGCTTTTTTATACACCAATAATGAACTCACAGAAAGAGAAACTAAAAAAACAATCCCATTTACTATCATACCAAAAAAATATGATACCTAAGAATAAACTTACCTAAAGAGCTAAAAGACCTGTACTCAGAAAACTACAGGTCATTGAAAAAAGAGATAGAGCAAGACATAAATAAATGGAAGAACATACCATGTTCATGGATTGGTAGAATCAATATCATTAAAATGTCCATACTACCCAAAGCAATCTATAGATTCAATGCAATCCCCATTAAGATACCAATGGAATATTTCACAGACCTAGAACAAACTCTCCAAAATTCATGTGAAATAAAAAAAAGTCCCCAGATAGCTGCAGCAATCCTGAGAAAGAAGAACAAAGTTGGAGAGATCACAATACCAGATAGCAAGCTATACTACAAAGCCACTGTTCTCAGAACTGCCTGGTACTGGCACAAAAACAGATATATAGACCAATGGAACAGATAAGAGAACCCAGAAATTGACCCAAGCCATTATGCTCAATTAATATTTGACAAAGGAGGCAAGAGCATACAGTGGAGTCAAGACAGTCTCTTCAATAAATAGTGTTGGGGAAATGGGTCAGGTACATGCAAAAAAATGAAACTAGACCACCATCTTACACCTTACACAAAACATAAACTCAAAATGGATAAAGGACTTAACCATAAGACAGGAAACCACAAAAATCTTTGAAGAATCCACAGGCAGTAAAATATCAGACATGTCATAGCAATATCTTTACCAATACAGCCCCTAAGGCAATGGAGACTAAAGATAAAATAAACAATTGGGACTACATCAAAATAAAAATCTTCTGCACAGCAAAAGAAACCATCAACAAAACAACAAGAAAGCCCAGTTTATGGGGGAACATATTTGCCTAAGCTATCTCAGATAAGGGTTTAATCTCCACAGGGAATTCATACAACTTAACAAAAGGAAGATAAACAATCCAATCAAAAAATAGGCAAAGGACCAAAGTAGACACTTTTCGAAAGAGGACATACAGAAGGCCAAGAGACACATGCAAACATGCTCAAAGTCACTAATCATCTGAGAGATGCAAATCAAAATGACAATAAGATATCATCTCACACCTGTCAGAATGGCTATCAACAAACAAGTGCTGACAGGTGAGGATGATGGCAAAAAGAAAACCTCTTGCACTGCTGGTGGGAATGCAGACTGGTGCAGCCGCTGTGGAAGACAGTATGGATTTTCCTAAAAAAATTAAAAATGTAGCTGTCATTTGACCCAGTAATTTCACTTCTAGGAATATATCCCAACAAACAAGAAACATCAATCAGAAAGGATATATGCACCCCGATGTTCATAGCAGCACAATCTACAATAGCTAAGATCTGGAAACAGCCTAAGTGTCCACAGCAGATGAGTGTATTAAAAAACTGTGGTAAGCTATAGAATGGAATACTATGCTGCTGTAAAAAAGAAGGAACTCTTACCATTTGCAACAGCATGGATGGACTTGGATATCAACATGCTAAGCGAAATAAGCCAGTTGGAGAAAGATAAATATCACAGGATCGCACTCATTTGTGAAATAAAATGAACAACATAAACTGATGAACTAAAATAGAGCCAGAGAAAAAAAGTATTTTAGAATTTAATAGAAGTAATCCTATTATTTGCATATTTTTAATATTTCCTATAACTTTTGTGATATTATACTATGTTAGTACAGTTTTGGTAATATTATTATATTTAAAATATTTTTTCTTGAAATGTTAATGTTTATTGCATGTAACATTATTATATTTAAAATCATTTTTCTCAAAATATTAATATTTATTGCATGCAAATGGGTTAATTATTTTGTATCTACAATCTGGTAATAGATTTATTTTGTATATTGTCAATAATAATAATAATAATAAATAATAATAAAAAATAAAGTGTCCTTCCCTGAAAAAAAAAAAGATTTGTCTTCTTAAGGTCAATTTTGTGTACTTAATTTTTAAATAAATTTCTCCATGTGAATATATGAGGCATCTCAAATCCAACAAATTCAAAACTAAACTTATCAATATTAATCATGAAACCTGTTTCTCTCTTACATTTGTCATTATCATTTCTCACACAGATGTACAACATTTTCTACAGGCTAAGCCTCTAATTTTAGGCATTCAGTTCATTCTCCATCTTGCTACCAAATGATTCCCCCCGCCTTCCCCTGCCCCGCAAAGGCAATACAGAATTTATTACGCAACAGGATTAAATTCCTGGGTTATCAGAAAAAATGTTGTCTCTGGGAGACTCCACAGCATCTAGTCTGACTTCCAGCTTTAGGAAGAAGCCATTTCCACTGGCATTGATGGCAAGACAAGAGGGCCTCAGCAACATTACATTCTATGCACTCCAGTGGAATCTAGGTCTGTGTAATAGATCACATTCTTTTGGTTTGTGAAAGTAAATTGGCAACTCAATTTGTTCACTGTAATCTTCAAGACTGGCAAGTCGCCAGGAAACTAGTTCTGGTAATATTCTGGTAATATAAACCAGAAGTTCAATGTTACCATTGAAACAATACTTCACAGAATGGACCTGGGGAGTTAACCCTTGGCAGTATTTGAGAACAGGAACCTGGGCAATGAGCTGGTATGCTATTTACTTGCACAATCATTTGAATGTGTTGGTTGGCAGTAACCAACATGTGTCCATATGTGGGTCCAAGAAAAACTCCACCATCATATACTATACAAGTAGTTGTAACAGGGTTCACTCCAATTAGCTTTTCCTCTGAAACCCCGATATACTTAGTCAAATCCTCAACCTCGGTGGAGCAGGAGAGGGCCTGCACATGTTCTTGGCATGACTTTAGATCCTCAGTCACAGTGAAGTCACCAATATTGAGGTACTTTGATAGGAAGTTATCAGCATTGTTCTGAAAGAGCTTGGAAAATGATTAGCTGAAACGTGCACAGGGGCATCTTTAGTCTCATGGCAGCACAATTTCATCAGACAAAAACCACCTCAAAATGGAGTCTCCAGACACTCTGGAAATGTCTAAAAGTCTAATTAAATACTGGGTTTTCCCTGGAAAAATTTAACTGGCCCTGAGAAAAGTTTGCTAGCTTTCACAGGGAATAGTGGGAAAAATGATCTTTCAAAACCACATAGTATCTAATCACTTATTTTTTCTAAATGTTTGAGAAGTAACTTATTGTCCTATGAATCAATTATTTCTTCATCAAAATGTCCAAAAGCCCTGAACATTCTCATTCCTATTTACCTCTCTAAAATCATCTACCTCATCCTTCCAACCTCCATAACGCTCATGCTAATTCCAGCTTCACTAAACTTTAATTTGTCCAACTCTCCATGATCTGCAGCCTCCGGAATTTTAAATGTTTCCTTCCTCCCCCTCCTTCATCTAGGTAATAACTACTTAAAAACCTTAAAATTCCACACAAAATGTCATGTCCTCTGATTAAATCTAGAATAAATCAATCACGGGATTTGATATTGTTACATTATGGACAATGTTGAAATTTATCTGAATTCTGTTATCATGGAAATCAGAGATGGTTGAGAAATCCCCGCACCCTTACTCCTGAGAAACGGCTATCTGAAAAGGACTATCATGCTCTGGAAATTCCCTGATAAGAGTTATCTCCATCCTTCCTCAATGACTCCCTTATTTACTCCCTATAAAACCCTGGCCCCTTTCTTTTCATCTGAGTTTCCCTTTCTTTTCCTCTGCGTTTCCCTTCCTTTTTCTCAGGAACACTCCCTACTGCAAAAGTCTCAATAAAACAATCTTCTCATTATCTGGTGCATTTTATCTTTAATATTATGAACTTTCTCTGTAATATATTGGACTTAGCATACAACTGAATTGTAATGTCCTAATGCATGGTTTTTCACTCTATAGACAAGCATGTGAAAATAGGAGCTATATCTGTCATTTTCTCTGTCTTTTACTCTGTAGTCTCTCCAGGACCTAGTGTAGTGCATGTCATCATCATCACTCACTTGCACTTAGTGTTCTGTTAGCTTTATCTTTATCAACTCAATAAATCTCCATAACCACATCGCATATAGATACCAACATAGTTTCCACTTTCTACCTGGGGAAAAAGAGATATAATGGAGGCTAAGTAACTTCCACAAGGTCATGTAGGTTATAAGCGAAGAGCATCTCTTCAGCACTAAGATAACTCCTGTTTCTGAGCTCTTGGTCACTCACCAATATTGTCTCACCATAAATTTGTATTGATTTCAAAAATGAAAGGAAAATTCTAGAAAGGTAGTGGCATCAGTTACAATATAGATTTTGAAACTTCTCACGTCGCCACTTTAAAATTAAATAAAAAGCATAGCATTTAGATAGCAGTAACAAAATCATAAATAAAATTATTCTATGTATACAATAATATAAAGAAACTGATTAGTTATGAGCTGCTCTAATTCTATCATAACCTGTGTCCTTGAAACTTAGTGTAGAACAAAGGAGGTACAACTATGATGAAGTTAGGTAAAATCTTGTATCCTTGAATTTGAATTGGTAATATTAGTATGAATTCACAGGTATTTATATCTCTATACAGATAAATTATTCATGCATACATTTTTAATGTATAACTTAAAGGTCTAGAAACATGATCAACCCAATATTCCAAGCATCCAGATTTCATTCTGAAAATATAATTCCCTATAGGAGAAACAATGGTTTCTTGGAACAATGCTAACATCTGATCTGGTGAGCACTTGTATAATAGGAGGTAAGAATTGTACAGGATTTAAGAAATAAGACCTGAAGGAGGTAATGGAAATCACTACGGTCACGTTAGCAAGACTCTGGAGCCAACCTGAGGAGGCTCCTACTAACCAAGAATAGGACAATTTGCTCTTCAATTAGTATATGAAGTATAAATGGATGGATACCCATCAAATATGTTTATAATCTTCAGTTTATATTGATATTACAAATCCTAAATAAATGAACCATCCACCTTTCCTTATAAAGTTATTTTACCTTTCCTTATACAATAAATAAAAACATGACAAAATTAGAGTATCAAAGTTGTGTAAGCCTCAGTAAATTAATGGATCCAGGCAATGGACATTAAACACTACTAACATTACATAAAGAATTAAAAGAATCAGAC
Organism: Myotis lucifugus; assembly: GCF_000147115.1. Taxonomy (NCBI): domain Eukaryota; kingdom Metazoa; phylum Chordata; class Mammalia; order Chiroptera; family Vespertilionidae; genus Myotis; species Myotis lucifugus. The sequence goes on from NW_005871129.1 coordinate 2,025,742, forward strand.
ATTATGTGTCCAATGTTGGAAAAGCCTAACATCTTAGAGTTTTGCCAAAGGGAATGAATATGAGTCGAATGAAAACTCTGACTCCAGCTTCCAACTTCCTAGACATACAGAGAACTGATGAACATTCACTGCTTCACCATAAGTGTGTCATCAACAAAGTACAGTTTTGAGAAAGTTTATAGTTTAAATGTTCTGGGTTCCTTAACATGTCAAATTAAATGAAAGGAAACATCAATGGGGGCCTATAAAGAGAAATTTAAAAGACATATAAAGTTCAAAAACATAGAAAAGATGAAACTATAGTGTCTACATATGCATAATTTGATGATAGAACTATTAAGAAATGCAAGGAAGGGATTACCATAACAGTTAGTATAGTGGTTATTTCAGAGAAGGAAGGGGCCGTGATGGGGACGGGGATCACAGGGGAGTTCTGGGGTAGTCAGCAAAATCCTATTTTTAATTCTCAGTGGTGTTACAAGGATGTTTACCTTTCGTAAAACCACGCATTTCTATTCCAATTTTATTTTAAAGTACAGTTTTTAAAGTATCAAAAATAAGAGTTCCTAATGGTCAAAACTGTAACAAAATAAATAATAGTAGTGTTGAATTATAACACCAATTACAAAATAAATACTCATGAGTCAATGCTGACATAAATAAATGATTAGACAAATCAATAAATGAGGGAGAAGGGATAAATCACTTTTACAAGAATTCCAAGTAACATATTTAGATACTACCCCAACAAGAAAGGGGAATTTAATTCTCTTCCCTTGATTTTGGGCTGGACTCAGTTCTAATCAAGACTTAAGAGAAGGGAGAAATGGTGACTTTACAGTGGAGAAACCTGGCAGATACCACCTTAATCAAGCCTTCAAATTCAACATCATATGTAATTAGCTATGGTTGCATCATATATCCCTGTTATGATGCTCCTAAGAAGGTCCCTTCATCTCTATAGTATTCTTCACCAAAATCCATAATTCCAGGCTGATCATATAAAACAATGGACAAACACAAACTGGGAGATATTCTACAAATTACTTGACCAACATTATTCAAAATGACAAGTTTGTAAAAGACAAGGGGAAAATGGTGATAGAAATAGTAATATGGTGGAGTTGCCTAAAAGACCCAATGACTAAATGCAATGTGGTATCCTAGGTTGGACCTTGGAGTAGATACAGGTTGTTAGTGGAAAAACACTTGAAATCTAAATAAAGATATGTTTAGCTATTTGTATTGTAACAATATTCACTTCTTAAATTTGATAAATATACCATGGTTACATAAGATGTTAATGTAAATGAAGCTGGGCCCTAACCGGTTTGGCTCAGTGGATAGAGCGTCAGCCTGCGGACTGAAGGGTCCCAGGTTCGATTCCGGTCAAGGGCATGTACCTTGGTTGCGGGCACATCCCCAGTAGGGGGTGTGCAGGAGGCAGCTCATCGATGTTTCTCTCTCATCGATGTTTCTAACTCTCTATCCCTCTCCCTTTCTCTCTGTAAAAAATCAATAAAATATATAAAAAAATAAAATAAAAATAAATGAAGCCGGGAGAAGGATATAGAGGGCCCTGTATTATCTTTGTACACTTCTGCAAATAAAAAATGATTCAAAATAAAAAGTTAAAGAATCACTTTGAAAGTAAAAAAGTAAAGAATGAGAAGAGTTTTGGTTCAAAATAAAATTTTATTTTTTAAATATCTCCTTCCCTGTGACATCTATTAATTTTTTCATTCATTTAATTTTTAAAATTTTACTATGTACATGTCAAACATGTCAATTCTGTTTTTTAATTACCCATATACATTTTCCCCTTAAAATTCTTTAAAGTCTCCATTTTGTTAATTCTTTCTGTCATTGCTTCTTAATACCTCTGATATCTATTTCAGCTCAGAAACACCTCACCACACATTTACATTTCATCCATAATGCCTTTGTTTCTTTAGCCACTGTTACTCTCCTCATACACTGATCTAATCAAGTCTCAATGCTGTTGCTCTAACAATGTTTTTGATCAAACCACTGTCATGTTAATACACACACACACATATTCCTACATATGCATACAAACACACTGCTTTTAATTCAAGCTTATAGGTTAAATAAAATATGAATTTCTCACTTAGCCTTTAAAGGCTACAGAACCTGAATCTGAAATACCTTTTAATCTTATACATAACTAGAGGCCCGGTGCACAAATATGTGCATGGGGGGGGGGATGGAGGGAGGACTGGCCAGCCAGGGGGAGGAACTGCAGGAGGTTGGCTGTCTGGCTCCCCCAATTGGGGCCATGGGAGGGCCGGCCAGTTGGGGGAGGGACCGTGGATATTGGCCAGCCATGGGAGGTTGGCTGTGGGAGTGTACTGACCACCAGGAGACAACTCCTGTGTTGAGCATCTGCCCCATGGTGTTCAGTGTGCATCATAGCAACCGGTCGACCGGTCATTCAGTCGTTCAGTCACTTAAGCTTTTATACATATAGATTATGTATATCTGCAGACCTGCACCCAGGGCAATCCATTCTTCCTGTCTTCTGCATAAGGCTTGTGTTTCTCAGCAACATTTCAACAAGTTCTTAATATTTTTACCCTAAAAATCGAGTTTCATACGTTTTTATAGAAAATTGCATATCTTTTAAAAGGTGCATAGTGGAGAAAAGTTTATAATATTCATAAACCTAGAGAAGGACATGAAATCAAAGCAAGTTAAAAACTCATATGAATGAAATATATTACTATTTGAAATTCATGAGGTTCCCCAAATATTCATTATTTGGTAATTTATTTCATACAAAAATGCTTTGGGGCCAACAGAGTAATTTGCAAAGAAGTAATGGGATATATAATACTTTATAAATTAAAATTATGGGATAGTTTCCAATTCTTATATTTCCCACAGCAATTTTTTAATGTTTTTACTGATTTCAGAGAGGAGTAGGGAGAGGGAGAGAGGGACAGAAACATCAATGATGAGAGAGTATCATTGATTGGCTGCTTCCTACCACCCCCTACTGGGGATCAAGCCTGCAACTTGGGCATGTGTCCTGACCTGGAATAGAACTGTGACCTCCTGGTTCATAGGTTGATGCTCAACTACTGAACCACACCGGCCAGGCTCCCATAGCAATTTTGGTGACTACAGTATTTAATGACATAACACAATATTACACATTTATTTATTACACAATTTCTGTATGGATATATAAACTGGTATTTTAAAAAGTTACATTTAAGAGTAATTAAATATATATTTTAAAAAATATATCATTTTATACTGTGAAATATATTTTATTGAATTGGATATAAATCATTGAGATCAACTAGCAAAATATTTATAAAATTATATCCAATTACTCTTAAAAACTATTATTTTTTTTTAGTACTAAGAAGCTATAACAATTTCTAAATAACATGTGGTGAACTGGGGGAATTGTAGTATCACAGAGATGCAGTTTTAATAGTTTGTTAATGAGTTTTCACAAGTTTTTTTTTCTAAATGTGTATATATTAAAATATAGCTACTTGTTAAACCATTTAGTTTATTATACATGAAAGAATATTGAACATACTTAACAGTATGATCTTTAAACTAAGTTTAGATAAACATTGTATATATCTTATACAAGGCATAGCCAAGAATGTAAAACAATTTCTGCTGAAACAATTTTTTTAAAGATACCCAAAAGAGAAGCCAGAATGAACAAAATGCCGTTAAAACAGGTCCTCTTGGCTCTAGAGTGAGTATGATCAAAGTATCTTGCAATAGCAGTGGCTGAAGAGATTAAAATCATAAATTTGGCCTTTTATTTATGATTAATAGTTTTAGAAATTATGTGGAGAATAATTTATTGAATCTTTAGAGAAATCTAGGTAAACCAAGTTGGTGCCTCAAACAATATCTGGCAAAATTCAGCATGCTGAATAAGAAGAATGAGAAAGGACATCTTTTCTGTGTTAGTGCTCATTTGTTATTCTTGAATTATTCAAGAATATACATAAATTATATGTTTATATTGAGTAACATCTCAGTTACTAACAATGCTCTAATAGTACTTATGACTTTCAGGTACAGGGATCTGATTACATCAAGTGCAGTAAGGAGTATTCTACTAAGATTTAAATTGAATGTATGATACATGGTTTTAGAAAATAAAGAACAACAAGGTATCTTTTTTCCTTTACTTCCTAAAGTTTATTACATACTACTTATTAACATGTTTAGTATTCTGTTTGTGTGTGTGTGAAATAAAAATAATATTAGCAGCTATTCCAGGAAGTAGGCAATTGTCTATTTCTCAGCTTGGACATCCACTTTGAGTAATCTATCACATTCAGTGACTGGTCTTGTGGTGGATTAAGGTAGCCAATGAGGAGAAACAGTCCCTGAAGCTCACCTCTCCCCACCATTTGTCTGAGCCAAATGAACGTGCCTGGAAAGCAGGGTACACAGGTAGCACCTGGAAACACAGGAGGCACAGGCAGGTATCCAAAAGAAAAAAATAATCTTTAAAAATTAGACATAAGATGATTAGTTATACAGTTAATAATAGTTTTTTTTATGAAAAAAAACATTTAACTGGTTTATATTCTTTTTTAACCATTTTTTCTTTATTGATTAAGGTATTACATATGTGTCCTTATCCCCCCATTGCCACCCCCCCTGCTCGTGCCCTCACCCCTCTAGTGTCTGTGTCCATTGGTTATGCTTATATGCATGCATACAAGTCCTTTGGTTGATCTCATATTCTTTTTGAAATAAGTGGTAAGGCATGCTGAAAAGGCTATAGTCTCACTAAAGAAACTCATTTGAATATTAAAGTCAAACTCTGTGTCAATGTTCCTTGAAGATGGACATCAAACATAAATTACATATTATTTATGGTTATAAATAGCATCACTAGTGCTCCTTTTCCAATTCCATCTCTTAAGTCATACTCCTTAATTGATGATTCTGCTCTCACGGTTTAGCACACTCATCTGTTTCATGAGTTATTTTTCATGGACATGTACTGAGAAAAACTTCTGAAAAATAGGTCATATTTTCTTATCCATCCATCTGTTGGATACTTAGGTTGTTTTCATACCTTGGCTAATGTGAATAATGCTGCAGTGAACATGCGGGTGCAAATAGAAACGCTGATTTCATTTTCTACTGATATATATATGCCATGTGAAGTGGCAGGATTGCTAGATGGTATGGTAGTGCTATTTTTAATTTTTTGAGGAAACGTCATACTTTTTCCACACTGTTGGTGGGAGTGTAAAATGCTAATTTATCTTGAGTTAAATTGTTCATAATTATGGATTCTGGGCTTTCTGTTTCATGGTTTGTTTCTTCATCAAATCCAATGTGGTTTTCCCTAATGTAGTTCTTCCTATGTGCTCTCCTATAGCACTGGGTCATCCTATCACAGTAATTAACCCCATTGCACTGTAACTTTGTATTTTCCTGTTCTTATATCTATTTTAGACTTTTATCTCCAAGGGGGCATGGACTGTCTATAGTGTGTACTCTACCAGTGTCTTTTTTTTTTAACGGCTGTGTAGTATTCTGTTGCGTAAATGTACCATAGCTGTTATATCTATTCATCCATTGATGGGCACTTCGGTTGTTTCCAGATCTTAGCTACTATAAATAACACTGCTATGAATACAGGGGTGCATATATTCTTTTGAATTAGTGTTTCAGGATTCTTAGGATATATTCCTAGAAGTGGGATCACTGGGTCAAAAGGCAGTTCCGTTTTTAATTTTTTTTATTAATTTCCATACTATTTTATACAGTGGCTGCACCAGCTTGCATTTCTACCAACAGTGCACTAGGATTCCACATCCTCGCCAGCAATTATTGTTTGTTGATATATTGATGGTAGCTATTCAGAAGGTATGAGTTGATATCTCATTTGCATTTCTCTGATGAATTGACATAGAGCATGCTTTCGTATGTCTATTGGCAATCTGTAAGTCCTCTTTGAAGAAGCGTATATTCAGGTCCTTTGCCCATTTTTTAATTGAATTGTTTGTCTTCCTGGTGTTGAGCTGAATAAATTATTTATATGTTTTTGAAATTAACCCTTTATCAGATGTATCATTGGCAAATATGTTCTTCCATACAGTGGGTTCCCTTTCCATTTTGTTGATGGTTTCTTTTGCTGTACAGAAGCTTTTTAGTTTAATGTAGCCCCATTTCTTTATATGTACCTTGCCCTGGGAGAGATATCAATAAAAATATTCCTAGGAAAGATGTCTGAGATTTTACTATGTTGTTTTATTTATTGTTGACACTATTACAGATGTTCCCCATCCCCCCACCTTTGCCCACCTTCACCCTTTCCCTGCTGCCTACTCCCTTGGGCCTGTGTTTTCTTCTAGAACAGTGGTTCTCAACCTTCTGGCCCTTTAAATACAGTTCCTTATGTTGTGACCCAACCATAAAATTATTTTCATTGCTACTTCATAACTGTAATTTTGCTACTGTTATGAATCGTAATGTAAATATCTGATATGCAGGATGTCTTAGGCGACCCCTGTGAAAGGTTCGTTCAACCGCCAACGGGGTCGAGACCCACAGGTTGAGAACCGCTGTTCTAGAATTTTTATGGTTTTGAGATTTACATTTAAGTATTTTATCCATTTTGAGTTTATTCTTATGTATGGTGTAATTTGGTGGTATAAGTTTCATTTTCTTGCATGTATCTGTCCAATTTTCTCAACATCATTTATTGAAGAGACTATCTTTAGTCGATTGTATGTGTTATCTCCTTTGTCAAATATAAATTGACTATAAAGGGTGGGTTTACTTCTGGGCTCTTTATTTTATTCCATTGATCTATATGTCTGTTTTTATGCCAGTACAATGCTGTTTTTGATTTCTATGGCCTTGTATTATAGTTTATCAGGTAGTGTAATTCCTCCAACTTTGTTCTTTCTTAAGATTGCTCTTGCTATTCAGGGTGTTTTGTGGTTCCATATAAATTTTTGTAATATTTGTTCTAGTTATGTGAAATATACCATCTTGATAAGAATTGCATTGAATCTATAGATTGTTGTGGGTAGTATGGACATTTTAATGATGTTAATTATTCATATTCATGAACAGGGTATATGCTTCCACTAGTTTGTATCTTCTACAATTTATTTCCTCTGTATCTTATAGTTTTCTAAATACATGTGCTTTACATCTTTGGTTAAATTTATTCCCAGGTATTTTATTCTTTTTGCAGCAATTGTGAATGGGATGGGTTTTTTTAGTTTCCCTTTCTGATAGTTCATTATTGGTAAATAAAAATGCAACTGATTTCTGGGTATTTATTTTATATTTTCCTACTTTACTGAATTCATTTATCAGTTCTAGTAGTTTTTTGGTAGAATCATTAAGGTTCTCTATATACAGTATTATGCCATCTGCAAATAATGACAGTTTTACTTCTTCCTTTCCAATTTGAGTGACTTTTATTTCTTCTTCTTTTCTGATTGCAGAACTAGGACTTCCATTACTATTTTGAATAAAAGTGGTGAAAGGGGACATACCTGTCTTGTTCCCAATTTTAAGGGTAACACTAGCAGTTTTTGCCCATTGAGTATAATGTTGGCTGTGGGTTTGTAATATATAGCCTTTATAACATTGAGGTAAGTTCCATATATTCCCACTATGATGAGACTTTTCATCAAAATTGTGTGCTGGATTTTATCAAATGCTTTTTCTGCATTATTGATATGATCATGTGGGTTTTATCCCTCATTTTGTTTATGTAGTGTGTCACTTTTATTGTTTTGTGAATATTGTACCAGCCTTACATTCTCAGAATAAATCCAACTTGATCACGGTGTATGATCCTTTTAATGTATTGCTGGATTCAGTTTGCTAATATTTTGTTGAAGATTTTAGCATCTCTGTTCATCAGGGATATTGGCCTATAATTTTCTTTTTTTGTCATTTCTTCATCTGGTTTGAGAATTAGCATAATGCTGGCCTCAGAAAATGAGCTTGGAAATCTTTCCTCCTTTGAAATTTTTGAAATATTTTGAGAAGGATGAGTGTTATTTAATAAAATTCACTTGTGAAATCTTCTGGAAGTTTTTTTTTTTTTTGAAGTTTTTGTTTGTTTGTTATTTACTGCTTCCATTTCAATAGTTATCTGTCTATTCAGATTCTCTGATTTTTCCTGATTCAGTTTGGGAAGATTGTATGTTTCTAATATTTATCCATTTTATCCAGATTGTCCAATTTGTTGGCATATAACCATAATAACCATAATATTTTCCTACAATCCCTTTTGTCAGTTGTTGCTCCTCTTTCATTTCTGATTTTATTTATTTGGCTCCTCTCTTTTTTTCTTGAGGAGTCTGATTTAGTATTGAATTTATGACTTTCCATTCATGAAGTTGGAATGCTCGTATACTGAATTATAATTAACATGAACTGTTTTTCATGTGGCTTCCAGGTACATAATCATATCTTAAGTACATTTTTACATTTACAACATTTTTACATTTACAGCATTTTTCTAATATTGACTACACTGATTTCTTTTTATTATAGTATTGTATAGGCTAATATTTTCAGAGCAATATTAAATATATTAGTGGCAATTATTTCTGTTTTCCTAATTTTATGCCTATTACTCTAAAGTTTCAACATGAAGTTTAAAATTTGTTCTTTGCCTGCAGTAACTTGCTTATTATGTTAAAAGTTTTATTCTATTATTAGTTTTCATGGTGCTTTTTCCAAATACTGACAGTCTGGACCAATGTATTCAATGCTTAATATAGGTTTTGAGGCTACAAAGAAAGGTGACATAGTCCTTTCTATGAAAATGCCTTTCTATATTCTTAAAGTGGAGGAAGGCCCAAGTGGAAGGATAGCAGAAGGTCAGTGCTGTCTCTTTCTTCAAGGAAAGTAATTAAATCACTGCCAGCCTGTTGATGTTCTGGTAAACAAAGCTTCCAAAGTAATTTTTTTCTATATCAGAAAACAAAAAAACCCTCTTATTTTTTGAGTCAATCAATCAATTAATGAATTAATTACATTTAGTATTTAGTGCCTAGATGCTTCAAGGACAGATAAGTTATAAAACTACAGTTATCTCAGAAGCCTGTAGTAACCTGCTAGGTTTTTTATTTGTTTTAAGCCCACAATTACAAACTGGGACTCACTTTATAAATGCAGTCCTTCAATGATAAATGCTGATGAAAAAAAAATTTTAAAGTAAAAAAAAAAAAAGAATCTATATAATTCACTTACTTAATCAGTCTCTCTCAAGGTTAAAAAAATGTTTTTCAATAAGACATCCATATTATTACTTATTAAAAAAAAATTAGAAGACATGGGATATCTATTCTCACATAGCATTGTATGGCTTTAGTGAGACACAGGCACATCCCCAGTAGGAGATGTGCAAGAGGCAGCTGATCGATGTTTCTCTCTCATCGATGTTTCTAACTCTCTATCTCTCTCCTTATAAAAGTGGATTCTCCACTCAATTTTTTGAGCCAAGGTGGATGCTATTAGTTATTTGGGCATGATTTCATAAACATCAATCTTTTGATGGATAGAATATTCAAACTATAATTACTTTCAAATATGTATCTGAATCCGTCTTGTTCCAAATAAATGGGCAGCGAAAACAATCAGTAATATCACTGATGAATGACTCTGCTCAGAGCCCAGTTAAAATATAATTTCATTCAATTCTATAAAATTTCATAGTTTAAAAACATTTTCCTGGGAGTATCGGAGAAGATTCCATCTGAGTAGGCAGATCTTTCTTGCATCTCCCAGGGCCAGACTGGAAATGAAACTAAATTGGGGAATATTCATCCGGAATTACCAACTGAGGTCGAGCTGAGGAAACATATCAAAGAAGGACAGAAAACACCTGGAGACTGGTAGGAAGGGTGAGGTCTCGAGAGGGGCTGACCCAGCTTCCAGGGGTAGCAGACTGAGAGTGAGGAGGGAGCTCTCCATTAAGGGAGGGTTATTTCCCTGAGAAGATCAAAGCCTGGAGCCCAGGCTGGGCTCCACAGCCAGGAGCAACAGAGGCGAGAATAGTAGGCCATGTAACATTGAACTATGAAAGGCTGCAGGGCTTATGGCCACCTGGGAGATGGGAGCCGGTCTGAGGTAAGGACTTAGGTTTGTTTTGTTTTTTAAACCCAGAGCACAGGATTTTCATTTTCAGCTACTCATCTGAGGCTTTGGTGGAGGAGAGGTGGGGTGGCAAAGAGAGGCTGAAAGGTTTAGGGTAGATAAATGGATAAGAAAACGTGACCCATATATATGCTGCCTACAAGAGACCTACATCAGAACAAAAGACACACAGGATGAGAGTGAATGGTTGGGGAAAAAAATTTCCATGCAAATGGAAATGAAAAAAATATCTGGGTTAATAATACTCATATCTGGCAAAATAGACTTCAAAATGAAGGTGATAATAAAAGACAATAAAAGTCACTTCAGCCCTAACCGGTTTGGCTCAATGGATAGAGCGTCGGCCTGCGGACTGAAGGGTCCCAGGTTTGATTCTGGTCAAGGGCATGTACCTTGGTTGCAGGCACGTCCCCAGTGGGGAGTGTGCAGGAGGCAGCTTAATCAATGTTTCTAGCTCTCTATCCCTCTCCCTTCCTCTCTGTGAAAAATCAATAACATATATTTTTTTTAAAAAAGTCACTTCATAATACTTAAAGGGATTGATACAACAAGAGGATATAACCTTGGTAAACATATATGTACCCAATACAGGAACACCCAAATATACTAAAAAAAAATACAACACTTCTGGAGTACCTTAACGGAGAGACCGATAGCAATATAATCATAGTAGGGAGTTTAAACAACTTACTGACATCACTTTATAGATCTTCCAGATGAAAAATCAACAAGAAAACAGCAACCCTAAATCACACACTAGATCAAATGGATTTAATTGACATTTACAGAACATTTGATCCCAAATCTATAGAACATATATATTTTTAAGTGCACATGGGACATTCTCAAAGGTAGACCACATGATAAAACAAAAAATAAACCTGCAAATTTAAGAAGATTGAAATCATACCAAACATCTTCTTGGATCACAATGGCTTGAAACTAGAAATCAACTATAATAAAACACCAAAAACTATTCAAACACATGGAGGCTAAATAGCATGTTATTAAACAATGATTGGTAGGAATACCAATGAGATCAAGGAAAGAAATAAAAAAAACTTCCTAAAAACAAATGAAAATGCATAGACAAAAATTAAATAAGTATGGGACATAGCAAAAACAGTCCTGAGAGGGAAGTTCATAGCACTCCAAGCCTACCTCAAGAAATAAGAAAAATTTCTAATAAACTATCTAATCCTACAACTTAAAAATTAGAAAGAGAACAATAAGAAATTACCAGAGTAAGTAGAAGGAAGGACGTAATAAAGATCCGAGTGTAAATAAATGACATAGAGACTAAAAAGCAATACAAAAGTTGAGTGAAACCAAGAGCTGTTTCTTCAAAAAGATAAACAAGATTGATGAACTTTTAGCCAGATGCATCAAGAAACAAAGACAGAGGACCCAAATACATAGAATCAAAAGAGGTGAATTAACAACTGACACCACAGAAATACAAAGGATTGTAAGAAAATACTCTGAACAGCTATATGCCAACAAGCTGGACATTATGCATGAACTGGACAAATTCCTAGAAAAATTCAATCTTCCCAAATTGAATCAGTAAGAAGCAGAAAACCTGAGTAGGCCAATAACAACTGATGAAATTGAAGCAGTAATAAAAAAATTCCCAGCAAACAAAAATACTAGCCAGGATGGCTTCACAGGATAGATTTACCAAATATTCAAAGAAGAGCTAACACCTATCTTCCTCAAACTATTCCAAAAAATTCAAGAGGGAGGAACACTTCCAAGCTGTTTTCATAAGGCCAGTTTTATCCTTATTCCAAAACTAGATAAAGATACTACAAAGAAAGAGAACTACAGGCCAATATCCCTGATGAACACAGACGCTAAAATCCTCAACAAAATATTAGCAAATAGGATCCAGCAATATATTAAAAAGATCATACACCATGACCAAGTGGTATTTATTCCAGGGATGCAAGGCTTGTACAATAATCATCTATCTATCTATCTATCTATCTATCTATCTATCTATCTATCTATCTATCATCTATCATCTATCTACCTATCTATCTATATGCCTAAGCCACTGTTACAACGGCTTGACCGCTTGATTGGTCGCTATGACATGCACTGACCACCAGGGGGCAGACACTCAATGCAGGAGCTGCCCCCTGGTGGTCACTGCGCTCCCACAGAGGGAGCACTGCTCAGCCAGAAGCCGGGCTTGTGGCTGGTGAGCACAGCGGTGGTGGCTGGAGCCTCTCCTGCCTCCGCGGCAGTGCTACCCAGCTGGTGGCAGGTGCAGCGGGGCTGGGGTGAGCAGGAGCAGCACCTGCCCTGGCTTGGACTCCTCCCCAGCCACCTGCCGCTTGGCACACTGCTACATCCCTTGGGGGATCTCAGACTGCCGGTTTTGGCCCGATCCCTGCAGGCCCCGCAGGTCTGACATCCCCCAAGTGGTTCCGGATTGAGAGAGGGAGCAGGACAAGCTGAGGGACCACACTGGTGCATGAATTTGTGCAGCGGGCCTCTAGTAAATCAATAAACATGATACATCACATAAACAAATTGAAAGACAAAAATTACATGATCATATTAATAGATAGAGAAAAAGCATGTGACAAATTCCAACACTCAATTTTGATAAAAACTCTCATCAAAGTGGGAATAGAGGGATCATACTTCAACATAATAAAGGCCATATATAACAAACCTTCAGCCAACATCATGCTTAATGGGCAAAAACTAAAATCACTTTCCCTAAGAATAGGAACAAGACAGGGTTGTCCATTTTCACCACTTCTATTCAACGTAGTACTGGAAGTGCTAGCCACAGAGAGCAGATGAGAAGAAAAAAATAAAATGTATCCAAATTGGAAAGGAGTATGCAAAATTGTCTGTACTTGAAGATGACATGATATTGTTCATAGAAAACCCTAAAGACTACACCAAAAACTTACTAGATTTAATAAATGAATTTAGCAATGTAGTAGGATACAATATTAACACCCAGAAATCGATGACATTTTTATACACCAATAATGAACTCTCAGAGAAACAAACAAACAAGCAAAAATTTTCATTTACCATTATAACAAAAAAATTATGATACTTGCGAATAAACTTAACCAAGGAGGTAAAAGACCTACATTCTGAAAACTACAGAATGTTGAAAAGAGAGATAGAAGAAGATATAAACAAGTGGAAGATTATGCCGTGTTCATAGATTTCTATAATTAACATAATTAAAATTTCCGTGCTACCCAATGCAATCTATAGATTCAAAACAATCCCTATTAAAATACTAATGGCATATTTCATAGAAAAATACTCCAAAAATTTATTTTTGAACCATATAAGACCTCGAAGGCCACAACAACCTTGAAAAAGAAAAACAAAGTTGGAAGGATCACAATACCCAGATATCAAGTTATATTATAAAGCCACAGTAATCAAACAGGCTGGTACTAGCACAAGAACAGGCATATAGACCAATGGAACAGAACAGATACCCCAGAAATTGACACAGTTCATTATGCTCAATTAATATTGGACAAAGGAGGCAAGAACATACAGTGGAGTCAAGTCAGTCTCTTCAATAAATGGTGTTGGGAAAATTGGATGTACATGCAAAAAAATGAAACTAGATTACCAACTTATACATACATAAGAATAAACTCAAAAAGGCTAAGAAAATTAAATGTAAGTTGTGAAACCCTAAAAATCCTAAAAGACAAAACAGGCAGCAAAATATAAGATATTTCACATAGCAGATACAATGCCTAGGTCAAGATACACAAAGGAAAAATAAACAAATGGAACTATATCAAAATAAAAAGCTTTTGCACAGCAAAGGAAACCAGCATCAAAATGAAAAGGGAGCCCACTGTATGGGAGAACATATTTGCCAATTTATACATTTGATAAGGGGTTAATTTCCAAAATATAAAGAGAACTCATACAATTTAACAAAAGAAAGACAAAAAATCCAATTTAAAAATAGGCAAAGAACCTAAATAGACACATCTCTAAAGCAAACATACAGATGGCCAAGAGACACATAAAATGTTAAGGTCACTAGTCATCATAGAGATTCAAATTTAAACTACAATGAGGTCACCTCACACCTGCCAGAATGGCTACCATTAATAAATCATCAAACAACAAATGCTGGCAAGGAAGTGGAGAAAAAGGAACCCTAGTACACTTCTTGTGGGAATGCAGACTGGTGCCACTGTTATGGAAAAGTGAGGAGTTTCCTCAAAAAATTAAAAATGGCACCGTCTTTAAACCCAGTTATCCCACTTCTAAGAATATATCCTAAGAAGCCTGAAATACCAATCAGAAAGAAAATATGCACCCCTATGATCTTAGCAGCACAATTTACAATAGCTAAAATCTAGAAACAGCCAAGATCAGTAGATTAGTGGATAAAAATGTTGTGTTACATCTATACCATGGAATACTATGCAGCTATAAAAAAGGAGGATCTCTTAACCTTTGAGACAGCATAGAGGGACCTGGAGAGTATTATGCTAAGTGAAATAAGCCAGTCAGAGAAAGACAAATATTACATATGTGGAATCTAAGGAACACAATAAAGTGACAAATAAAATAGATCAAGAGACATGGAAGCATACAAAAAACTGAGGATTCTCAAAGGGAAGAGGGTGGGTGGGAAGAAATTAACCAAAGAATTTATATGCATACTAGGTGCCCAGTGCACGAATTTGTGCACCTTGAAAGGAACTGTGGGCCACGAGGTTGTGGTTGGCACAGGGGTGGGTTTCGGCAAATCCTTTGTGCTCCCACCAGCCCCTCCTGCTGCAGCCCCTAGTTCCCTGTTCTGCCGGCAGCCCCGCTTCTGCTGCCACTGCTCCCACACGCTGATGGTGCCTGCTGACAGCGTGGAGCAATTGGGGCCAGTGCCAACAGTGGGTGCAAGCTGCGGCTGCTGGCCCTCAGGGGCGATTGGGGCCAGTAGTTGCCGCTTGCACCCGCTGATTGCGCTGAGCTTCAGGACCAGTGCCAGGAGCCAATAGCAAGTGGCGGCTCGAGTGCCGGCAGCAGATGTGAGCGGGTCGTCGCAGGCAGTGGGTGCGAGAGGTGGCTGCCAGCCCCGATCACCCCTCAGGAGCAGGGGGAGGTGGAGAAGCCCAGAGGTGCCATCGGGGCTGGCAGCAGCTGCTCGCACCCGCTGATGGTGCCAAGCGATCAGGACCGGCACTGGGCGCCGGCAGTGAGTGCTAGCGGGGCCGGCACTGGCAGCAGCTGTGAGTGCCTGGCAGGACTGCGGCACACAGGAGCAAAGAATTTTCAGTGACCACCAGAGGCTCACCCCAATGACAGCGACCGGCACCCCACCTTGATCTGTCGCCCCCATCACCTGCTCCACCATCCCGCTGCGGCCGACACCTGCCATGTTCTGTGCTCTGCTGCTTGCTGCCAACACCTGTCATGTTCCCTGCGTGCCCCCTGGTGGTCAGAGCACATCACAGCGACCGGTTGTTTGGTTGTTCCACCATTCAGTCTATTTGCATATTAGGGTTTTATATATAGAGGTATGCATAACCCATGGACACAGACAATAGTGAGGAGGCCTGCAGAGGGGGCAGGAGTCAGGAGGAGGTGAGGGGGCATTTTTAATACTTTTGATAATAAAGTTAAATTAAAAACAAAACAATTTTCCTATACATTTTTTTTATAGCTGAACAGATGGCAATATGTCTGGTACAGTCTTTAATATACTATAATGCTTGGCATGGTGACTTGCACAGAGTATAAATTTAATAAATATCTGTTACATAATATATAAGTAGCAGAGAAATATTTGGGGTTATACAATCAGCTTCCATCATTTCCAAAATGACTTACCATCATGTCTGTAACTTTCCCATCATTATGAGCAGAATAAAGTAACACTTATAAATGTTGAAAAATTGATCATACTTACAAGATCTGCTGAAAAACGCATACATTTTTCCAGTGAACCATATGGTTCCAATGAACCATAATTTTCATTGTGAAAACACATTAAAGAAAAAAAAAGTGATTCTAAAAATTGCTTTTAAAAGAGTTATATGAACCTGGTACTTGGGACTGATTGGCCAGTTGTGTTTTCAAATTTTCTCTTGAAAAGGCAATTATGTCAAAAATAAAGGTACCTACTCTAGGTTGATAGAACAGGACCACTTTATTGAAGGACTGAACGCTGATTTAAGCAAGTACTTGAAGAAAAACAAGGGAATGGGTATTTGAATAAAATTCTTGGAATTAATCATTGAAGTTTTATCTTTAACTTCCCTACTTACAAATGGATTATTATGTAAATATCATCGCATCTTTAGGTTCTTTATTTAATCGCAAATGCCCCATGAAAGTAAATTTCATCCAGAAACAGAAGACCATGCATGTGTTTTTATTCACCATGACACAGATTAATGTTTGTAAATTTAGTCAGGTGTGCTAATGTTCTCTTCCAATTGTTCTTAACCTTGGCTGTATAATAGAATTACCTGGGATATTAATTTTAAAAATGAGATGTCTTGGTCTGATCTGTGAAAATTAAGATTTGATTGATCTGAGGTGCATCTTGGGCTAGGGATTTTTTTTTCTAACTGTTCCAGTTTATTTTAGTGTGCAACCAAGTTTGAGAACCACTGTTCTAGCTCATGTTTCTAAAATTTTAATTAATGCCCCAGAATATCTTATCTTCTTTCACTTGGAGTAAAAATAAAAGATGCTTTATTTGCTTCAGATTCCACAGATAAAAGATATAAACATGCAGTTTTACAGTAAGAATGGTCCATGTAAAGATTGTTTTAAACCTAATGGCAGCAATGTCTGGTTCTATTTATATATATTTTTTTTACTATCCCATTTCTTTCAACCTCTTGAGGGACAGGGAAAGAGAGGGACATAGAGAGCTTTTCATCCTGCCATTTGCAAATACCCATGGTTATATATCCTGAATATAATTATTGTCTCTGGTCTTATATAGTATCTGAAGTTATAGCTTCCCCCCCCCCTGCTCAAAACAACCACATTAACAAAAGGCAAATGTTCTATTTTTTCTTGCTCTAAGCTTTACATTGCTGAACTTTCAACAGCTCTGTCACAGATACATTTTTGTATCTTACCTCAAAAATTCTTTTTATAAGCTTCTATTGAATTAGAGAGCACTTTAAGCACTGTGAGACTCACTTACTTACTGAGAAACAGGTGTCCCTGAATGATTACAGAGAATAAAAGATCACCAACATGTCAATGACATTTTAGCCTCATGACTGGTGCCCCTTATGTGAGCAATGATAGCATGATAGCACTCCCATGACCATTTTTCAGATTTGAATAGAATTTAACACAATTTGAACTATACCTCTGTGTCAAGAGAGCAAAGGCCTATTTTACTTTTGGAACTCACTTTTATGAGGCAGAATGAGTTCTGATAATATTATTCAAGCTGAAGTGAGGTATCATTCTATAGCAGTGATTCTCCAAGTGAGATATCCAACTGGAAACATCAGCATCAGCAGATAACCTGATAGAAGCCCCAATTCACAAGTCCCAACACACTTCCTGCGTCAGAACCTCTGGGAGTGTGGCTCAACAATCTGTGTTTTAACAAGTCCCTCAGGTGATTCTGTTACACGTTAAACTTTTATAAGAACAATTCTAAGGAAAGAATGGTACATAGAACAACCTAATTCAAGGCATGTCAGAGTCAGGGAAAAGACTCAGGTGGATATTCATTTGTGCTCTTGGTACCTACAGGGAAGTTTTGATATATAAAAGGAAACATTTACGCAGTGTAAGGGAAAACAAGTCAATAAGACAGTGATTAAAGGTCAGATCGCAGGCTGCTGCAGTTTGAGGGAATATTTACAGAAGATAACATGGCGTGGCATCCGTGTGTTCATGCTTCTGTACCATGGAAGAATTCTTTAAAGGATGGACCCAATGTGGAATTTAATCTTTCTCACAAAAGGAATTGAGATGTAATGCAGCTCCATCAGAACAGAAAAGAAGCTGGCCAGGGGCAAAAACATGTCTCAGAGACACAGCGCTAGCTTAGTAGACATTTCTAAGAAATAATTTACTAAGAGACGGCATTTCAGAGTGCTCAGGAGGAAAAAGGTATGTGCAGGAGTTCCATGGAAATAAAAACATAAATAACTCAAGCTCAAAGACCTTGTATTCATACTCATCCCTTTGTCAAAATAAATAAATATGTAAATAAATACATAAATAAATAAATAAATAAATAAATAATCTCTAGAAGCTTCTCTTTTGTGTGTGGCTATAGAAATCTTAGTCTTAAATTTTAGTTTTACAACATGACTGAATATTCCCTGCAAATAGGATGGACTGAGGTAAGTTGATTAGTCATGTCTGTTCTCTGAAAGATATAGAAAACATGGTACAATGGTGAGAATAAATTTCCATATGTAGCAAATTACACAGGTGCCCTTACTAAAGTCTTATACAGAGAAGGCTTGTGTTCACAAAAGAGCGGGTATAGATAGGCAGCTGCTTCTCCTACCTGGAGAGGTTCAGGGGGATTTAAAAATGCAGTTCTTAGCCTCATTCATGTCTCCTATCAGGTCCCATATGAAATGTGAATCATAAGACCCCACTTCTTCCCTTTTAGTTCCCTTACCTCAGTTTAAAGTCCTTAGATAGTTGAGCACTTAATTTGTGCTGAAACTCTACAACTCTTACAATCAAGACATGGATGTAGAGGACCAAAATGGAATTATAACTAATATCCAGAGAGACATCTCAGCTGTGGGGGTGTTTGCCACTGAGAACTCTGGGATCTAATCCCCAATCTGTGCCCCCCAGTAGAGAGCACCAAAACTGAGAAGGGTACCCACATAACACTGGTTGTGAAAAGCAGCAGGGTTGCTGTCTGCTAGGGAGAGATGGCTGGAAATCAGGCACCCCCTTAAAGGGCTAATGCACAAAATTCCTTGAGGAGCCACTCACCTTGTGCTCTAGCAGAGGAGGGCAAAGTGGACTGGAGCTGTATAAGCAGAAGCCAAGATCTGGGCTCTGGGTTTAGACACCCTCATTACCTGTGCTGAGTCATTCCTTCATGCTGTGGAGGTAATCTTTCTTACCCAGACATTTTCTATATAAGCAACCTTGCCCAGGGGTAAGATAGTTGATCCACACTATTGGAAAACACCTTGCCCCATGGTGGGGAGTTGCTCAAGTCCATTAAGAGAGTAAGAATAACAATTAGCCTCCAGGCAGAAGCAATTGCCCCACCCTGTTGAAAAAAATTTCTTGCCACACATGTGGATGATTGCCTGATGGCACTTCAAGGCAAAATCCTAGTAGTGTAGACAGAGGCGTTCTCTGGAGGCTTTGAATCTTTGCCTGATTTAATTAGTCAGAAACAGTGTTCCACAGTGTCCTAGACAAGAGATTGAGAGGCATAGCAGATCTACCTAATACATAGTCACAAACCCAAACAGTCAGCCAAAATGAGGTGATAAATAAATAACCCCCAAATGAAGAACAAGAGAATTCTCCAGAAGAAGAGATAAATGAAATGGAGATAAGAAATTTATCTGATACATTTCAGAATAAGGACAGTAAAGATGCTCAACAGCATGAGAAAAAATATAGTAACTATGAAAAGAGAAATAAAGAACAACATAACACAAATAAAGAACACATTGGAAGGAATACATAGTAGAGTAGGGGAAGCTGAGAATCAAATCAGTGAATTAGTAAACAGAGTTGAAAATCACTCAATCAGAGAACCAGAAAGAAAAAAAAAACTATTTAAAAACAGGAGGGAGTTATGAAAATGGCGGCGGTATAGACGGACGTGTCCCGTGCCTTGTCCCGGAGCAGACAGGGTGAGGAGATGAAACCAATAATATCCAGCCCGAATTGGCAGAGGAGATTCAGCTGGGAGACAGTTTGCAGCTGGGAAAGGCAGAGGACTCCTGGAGAAAGGTAAAGTCAAGGCTCTGGGAAGGATAATTGGCCAGAACTGTGAGCCCTGAGGATCAGAGGGAATCCACACAGCACCGGTTTGGCCCGCGTCCCTTGGGACGGGCGCAGTGGAAAAAAAAGGACACAGAACTGCTTCTAGATCTGGGTCCACAATCAGGAAATTATTAGAATATTAGATCCAGGAATAAAATAACTTACTTTATTATTTATGGTTACCAAATGCCCTACAGAACTTTTTCTTCCTTTAACTTATTTAAAAATATTTACACATTGACTGAACAATCCTATCTAATAAAGAAGGAATATGATAATTGACCCTCACGCCATTGCAAAGATGGCAGTGCCCACAGCCAATAAGGAGGCAATATGCTAATTGACTGCCACACCTTCAGAGATGGCAGCACCTACAGCCACAAGATGGCCAGCAGGGGAGGGCAGTTGTGGGTGATAAGGCCAGTAGGGGAGCAGCTAGATGTTGATCAGGCTGGCAGGGGAGTGGTTAAATGGTGATCAGGCTAGCAGGCAGAAGCTGTTAGGGGCAATCAGGCAGGCAGGCAGGCGAGTGGTTGGGAGCCAGCAGTCCCAGATTGTGATAGGGATGTCCGACTGATGGTTTAGGCCCAATCCCACTGGGCCTAAACCGGCAGTCGGACATCCCCCAAGGGGTCCCAGATTGGAGAGAGTTCGGGCTGGGCTGAGGGACACCCCTCCACCCAGTGCACAAATTCTAGTTTTAAATATCAGTTTTAGATTTTTAGGTCTATGTTTGTGTTAATCTCAGCAACTGATGTGTCACATAAGAGAAATCTGAGAAACCCCAATGCTTTTCAATCAACATTTTCTTGCATATTTTAAAAGTTTATATTGAGAATTTTCACCTCTTATAACAACAATATGGGAAAAGTATTCTTAAAGTAAGAAAACAAAAATACCCAAATAAAATATTAATTAACTATGATCTCTTAAAAACTAAAAGGTGCCTTATAATTATTTTTCTGTATTATAAACATGACAACTGTTTTATTCATAGAACAAAGATGTTTAGATACATAAAAACAACTATTTTAACATGGTGTGGTACTTTGGGAATGGATATATTTCTTTTAACTGACCAAGTTGTGGACCGTCTAGAACAGTGGTTCTCAACCTTCCTAATGCCGCGACCCTTTAATACAATTCCTCATGTTGTGGTGACCCCCAACCATAAAATTATTTTTGTTGCTACTTCGTAACTGTAATTTTGCTACTGTTATGAATCGTAATGTAAACATCTGATATGCAGGATGTATTTAGGTGACCCCTGGGAAAGGGTTGTTCAACCCCAAAAGGGTTCTCGACCCACAGGTTGAGAACCACTGGTCTAGAAAATGTAAACTGAAAAACAAAGCCTATGTAGTCATAATAAAATATAGTGACTAATGGCCACATTGTTTATATAGGGCAGTGATGGCAAACCTATGACACGCGTGTCAGAGGTGACACGCGAACTATTTTTTTGGTTGATTTTTCTTTGTTAAATGGCATTTAAATATGTAAAATAAGTATCAAAAATATAAGTCTTTGTTTTACTATGGTTGCAAATATCAAAAAATTTCTATATGTGACACGGCAGCAGAGTTAAGTTAGGGTTTTTCAAAATGCTGACACGCCGAGCTCAAAAGGTTCGCCATCACTGATATAGGGTGACTCTAGAAACAGAAAGGGAAAATTAATTAGAAAACCTTTACATCACAATAAAAGGAACCAAACACAATAATGGGACAATAAGAGAAAAATATACATATTTCCATCAACAATATTAGTGAAAGCGTCTTTCATTCTTTTCCCCTTGTGATCTTTAAAAATAACAGATATTTGGAAGACATGAACAACATTTGTGGAAGAAATGACTTTTTCACTGTGGAGTAAGAATGGTGATACTTTAAAAGGAACACATTGGGGAAAGGAAAAAAGATATTATTCATTTACAGCCTACTGTTTTTCTATTGATATCTTTTCTCCTGAAATTGCATTTAAAGTAAAATGGCAGTAACTTGTTTTCTAAAAAAAATTCTATTTATTTATTGTCACTTAAGAAAAAAATCTCTCATGTGGGGATAGTAGAGAGAATTCATGCAGAGGATATAAAAATATTTCATTTTCCATATGAGGAACATAACTGAGTAGATTAGGTCTAGCTGTAACCACAGGAGTTTTCTATCTGGAAGCATATGGCTGGTTGTAACTAGAACATACATAAAACAGCTTCCCTCTCTGAAACCTCAGCAGTGATCTCATATTTTTTTTTCAGACTAGTTTTTACAAGTAATATGTTTCTAAAATGTGCAGCTACACACACACACACACACACACACACACATATATATATAACTATTTTAAAGAAGAATTGCTTCTTTTTATCCACGAGAGAAAAAGTCTGTGATACTGCCAGTCTTATGGTGAGAATATCACAACTTAAAGTGATGATTTGGCTCATGTACTAAAATATCAAAACGAACCCACAGAATTATTCAGCTCAAGCATCTGAGAAAGCCTGTTGATAAAGTTTCTTTAGGCTTTTACTTGATGTACATTTTTAAGAAATCAGGATGAATATAGTTATAACAAAACAAATACAAGTTTGGTACCGTGGCTTAGAAATGGCTATCTGGTCGGTTGTTGGATATAAACTAGAATGTGTATAACTGAAGTAGCTCAAGAATTATTATCATAGTTTACCTTATTTTCCAATAAGTCATTTCACTCTTATAATAGATACAATCACATTTTAGATTTATTACAGCTTTTTCTTGGATTACTTCTTTCTTAATACAGAATTCAATGAGTCACTTGCTTAGGTGGAAAGAAAATCAATACTGTAAATATAATCTTTTTTTCTTCCCCACAGAAATTCCCAAGAGAAATTATTCTATGATCCAATAAATGTCTTAGTGAAGAAATAGCTTCTATTAGTTAATATAAATATATACTTAGTTATTTTAACTCACAATAATAATATTGTAACCCAGTCTTAACAGTGTAAATCATTTTCTTTTTTCTTTGTAGAGCACATTTTTTGTTATTATACATTGCAATTTTTATGTATCCTTGCAATTTGGGTCCCAAAATATCAAGGTAAAAATTTCCCTCTAAAACTGAAAACTATAAACATCAACATATAAATAAGTGTACTCATCATTGCAGCATTATCAATTCTAAAAGATTATATTTTTTCTTAGACATTTTCTATTTTTATTGAATTTATTGATAAATAATTGATAATTAGTTTATTTTTTATTTTTATTGATTTTACTGATTTTTTATTGACCAGTTAATAAAAAAATTATATAGAGTTCAGGTGTACAATTCTATAATACATCATCTGTATATTGTATTGTATGTTCACCACTCTAAATCAAGTCTCCTTCCATTAGCATTTATCCCTCTTCCACCTTCCCCAACCCTTTTTTCCCTCTGGTAATCACTGTACTGTGGTCTGTGTCTGTGAGGTGTGTTTTTGTTTGTTTGTTTTTGTGGGTTTTTTTGCTTAATCTCTTCACCTTTTCACCTAGCCCTCCTACTCCCATCCACTCTGATAACTAAGAGACAATCTTTAAAATTGATTCTTAATAAGAATATTTTGTTATCTCTGTTGAATCTGGTGTTTTTTGCAAACAATGTGAACAACAGAACTCTTGGCTGCATAAATTAAATACTAAACAAAGGACAGCCAATCTGTATAAGAAAATCATAGTTAGTGGTGTTAATATTTCTTCAGCAGGATTCAGGGTGTAAAACACCTGGTCCAAATTACAGAAGCCAATGTTCCTACCCACTTGACAGATTTTACTAGGGAGTTTATCAGGCTCCTAGTATAATGACCAATTGTTTGTGATACCAATGCTTAGCAAACCATCTCTGGTTGTAATTTTGTTTTTTATTTAAAAGTAAAGTTATGACAATGTTATATGTAGCTTTTGTCCACTTGACAGTTATATTTACCGGTGTAAACTAATACATTTTAGAAAGAAAATCAGTCTTTCAGGATTTAATTTAGCATTTCTGTTGTCAGAAATCTCAGTTATTTATAGATGAATTAATAAAATCAGTTTAGTAAATTGAAGTGTTTAATGACTACATATTAGATATCTAAGGATCACATGAAAGTACTCAGACCTTGGTAGGTCATGTCCAAAGCAGCAAGATGGCTCCCTATTTTATAACTTTTGGTGCATTCACTCTTTCAGCAAAAATAAAGGTATGTTCCAGGCAGTAATGTAGGCACTAAAAACACAAAAATGTAATCACAGACATGAACACAACTACAATAAGTAAAATGTTTCATAATATGTTTTGTGTCAGTTGAGCTAAAAATGACATGTAACATTATGTAAGTTTAATATACAGTGTATTGATATGATTCCATGCACATTTACATTAAAATGTGATTACCACCATAGCATTAGCTAACAGCTCTATTATCTATTATAATAAAAGCATAATATGCCAATTAGACCATACAGCCGAATGACCTTCCAGACAAAGCCATGGTGGCTGGGGCCGAGGCAGAGGTATTTGGGGTGATCAGGCAGGCAGGTGAGTGGTTAGGAGTGATCAGACATGCAGGCGAGTGGTTAGGGGCAATCAGGCAGGCAGGAGAGTGGTTAGGGGTGATGAAGCAGGCAGGCAGAGTGATTAGGGGTGATCAGGCAGGCAGGCAAATGAGTGGTTAGGAGCCAGTGGTCCCAGATTGCGAGAGAAATGTCCGACTGCCGGTTTAGGCCCAATACCGCAGGGTTCCCTGTGGGATCTGGCCTAAACTGGCAGTCGGACATCCCCCAAGGGGTCCCGGATTGCGAGAGGGTGCAGGCCAGGCTGAGGGATGCCCCTCCTGTGCATGAATTTCATGCACCAGGACTCTACTTTCTTATAATTATCTTCCTCTTTTGTGGTGAGAACAATTAATATCTAGTCTTTTACTAACTTTAAAGTTTATAACAAAGAATTATTTGCTATAATCATTACGCTGCACTTATACCCCCAGTACTTATTTATCTGTTAGTTGCAAGTTTGTACCCTTAGTCATCTTTCCAATTTCCCCACCCACCAGTTCCTGATAGCCACCATTCTATTTGCTGTTTCTATTAGTTTATTTTTGTTTTAAGATTCCAGATATAAGTGATATCACACATACTTGTCCTTCTCTTTCTGACTTACCTCACTTAGCATAATGTCCTCAAGGTCCATCCATGTTGTTGCAAATGGCAGAATTTTCTTCTTTTTCATGGTTGAATAATATTCCATTTTATATGTATTCACTTCTTCTTTATCCACTCATCTATTAACGGACACAGGTTATTTCTATATCTTTGTTATTTTTGATAAACATAGGAGTGCAGATTCTTCTTCAATATCCTGTTTTCATTTCCTTTGGATATATATAATCTCAGACATGGGCTTGCTGGAATAATATGGTAGATCTATTTTTAATATTTTGAGAAAAGTCCATACCTTTTTCATTAGTGGCTGTACCAATTTACACTTTACGAACAATGTATGAGTTCCCTTTCTCCATATCCTTGTCAACATTTGTTATTTCCTATCTTCTTGATGATAGCCATTCTAACAGATATGAGGTGATATGTCATTGTGGTTTTGATTTGCATTTCCCTGATAATTTGTGACCTTGAGCATCTTTTCATATACCTATTGGCTATTTCTATGTCTTCTTGGCAAAATGACTATTTAGTTTCTCTGTCCATTTTTTAATAAAGTATTTTTTGATATTGAATTGTACGAGTTCTTTATATATTTTGCATATTAACTCTTTATTAGATTATTAGAGGCCCGGTGCACAAAAATTTGTGCACCTGGGGGGGGGGTCCCTCAGCCCGGCCTGTGCCCATTCACAGTCCAGGATCCTTGGGGGATGTCCACCTGTCGACTTAGGCCCACTTCCCAGGGATCAGGCCTAAGCTTGCAGTCAGACATCCTTCTGGCAGCCAGGGAGCCCTTGGGGGATGTCCAACTAAAGGCTTAGGCCCCCAAGGGATCGGGTCTAAACTGTTAGTTGGACATTCTTAGTGCTGCCACAGAGGTGAGAGAGGCTTCTGCCACCACCACTGCACTGGCCAGCCATGAGCCAGCTTCTGGCTGAGTGGTACTCCCCATATGGAAGTGCACTGACCACCAGGGGCCAGCTCCTGCATTGAGCATCTGCCCCTGGTGGCCAGTGTGCATCATAGCAACTGGTCATTCTGCCGTTCAGTCAATGTGCATATTAGCCTTTTATTATTATTATATAGGATGTTCCTATTTCCCCCTTTTGCCCCCCTCTACCCAGCTCTTGCCCCCCACTTCTCTCTGGCCATCACCATACTGTTGTCTGTGTCGATGGGTTGTGCATATATTTTCTTTGGCTAATCCCTTCTTTTAATTCACTTCTTTAAATTTTTATTTTCAGATAAGTGCTTATAACTGCACTATTATATATTTTCTATTATATCATTTAGAATTAATATATTTTTTAATTGAACCCTTGTAAATTTTAGCACAATTTAATAAATTATGCTAGAAGCAATTAGGAGATTTTTCATGTAATGCGGATACATTTCAATTAATATTTTATTAATTTTTAATTTTTTAATATTTTAATTTGAAATAATCTCATACATGTAAAAAAAACTATAAAATACTACAGCATATTATATGTACCCTTCACCCAATTTCTTAGGTGTTAATAATTTAAACATAACCATTATACAACTAACAAAATTTGGAATATATTTTTCTTATAATCTCTTTAATGTTACTTAATCCATTTACTTTGTTTTTGTTAATCTTCACCCAAGGATATTATTCCATTGAATTTTAGAGAGAGTGAAGGGAAAGGGAGAGACACATTGATTGGTTGCCTCCTAGCACAATGCTTTGATAGGGACTGGGGATCAAGCCAGCAACTGAGGTACATGCTCTTGACTGGAATTGAACCTGGGACCCTTCAGTCCATGGGCTAATGCTCTATCCACTGAGCAAAACAGGCTGCAGCTTAATTCATTTACTTTTAATCTATATGTATCTTTATATTTAAAGTGGGTTTTGTTTTTGATTCACCCTCATAATCTGTCTTTTAATTGGTGCATTTATACCACTGACTTTCAGAGTGCTTACTGATAGTTACTACCATATCAGGCGGCTTCTGGGGATTCTGGGGCGGGGCTGCCTTGCTGCCCAGGACCCGCTGATTGGTCACCGGCAGCAAGGCGGGGGCGGGCCTGCCCTGGATGGTGGCGTGCTGGTGGCTCGCGCTGTCCCGCCCTGCCTGCAGTATGCAAATTAGCCACCATCTTTGTTGGCAGTTAATTTGTATATTGTGCTGATTAGCCAATGGGAGGCGTAGTGAAGGTACAGTCAATTACCATGTTTGTCTATTATTAGATAGGATATGGTTTCAAAATATTTTCTCTGATTTAGTAGGCTGATTTTTGATTTTATTGATGGTTTCTTCTGTTGTTCAGAAGCTTTTTAGTTTGATGTAGTTCCACCTCTAGATTTTTTACTTCTGTTGCTTGTGTTTTGATGTGATATCAAAAATAAATATATTGCCAACATGAATCTCAGGAGCTTCTTTCCTATGTTATCAGATCTTTTGTTTAAGTTTTAATCCATTTCAAGTTAACTTTTTAAAAAATTCTTTATTGACTAAATATTACATATGTCTCCCTTTTCCCCTATTGACCTCTCCCTGACCATACCCACCCCCCAGCACATGCCCTCACCCCCCTAGTGTTTGTGTTCATTGGTTATGCTTATATGCATGTATACAAGTCCTTTGGTTGATCTCTTATCCCAACCACCCTCCCCTGCATTCCCTCTGATGTATGATGGTCTGTTCCATGCTTCTCTGTCTCTGGATCTATTTTTGTCCATCATTTTATGTTGTTCATTATATTCCACAAATGAGTGAGCTCATGTGATATTTATCTTTCTCTGACTGGCTTATTTCGCTTAGCATGATGCTTTTCATGTCCATCCATGCTGTTGTGAAAGGTAAGATTTCCTTCTTTTTCTACAGCAGTGTAGTATTCCATTGTGTAGATGTACCACTGTATTTTAATCCACTCATCTGCTGATGGGCATTTAGGCTGTTTCCAAATCTTAGTTTTTATAAATTGTGCTGCTATGAACCTAGGGGTATATATCATTTCTGATTGGTGTTTCTGATTTCTTGGGATATATTTCTAGAAGTGGGAATACTGGGTCAAATGGGAGTTCCATTTTTAATTTTTTGAAGAAACTCCATACTGTTCTCCACAGTGGCTGCACCAGTCTGCATTCCCACCAGCAGTGCACGAGTGTTCCCTTTTCTCTGCATCCTTTCCAGCACTTGTCGTTTGTTGATTTGTTGATGATAGCCATTCTGACAGGTGTTAGATGGTACCTCATTGTTTCACTTGCATCTTTGGAATGATTAGTGACAGAATGATTAGTGACTTTGAGCATGTTTTCATATTTCTCTTGGCCTTCTGTATGTCCTCTTTAGAAAGGTGTCTATTTAGGTCCTTTGCCCGTTTTCTGATTGGATTGCTTGTCTTCCTTTTGTTAAATTGTATCAATTCCCTGTAAATTTTGGAGATTAAACCCTTATCAGAGATAACATTGGCAAATACTCTCATTCAGTGGGCTTTCTTGTTGTTTTGTTGATGGTTTTTTTCACTGTGCAGAAGATTTTTATTTTGATGTGGTTCCATTTGTTTATTTTCTCCTTAGTTTCCATTGTCCTAGGAGCTGTACCAGCAAATATATTGCTATGACATATGTCTGATATTTTGCTGCCTGTGGATTCCTCTAAGATTTTTATGGTTTCTTATCTTATGTTTTAGTCTTGTACTCATTTTGAGTTTATTTTTGTGTATGGTGTAATTTGGTGGTCTTGTTTTATTTTTTTACATGTATGTGTCCAATTTTCCCAACAGCATTTATTGAAGAGACTTTCTTGACTCCATTGTATGTTCTTGCATCCTTTGTCAAATATTAATTGAGCATAGTGGCTTGGGTTGATTTCAGGGTTCTGTGTTCTGTTCCATTGGTCTATATGTCTGTTCTTGTGCTAATACCAGGCAGTTTTGAGAACAGTAGCTTTGTAAAATGGCTTGATATCTGGTATTGAGATCCCTCCTACTTTGTTCTTCTTCCTCAGGATTGCTGCGGTATTCAGGGTCTTTTTTTTTTATTCCAGATGAATTTTTGGAGAGTTTGTTCTAGGTCTGTGAAATATGCTATTGGTATTTTACCAGAGATTGCACTGAATCTATAGATTGCTTTGGGTAGTATATACATTTTAATGATGTTAATTCTGCTAATCCATGAACACTGTATATTTTTTCATTTTTTTATGTCTTCCTCTATCTCTTTTTTCAATGTCCTGTAGCTTTCTGAGTACAAGTTTTTTTTACCTCCTTGTTTAATTTTATTTCTAGGTATTTTAATGTTTTTGTTGCAATGAGATTTTTTTAAAATTTCTTTTTATGTAAGTTCATCATTGGTGTATAAAAAAGCCATAGATTTCTGGGTGTTAATTTTGTATCCTGATACATTGACAAATTCATTTATTAATTCTATTAGTTTTTTTATGGAGTCTTTAGGGTTTTCTATGTACAATATCATGTCATCTGAAAATAATGATAGTTTTATTTCTTATTTTCCAATTTAGATGCCTTTTATTTATTCTTCTTGTCTGATCACTATGGCTAGCACTTCTAATACTATGTTGAACAGGAGTGGTGAGAGTGGGCATCCCTGACTTGTTCCTGTTCTTAGGTGAAATGATTTTAGTTTTTGTCCAATGAACATGATGTTGGCTATAGGTTTGTCACATATGGCCTTTATTATGTTGAGGTCTGATCCCTCTATTCCCACATTGCTGAGATTTTTTATCAAGAAAAGGTGTTGGATTTTGTCACATGTTTTTTCTGTATAAATTGATATGACTATGTGATGTATAATGTTTATTGATTTGCATATATTGCACCATACTTACATCCCTAAAATAAATCCCACTTGGACATGGTGTATGATCTTTCCTAATGTCATGCTGGATCTGATTTGCTAGAATATTGTTGAGGATTTCAGCATCTATATTCATGAGTGATATAAGCCTGTGATTATTTTTCTTTGTAGTGTCTTTATCTCTTGTTATATCCTTCACTTTGAGGTTTATTTAGTCAGATATAAGTATTGCTACCCCAGGTGTGTTTTTTTTCCATTTGCCTGAAAGATATTTTTTCAACTCTTTACTTTCAGTCTGTGTGAGTTCCTTATTCTAAGGTGGGTCTCTTGCAGACAACATATATATGGGTCATGTTTTCTTATCCATTCAGCCACTTGATCTTTTGATTGGAGCATTTGATCCATTTACATTTAAGGTTATTATTGACAGGTACAGTGGGGCCTTGACTTACGAGTGTCCCAACTAATGAGTTTTTCGAGATACGAGCCATCTCTCAGCCGATTTTTTGCTTTGAGTTGCGAGCTAAAATTTGGGTTACAAGCCAGCTTCAGATACCCCACCGCTAGTTGGCGCAGCGAACGTCACAGTGAATGCCACAACATCAGCCCAGCATCACGTGTCTCACTCGTTCACTTTAAGATTTGACATACGAGTAATTTGAGTTATGAGCTCCGTCACGGAATGAATTAAACTCGTAAGTCAAGGCCCCACTGTACTTGTTTATAGCCATTTTTATTCTTTGTGCCTGTGTTCCTTTTTCCCTTTCTATTTCTTCTTTTTACAACAGTCACTATAGCATTTCTTGCATTGCTGGCTTGGTAGTGACAAACTCCCTGAGCCTTTTTTTTTTTTTTGTCTGTGAACCTCCTGATTTCATTTTCAATTTTGAATGATAGCCTTGATGGATAGAGTATTCTTGTATTCATTGTCTTGCTCTGCATCAATTTGTATACTTCATTCCATTTTCTTCTGGCCTGATGTGTTTCTGTGAGAAATAATTTGATAATCTAATTATTAGATTTGATAATCTAATCTGCCCTGTCTTCTAATTCACTAATTCAGTCCTCTGCATTTTCTATTCTGTTTAAGCATTCCTTCCTGTTTTTTATTGTAGTTATATCATTCTTTATTTCCTCTTGATTCTTGCATCAGTTGTTGATTTTCTCATCCAGCCAGTTTAGAAACTGTATGATGCTTACTCTGAATTATTTTTCTGACATATTACATGCCTCTGTTTCATTTAGTTCTTTTTCTGGTGACTCCTTTTCTTTCTTTTGGGGCTTGTTTCTTTGCCCATTTTTTCTTGCACTGAAGAGTCTAGGTGCTGAGTTGCGTGGAGCTTATGGCTGCAGCGGCAGGCTTGTCAGTAGGGTCTCCCACTCTGAGACTCCCTAGAGGGCCCAGGCACCAGGATGCATGGGGCTTGTAGTTGAAGCAGCAAGCTTGGCGAAGTGGGGGGTTGCTTCTGAGACTCATCAGATGGCCCAGTCACCGGGATGCACGGGCCC
>NW_005871129.1:2057441-2089865 GCF_000147115.1 Myotis lucifugus
GCCAGTCTGGGTGGAGGTGAGCTGGAATCCTGGTCATAGTTTCTCTCCCATGTTTCTGTTTCAAAGCTGGCCTCCCTGGAGTGATTGCAGCAGTAGCAAAGGGCTCCCCCATCTAGGAGAGCACAGTCTGCCCTCCCCACGAAAAGTCCTGCAGAATCTAACTGTCACACATACACACACACACACACACACCACATGTCCACACACTCCCCTTTTGCTCCCTCCTTCCACACTTTCCTCCTCACTGCCATCCTGCTGGTCACCATCTTCACATCCTTCAAGTTAACTTTTGTGAGTGGTGTAATATAGGGGTCTAATTTAATTTTCTACCTGTGGTTGTTTAGTTTTCACAACATTTGTTGAAGAGATTATCCTTTCTATTCTTAGTCTCCTTTTCAAATAATAATAGTTATTTAAGAAAACAGTAAAGTTTTTAAGAAATAGTGTTTTATTTTTCATGACAATGAAAAGAAGAGTTTGGTAGATAAGAATCTGAGAAAGGTTCCCAGAAAATTTTATTTTATCTGAGTCTTAAAGGATGAAGACAGAACCGCTGTGTAAAATGTCATGTAACATAATGTTATAATAAAAATTTTGGCTGAAGCCAAAATAGGTGACTTGAAAAGGTCATCAGATGACTCGTAAGCCTCTAACTCCATAAAAGTGAATTTATTCAAGATAGAAGTGGACTATGAGTCACTAATTACTATCCATGTTCCAAAGAACAAGTGTTTATTTTTACATTTATGAAATGAAGAATTATCTTTAAATCAAATATATATATATATATATATATATATATATATATATATATATATATATATATCTCTCCTATCCAGCATGTCGTCTTCCTTGTCTTCCTTCCTTAGTGGAATATAAGTGAATAGAAAAAATCTTATAATTCACAGCTTCTCAGATTTAATGAACCATAAGGCAGGCCTTGTGAGTAGAATAATTAGGAAGATCTGCTTAGTTGCAGCCACCCTGCCCCATCTCCCAATCTCCACTCCCAGCCATTCTGAGGGATCTGTTATTTCTCCTTTCACCTCTATCTAGAGAGGGGCTTTAAAGAGAACTCTGTGGAACTCTGCTTTCTTTGAAGTTAGCAGACCTTTAAAACTAGGGTCTGATGGCCACCAAAAGGTAGATTCATAGGTTTGATAGTCACTCTGAGAACAAATCAAGTTTAGCTAGCATCTCCACAGCATTTCCTATGGACCTAGCTTGAACCATATGCTAGCACAGGATTATATCAAGTCCCATTCAAGGGACTGCCTTTGGAGGCTTGGTGGACTCAGGAAATGACTAGTATTCTAGTATGCCAGAGTATAGCACTAATAAGAGAAAGGTGAAAGTAGAAATTAGATAGGAAGGTTGAACCTAAATTGCAAAAATCATTAAATTTTATATATAAGAATTGGGCATTGATTATCCAGGCATTAAAGGGCCAGCCTAGGGAGCAAGGAATATGATCTAATCTCTTAAAAATCAATTTATAACAGCCTGAGTGGACAGGAGGAATGTGAACTTGAAGGCAGGAAATAACACAATAGTTATTTTAAAACCATGCCAATATCCAAGAAAAGAAATGATGAGGATCTGGAATACAACTGATGGTATGAAAAGGATCTTAGCAACATACTGGATTGCATTTGTAGTTAATTTGGTATATATTTGGGGATCTTCAGCATATGTGGTGTGTTTAAATTAATGTAAGTTGAAAGGATAAGGCAGAGCATGTAGTACTAGAAAAGGATTTAGGTGAGGCTTTATAATTAGGAATAGAAATAGAATAGAATTAAAACTAAATTTTGAATATTTATTAATTTAGACAAGAAAAAGAATCAAAGGCAATATGACAGCAAAAGAAAAAGTGGGGAAAATATTAAGAAAACAGGAAAAAAGTATCATAGCAATTCTTTTCAGATCCATAATTTATCTTATTATCAGAATTATAATTCTAATTATTTGGAATTAAGTTTATAATGATAATAATACTTAAAATCATTATCCCTTTTTGATAATGAGAATTGTGCTCAATGAACATATACACACATATACTTAAAAATGTTACTTATTCTATATAGTCAATTGTATTGACTTTGTGTTTAACATGATGTTTCTAGAATATTGGGATATGTTGTAATATCTACTCAGTCTATTTAGTTTGAAGTTCCATCTCTAAAGATTTACTCTGGAAGGTTTATACTGGTTGTTTTAGTTTTTAAGAATCTCATTTGTGGAATATAATGAACAACATAAACGGATGAACAAAAATACCCTCAAACCTCAGAGGAAAGGCAGGAGAGGATGGGTGGGGGTGAGGATAAGAGATCAACCAAAGAACATGTGTGTGTATAAGCGATCAACCAAAGAACATGTGGGTGAAGGTGGGCTGGGAGAGGACAATGGGGGGAAAAGGGGACATATACAATACTTTCAACAATAAATAATTAAAAACAAACAAGCAAACAAAAAGAATCAGAAGCAGATATCTTTTGTTAGAAGAGGCAGTATTATTTTCCCCTGGATTCAGCAATTATCTGTGGTTGCTTATTATTTTTCTTTAATTCCCCTTATTTGGAAGTACACTCTAGGTATCATCTACAGGAGTGGAAAATAACTCGCCATTCCATTCCTCTGAGTACAATATAGAGTGTGGTTGAGGAATAATCACAATCTGATCTTGAGGTACACCACACAGGTAGGCGTGGACGCATGTGCACGTGTGCACACATACACTCTGAAGAAAAGTTTTCTACTGGTGTTGACTAATACTGTTTAACACCAATTTTAACAGTCATTTCCCCTGGTTTAATGAAAAAGGAATGAGTCCAGACTCCTAGACAACCTTGCATGTTTTTGCAGGTTGTACACCGCAGAACTTTAGGGGCTAGCATTCACACCCAGCCCATGTGAACTGTGTCTTCCAGAATTGTGCAGTGCATATCCTGTGAGACCACATCGATGGGTCTGCTAACATATCCAGGGGGAAAAACAACAGAGAGTGAAAGAAAGTCCTGATAACCTAGCTTCAAATGGATCCAGCAGGAAAAGTAGTTCCATCTTTGGCCTTTCTAAAGATGTCATTACATTCTTATGCTTTATTAGCTTAAGCCACTTTGGACTGGTGTTATTGAAATAGAAAGAGTCCCAAATCTTCATTGCATCAAAATGCATTTACCTAATATATATATTAAGTGCTTATTATATGTTAGACTCTGTTCTTAGTGCTGATTATAGAGCAGTAAACAAATATTCCAAAGCTCTGAGTTCATAGAGGTCATTTTAGAGGATGTAGATTTCCAAGGTTTGAAAACAAAGAAATTGCTAATAAGTTTCCGGGATAGCTTTATCATTGGAGCCTAGAAATTGAGAATTCACACCTTACCTGGATTGATATTAAGCAAATGAGTGAAGTGTGTTACCGAGTCAAACTAGTTTGGATTTTAAGAGGTAACATAAAATGATAAAAATCAAATTATTTGGGAAAAGTCAGGAGATAAACTGTTTTAGACAAGGTTTTACCTGTATGTGTTCTCACTTAAGGTTAGGTTTTTCTTGTCTATCTTAAAATAGCCCTTTTAAATGGAATAGTTTTGCAAAACTCAGTGACATATTTTTTCTATGGAGATATCAAGAATTTTTTATTTTATAATTCATACTTATATGCTCATTTTGCCACAATTCAAATTCTTATCATTTTATATGTGTCCTTATCAGCTATAGGATATGCTTTTTTAAAAAAAGTTTCAATGATATCTGAATTCTCAAATGTTTAAATTTGAATTAAATACATTCTTTAATAAAAAAAATGTGTTTTTTGAGATATGCAGTTCACTTAACATTTGCTGCAATTGTAGCTATCACTTTGACAGAAATAGAAAATTGCTTAAGAATGCAATAGCTTATCAAATTATATATCTTACTGTGTACATTTTCCCACAGTCTCATGAGAATTCCAATAAAATTTCACTAATAGTAAAAACACAGCAGCTCCTCACCAAAAATTCAGCTAGCTTTACCTGTAATTTTGATGCACTGATGTGCTATTAATTTATCATTTTATATATTTTTTAAACTACAGATGCTTTTATTAAGCAGTAAAAATACCACTTTTGGGGGTCAGGCATAAAATTAATTATATATTTTATAAATTTATAAGTGTCATATTCATGTTTTAGCATTTTATGATAAACAATTAAATACTTTACAATATTATTGTATATGTACTACAAATAAAAATAGTTCTGTTTCATTCTCTAAGAAATAAAGTTATGTAAATGGATTTTCTGTTAGTAAAAGAGATCTACCTAGAATGATTGAGCTATAAATTTATAGACAGTGCATTTGATCCACTCTCTTTTACTGATGAAATGACTCTTTTAGCTTGAAATAAACTATGAAGTATCGATAATCTGAACTATAGTTCAAGTTTCATTCAAGTTTAGTAACCTTTACGTGACTATGGGTAACAAATAAATTCTTGTTCTAGAAGAAACTGTGCATTGGTAATAGCTATGGCATTGAAGCTTAGCAGGATAAGTGAGGGAATTCTGACAAGGGCATGATTCAAACATAGTTGATGATTGAAGAGTTTTTGACAGTCTTATACTACATCATAATGCTTTTAGACTAGAAACTTTATCCCATACTTTTGAGATATCTATAAATATAAAAGCCTAAGTGACCATTATGACCGAATGACCAGAACGACTGAAACAACCAGTCAATTAGTCACTATGATGAGCACTGACCACCAGGGGGCAGATGCTTAATGCCAACCTCCCCCAGTCCCTCCCCCCATACCTCACCCCGTCCCGCAGCCGGCAGGCCCCATCTGGCGACTGGCAGGTCCCCAGGCCCAGGCCAACAACCGGCTGGTGCTGGCCAGCCCAGCCCCAATCGGACTGGGTGAGATGGTCCCGATAAACCCTGATTGCCAGCCAGGCCCAGGCCTCTAGTATGAAATATTAGCCTGTTATTCATCCTGTGGTCAAGGCTCACTAAGTAATTCTACAAACATTTATCTTATCTGAGAGAAATTGATCAGTTAATCTTGAAGCCTCACCTGGCATACTTCATTCATTCATTCATTCATGCATGCATTCATCATTCAGAAACATATCAGGAAACTCGGTGTCAGGTATTCAGAAATAATTAAGACATGTGTCCTGATTTCCACAGCTAATTGTTTAGGGCAGAGGATAATTGTAAATAATTAAATGAAAAATAGTGTACAAAGTATCATTAGGAAAATTAAAATGGCACACCTCAAAAGGAGAAGGTCATGCACAAGGCTGACAGCCAAGGTGACATACTTCCTCTTCATAGTGTCCAACACAGTGGTGTGGGGGAGAGTAGCCATTTCCTCATTGGCTGGTGGGATTGGCAACAATCCTTCCCATGAAAATAGTGCCTTTGAGAAATGAAAGACCACTTCTCACAGAACAAGTAGAATTCCTGATCTACTGGTTACTCAGTACTAGATAAGGCTCTGTCACTTTAGATAATAGGTTTTCAACATGTGAATTTTTGGGGGACACAAACGTTCAGGCTATAGCATTCTATGTATGGCACCCCCAGAATTCATATCTTCTTTCATGTCATCAACTCAAAGTCCAAGTCCAAAGTACCATCTAAATACCATCTAAATAAAATATGGGTGAAACTTTAGCTGTGAAAGCATGAAATACAACATATTATGTGTACTTTCAAAACACAATGGTGGAACAGGCATAGGATAACTATTCTCATTCCAAAAGGGAGAAACAGAAAAGACAAAAGGAGTAACAGGTTCAAGGTAACTCTAAAACTTAACAGGCAAATAACACTAAACCCAATCCTCCTTGGCAGTATGTCTCACCTTACAGACCCACACATTCTGGACACACTAAGGCAGGAGTTGGTCCGCCAGAGCTCCGGCCACCCCATCTGCATTTTTTCTGAGTGCAGCCCACTCTGCAACTCCCCGTAGCTGGAATTGCACTTTGTTGCACACAGGTGGCTCTTGGCAGTGAAGGTGGCCCCACTGTCAGCAGCCCTGTGCCTGGGTTACAAGCCCATGGACCCAGGCTTCTTTATCCTTCAAATTCTAGGTGGAGACAGCCAAAGTGCTGGTGCTTACTGGATGCAGCAAAGCTGCACCATGGCCCCCTAGGATGGCTGAGGAGTAGGGTGCAAAATGTGGACTGGAGCTCAAAATGTGAGGTGGCCCAGCAGCAGCATCTGTCTGCCTAACAGGCCCTTGAACTCTCTGCTTGAGATGGTCAGGGCAGCCCTGAGGATTTCTAAAATGCCTTCCTGGTCATTTTCCCACTGTCTTGATGAATAGCTCCCAGCTTCTGTTGAGATGGTCAATCCATATGAATATCCTTATCAAATTTGGCTACCCTCTTCTTGTTCTCTTCCAAACAATTTTTTTATTCTTTTCAATATGAATGGGCTGAGACTTGTCTAAATTGTTAAGTTTTACTTCCTTTTTGATTAACAATTATGTCTTTAAATCATTTCACTCTTCTTGCATCTTACTGTAACCAGTCAGGAAGAAGCAGGGTGCGCTTTTAACACTTTGCTTAGATATTTCCTCAACCTAACGACCAATTTCATTGTTCACAAGTTCTACCTTCTGCAAAACACTTGTACATGAACACAATTCAGCCAGCTTTTTGCCACTTTATGTTAATGACTGCCTTTCCTGTAGTTTCCAACATTTCCTCACATATGTCAGAGACCTCATCAGAGAGACCTTTACCATCCATATTTCTACCACCATGCGGTTCATGGCATCTTAGGTGTTCTCTAGGAAGACTGAGGCTTTCTCTCCAGCTTTGCTGTTCTCCTTCTAAGTTCTTACCTCCAGACTCTTCCAGCCTCTACCCAGCACCCAGTTCCAAAACTGCTTCCACATTTTTAGGAATTTGTTACAGCAGTACCCCCACTGCTTGGTACCAATTTTCTGCCTTAGTTAGTTTCAGCTGCTATAACAAAATACCTTACACTGGGTGACTTATAAACAACATTTATTTCTTACAGTCGGGAGGCTGGAAGTCCATGATCAAGGTGGCAGCATGGTCAGGTGAGGGCCCGCTTCCTGTTACAGAATTTACCAGGCAACAGAAAAATAGGCAGGAGTACTGGAGGCACAGGAAAAACCCATTAGTTCCAGACATTTCACATGTACTGGTACAGTGACTCAGGGGAGACTGTTTCTCTCCAGATCCTGAGCAAGGCAATATAGAGGACGCTTTCCCTTTATACTCTTTGGTTTCTTTGTCCCCCAAATATGGGATGGAACTTCTTGACCTTTCACGGGCTTTGCAAAAAGCCCAGTGTGTTGGGGTGGGGACTGCGAGACCACACCTAAAGGCCTGGCCTGGCGCCAGTGTTGATAACCCCCTCCGGGGGTTGTGTATTGTTCATGGTTTGTGGCCTCTCTAAAATGGGAGTAGTATGTAGGTAAACAGGTCTTGCAGGACCAGATAATTAAAGAAGGGACAGTGACTAGACTATAGGCTAACAAGAATGTGCATTAGGGTACTGGCACAGATTCAGATGGCTAGCCCCCCCAAAATGTCTCAATTTCCCCATCATTCCCAGATTTCTGGTTGTGTCCCCATATGTTGGGAAGGGTGAGCTAGCTCCTTGGGGCCTCTTTGAGATTTCTCACTATCAGGAAAAGGAGTTAAATATTGAAATAAAAGAAAGATAGAATGATCTCTGGTATTGGATTAGAATTGGTGATATCATATTAGTATTAACTTTCTGGGTTACCTAAAAAACATCACAGACTGGGTGGCTTAAATAAAATCAGTTTATTTTCTCATAGTTCTGGAGGCTAAAAAACCAAGATCAAGGTGTCAACAGGTTTGGTTTCTCCAGCAGCCTCACTCCTTGACTTGCGAATAGCTGCCTTCTCTCCATGCCCTCACATGATCTTTCCTTTGTGCACACACATCCCTGGTATCTCTCAGTGTATCCACATTTCCTCTTCTTATAAATTACCAGTGAGACTGGATTAGGACCCTCCCTAATAGCCTCATTTTACCTTATAGCCAATTAAGTTACTGGGCTACTTGGGGTTAGGAGTTCAAAATATGAATTTGGGGGGTGGGGCATAATTCAGCCCATAATAATACTGTATATTGCTGGTTCATGTAAGTATGTATGAAAACAGACTCGCATATACATATACATATGAGTCCTAATTCTGTTCATGGAAAGGTTTCTTTCTTCCTTTATCCCTTCCTCTCTCTCTCTCTCTCTCTCTCTCTCTCTCTCTCTCTCTCTCTGTCTCTCTCTCTCTCTTTCTCTTTCTTTGTGGCAAGGAGCAGCTGCATTTTTGTTATTATGTTCAGTGAGTGAAGAAAAGGTACCAAATCAAGTTGTGCTTCCTTTAGTGCTTTCCCTGGTGACCAGAACAAATGAATAGAACTTATATGATCAAATATTATTATCATACATGTATTTTGACATTTTACTATGACTTATTTAAAGACAAGAAAAATTAAACAAATGAATCATATTCATTTGCCAAAATTCTATTCTGCTACCATCCGAATGGTTTGCTACTCAAGATTTATAATTGAATGCTTGATTTTGTGACCTAGATATTCTCTAAGTTAGTGCATATCTGCAAGGTGTGAGATACTTTTGAATACAGATTCAAATACTTTTGAAGACTAGCAGATTAAGAAAATAAGTAAAACAATAAGCAACAAGGAATGGCGAGGAGTGCATCAAGATAGAAAGTATGTGTTTTGGATTGTTAAAAAAAATGACCCTAGTCAAATACATCTGAGGCCATGGTCTGTGATATATTCATTTCACAGTTTTCTTGGTTTATTATTCTCACAATAATTTAGTAAGTTTGCAATAAATACTAAAGTTACATTGAACTGGACAACAAAGGCAAGATATTGAAGGTATAAGTTAGAGGTACATTCTTAAAAACATTTAAATGTTACTTTTAAAATTTATTGTTTATCTAATTATTAGTTCATTTTTTCCTCTTTTACATAATGACAATTGTAAGTTAAATGGCTCTTATATATTTTTAACTTCTATAAATTACCTTGTCTGTTCAATGTGTTAGTTTTATAAATGCTTCCCAAAAACGTGTGGTATTTTTATGGTACAAGAGGTTTCTTTTCCGATTTTAATTATCCTTGGGAATTACAAACATTTTATCTTATCACTACAAGCTGTATCCTATATAACATCTACTAAATGATTCCTATTTAGCATAGATCAAATTATATTTTTATTCCTTTAGGAAATAAAACCATTCTTATTTTAAAATTTCACTATTTTTGCTTGGCTGGTGTGGCTCAGTGGTTGAGCATTGACCTATGAACCAGAAGGTCACAGTTCAATTCCCAGTCAGGACACAATCCTGACCAATTGTGGGCTCAATCCCCAGTAGGAGGCATGCAGGAGGCAGCCGATCAATGATTCTCTCTCATCATTGATGTTTCTATCTTTCTTTCCCTCTCCCTTCCTCTCCAAAATCAATACAAATAAATTTTTAAAATTTCACTCTTTTTAAGGATATCAGCCAAAATAATAAAAAACATTGTTAGTATTTATGTTCTGTGAGATTTTATTACTATCTATGTAAACAATGTATAAAAGGCCTACGGATTTTCTGAGAAAGATTTCTGTACAGAATCAATTACATTAGGAGCACAGAACAATTAGAACTACTTTTGTGTTACACTGTCTCTTGTGAATATATGTCAGGTCTTTTGGGAAAAAAGACTTCAAATGTAAGTATTCACATAAAATAAGATTATTGATTTATTTAGCAGTCAAATACTAACTCCTAATTGCATTTTATGAAAACCATTGTGTTAAATATTTCAAGCTGCTCATGACAAATGAAAACTATCAAAATGTACCATGAAAGAATGACCAATTATAATCAATAGAGGGAATTGAAAATGTGGGTATATTTGTGATCCTTTTGGAAAGCCCTGATAATTTCAATTGCCATATGGGAATAATAAAGTTCAACGGTTATCTAAATAATTCTAAACAATAACAGTTTTTTTTCAGGAAAATATATAAATTAAGGCAGACTTAAATGTATATGATTTTCCTTTTCAAATTGGAGTTAGTTCTCTTTATTTTATGCAAATAAAATCAGATCAGGTACATATTAGTTATTAATCTGTTAGGTGTTCTTGCTCTCAGCACTCCTGCTCTTTGCAAGCCTGCATAGACCGTTGCAATGAATGAGTTACTTTTATTCTCATTCCCTGGGTTTTTAAAAATCAGTAGTAATTATGTTTAAACTAGGGGCCCGGTGCATGAAATTTGTGCACTGCGGGGGGGGGGGGGAGTGTCCCTCAGCCCAGCCTGCCCCCTCTTACATACTGGGAGCCCTCAGGGGATGTCCTAGTGACGGCTTAGGCCTGCTCCCTGCTCCCCTGGGGGAGTGGGCCTAAGCTGCAGTCTGGCCTCCCTTTGTGGGAGGTGACCTGGCTGATCAGGGGAAGGCACCAGCCCCATCACCCTGCTGCTGCAGCCACTGCCAGTCACCACAGCCACCAAGGTGTTTTCATCAACACGGACTCCAGTTCCTTCACCATGAAAAAATGACAACTTTCTTTAGGCATTTTCAAGATGTGTCTTTCATATAATAATAATTTCTTTATTATTTTTTTTTAATCCTCACCTGAGGATATGTTTCCATTGATTTTTAGAGAATGTGGAAGAGAAAGGGAAAGACAGAGAGAAACATCAAAGTGAGAGGAACACTTTGATTGGTTACCTCCTGCATGAGCCCTGACCTGGGCGCTGGCCAGGGAGGAGCCTGCAACCTAGGTACATGCCGTTGGTCGGAATTGAACCCAGACGCTGCCATCGGCAGGTCAAGGCATTATCCACTGAGCCAAACAGGCTAGGGCAGGATATGACATTTCTTAGCCCTCCAGCAGTGGACCTTCTTTTTTTCTCCAGGAGTGTGGTGAAAAACCCTAGATCACCTTTTTGGATTCTTATTACCCAAGTTACTAAGAATATTACCAGTGGCATACAGGGAGCTTAGCCAATGAGTGGTCAGAAAAGGTGTTTCCTCTGTAGTTCACACCAATCGCCGGTTTGGCCCCCCTCCCCTTCTGCTCCAGGCCTGAC
Organism: Myotis lucifugus; assembly: GCF_000147115.1. Classification (NCBI taxonomy): domain Eukaryota; kingdom Metazoa; phylum Chordata; class Mammalia; order Chiroptera; family Vespertilionidae; genus Myotis; species Myotis lucifugus. Next base: position 2,068,578 of record NW_005871129.1, read on the forward strand.
GCCTCTGGCCCAGGCTTCAGGCCTGGGCAGGGGACCCCCATCTCCGTCCCATCGCCGGCTCCACCCTCACCCAGGCCTGATGCCTCGGCCAGAGGCGTCGACCCCCATCACCCTCTGATTGCAGGATCGGCCCCTTGCCCAGGCCTGATGCCTCTGTCAGAGATGTCAGGCCTGCACAGGGGACCCCCATCTCCCCCCGATCACTGGCTTCTGGGTGGCTTCTGGTGCTTCTGGGGCCGGCCTGTGGCCCAGGATGGCGGCTCGCACTGGCAGCTGCGCTGTCCCGCCCTGCCTGCAATATGCAAATTAGCTGCCATCTTGGTTGGGAGTTAATTTGCATATTGCGCTGATTAGCCAATGGGAAGCGTAGCTAAGATACGTTCAATTACCATGTTTGTCTATTATTAGATAGGATATTACTACTACCTCAAACACTTCCCTTCATATAACAGACACAACAATTCCAGAGGGCAAGATGTTATTTCAGGTCCCAATGAAATTTTTCCTACATACCTAGGCTCCAAGTCAATTCTAAAACCAATAGATTAGACACATGTTCAGATATCAAAATATAGGGGACAGAGATGATAACCTATCTCCCATTGTGTATATACTCTGGATGATGTATTTTTACTAAATAAGCTGATGGCTGCTAAGTAATAAAACCAATGAGTACTGAAGATCCTTCTATAATAATCACTAATGCATACATAAATACACAAATTATAAATGAAACAAGCATAATTTCTTAGAACATTTCTTTTCTAAATTACAAAAAGTAATGAAAGAGATATGCTAATATTTTATTTATGTGTTACTTATCCAAGCTGAATTTACATGTTCATTCCAAAACACAGAAAAAGGAGGTCATGTTGGTAATTTGAAGATCCAGTATCAAGCTATATTAAAGTCTCTGTGTTGGTTTCTCCAGTTTTTACACTCAGACTCAGACTTTCCAATTCCTTAAGAGTTGCAATCAATGAAAAGTTCTATGAATTACACTGGAGCAGCTATTCAACGCAAAAAAGCAGCTAAGTAAATATATCATTTCAACTTTTTTTCCCCTCCTCCTTTAAAAACAATACATTTATTCAAAATATTCAAACAAGGGTGAAATGCATGAAAAGAAAATTTCAAAAAGATACCTCTTAATTTTATTTCTGAGTTAGCTAGTATCACACTATTTGCTAAGTAACTTTTAAGGCATAAGTAAACATTCTGAATTATGTTGTATTACCTTACTGCAATCCCACACCTCCCGTTTAAAAGACTTGGCAGTATCATTATTAATGGATATAAAACAACAAGATGTGAGTTCTAATCATAACATTAAAACTAAAAAGTTGTGAAAACTTGGACTTTAGTTTTGTCTTAAGATAATTTGTGGTCTTCAACTAGGTGATCTCTAAATTGTCTTTCAACTCTAAAATATTGATTCCACAGTGTTATTTCACTTTCTTTAAGTGATCTCTACATCTCTTTGGATAATATGAACATTTTAACAATATTAATTTTTCCAATCCATGAGAACAGATATCTTTACATTTATTTCTTCCTTTTTCAATTTCTTTTATCAGTGTCTTATAGTTTTCAGTGTACAGATCTTCCACCTCCTTGGTTAAATTTATTCCTAAATATTTTATTCTTTATAATGTTATTATAAATCGCATTGTTTTAAAAATTTCTCATTCTGATAGTTCATTGCTAAACTATAGATATGCAACTGATTTGGTACCTTGCAACTGTACTGAATTTGTTAATTAGTTCTAATTAACAAATTAAAGTGTGTGTTTTTGGAGTGTTTAGGGATTTCTATATATAAGATTATGTCATCTGAAAATAGAGACAATACCAGGTGTTGACAAGGAAATATAGAAACTGGAACTCTCAAACATTGCTTAGGGATGTAAAATAATACAAGCACTTAAAAATTGTCAGATTCTTATAAAGTTAAACATAAATATAGCATACAACTCAGAAATTCCACTTTTAGGAATGTACCCAAGAGAAATGAAAAGATCTCTATAAAAAAGCCATGTATGTGGATGTTCATAAGAGCAACATTCAGAATAGCCAAATGTCAAACACTGGTAAACGGATAAGGAAAATGTCGTGTATACATAAAACAAAACACTATTCAGTAACAAAAAGATAAAACACTGATGCATGCTATAACATGAACTAACCTAAAATATTCTAAGTGAAAGGAGATGAGTACAAAAAAGACAGAAAAATATTTGTGATACTCCTATTTTTACATGAAATGTCCAGAAAAGGCAAACCTAGAGAGCAGATCAGTGGTTACCTAGGCCTGGGTGAGAGTAGAATTACTGCAAATAGATATGGATGATCTTTTGAGAGGAGTGAAAATGTTCTTGAACTGAAATATTCACATCTCCATACATTTCCTAAAATTCATTCAGTTGCATTTTGTAATAAGTGAATTTTACAGTATGTAAATTATATCTTATTAGAGTTGTTGAAAACCAAAAATAAAATATTAAAGGACAGCAAAAAGTAGTGGGGGTATAGATGAAAAGATTTGTGATTAATTGATAATTGTTAAAGCTAAAAATGAGTGTCTGTGCCCGGCTAGCGTGGCTCAGTAGTTGAGCTCGATTCTGGTCAGCCACATGCCCGGGCTGCTGGCTCAATCCCCAGTAGGGGGCGTGCAGGAGGCAGCTGATCAATGAATCTCTCTCATCATTGATGTTTCTATCTTTCTCTCCCTTTCCCTTCCTCTCTGAAATCAATAAAAATATATTTTTAAAAAAAGAGTACCAGTTGCTTAAAAAAATGAGTGTATGGGATTTTATTTTACTCTTTTCTTGTTATCTAAAATTTCACAGTTGTTCTCTTGGTTTAGTTCTATTTTAGTTCATTTTCCTGAACCACAGCTCTTTCTATTAGGATTCTGAAAAACATTCTTTCTTTTTTTACTTCTATATCATATTTTAACTTATTTTCTATGTTTCTCATTTCCTGAAACCCTATAATTGGATAGTTGGCCTCCTAGATTGGATCTCTAATTGTCTCTTTGCTCATTTCAATGTTCAATCCCTTTCTTTTTCCCTTCTATGATCTGTTTGTTTTCTGAATTGTACACATTTGACTTTAAAAGTCTGTTTCCTATTCTCTGAATGTTCTTTTTCTCATAGCATCCATTATTCTATTTTCTAAGAACATTGATGATAGTCTTGAGATTTTTGTCTGTTTCTTACATTGTTATTTATCTCCTCTCATTTCCTTTCAGCTGTTTTCTGTATGTGTTGTTACTTAATGTTCATATTTTCTTTCATATTTCTCACTCATATAGAGTGAGACTAAAAAAGATGACTGAAATAGATGTGAAAGTGTGTGTGTGTGTGTGTGTGAGAGAGAGAGAGAGAGAGAGAGGGAGAGAGAGAGAGCGCAAATGTGCTCATGGTGGCTTCCTAGGATTTCATTGGAACATCATAATGTTTTACTATATGCAGGCATTTTTCTCCCCAGGACCCTTCAGTTTTTCCTGAGATGAATCCTAAAGAGTTACATACTTAACTGCAAGATTGCTCAGAACTGAACCAGAGATATGCCTGTAGGGAGGATATTAACATTCAGTAGAGTATACTGCCTTTAATTTGCTGCCATTAATTGCAGTAAAGTGCCTCAACAGCTCATGCTGCTGAGTCAGAGCCTCAACATATCCTATAGACAGTGGTTCTCAACCTTCTGGCCCTTTAAATACAGTTCCTCATGTTGTGACCCAACCATAAAATAATTTTGTTGCTACTTCATAACTGTAATGTTGCTACTGTTATGAATTGTAATGTAAATATCTGATATGCAGGATGGTCTTAGGCGACCCCTGTGAAAGGGTCATTCCACTGCCAAAGGGGTCGCGACCCACAGGTTGAGAACCGCTACTATAGAAGTAGGAGATTGAAGTTGCAGGGAAACCGGAAGTCTAATTGTTCTTTTAAAAATCTTAAAACATCACCCCCATTTTCAGCTCCTCTCTCTCACCCACCTACGTTGGCTCCCTTGCAATGATTTCTGAATCAGTGCTATAGCGTGAAGCAGCTGGCTACTCACTGGCTTCTCAACTGCAGGCGCTGGCCCTTCACTGTTCTTTGCTTGGCTGTGTCAATCATTACGTCTTACCTCTGCTTTCCATCTTCCAAAGCACGTTGACATCTCTTGTTCCTCTCTACTATCTGGTCTCTTTGTGTTTATAGATTCATAACTTTTTTATTTTTGTATTTCTTTGCTGTTCCTGTCATGATTTTTTAGAGGGAACAGAAATATGACCATGGATTTAAGTCTATCATGATTAAGTTGAAATCTAAATGATATTTAAAATAAAAAAAGTTCTCTTATTAAAAAACAAACAAACCCTACAGATTCTGTCAGGAAATGGTAACTATAAATGAGGAAGTGAGATTAATTCTTCTAAACCATTTAATCTTAATTAATCATAGATAACTGTAACATATGACTGCTCGTGAGACCAATGATTGAAACTCAAGGAACATGTACCACAGCTTATAAGAATTGTAATATTAGTACTCTCACAAAGAAACTAATCCTTTAAGTGTTAAATAAAAAAAATACTGCAGCACTTTATTAACTTTAAAAATGAGATATAAATATCTGCAAGTGCACTAAGATGTCAGATACTGTAAACAGGCATCCTGAGGAATAACAGCAATTTCCATGTAGATTTTATGTGGTCTGCATAGATTACTATTTTTAAAAAAATATAGTGAGCCAACATTTGGAAATAATAATAATAGAAAAAATAAATCATTCTGCTTTCTTGAAATATCAAAAGATCTGACAAATTCCTAGCAATGGTTAACTGAATCTGAGAAATACGTGCCCTTGCAACATGCACAAAGATTCTCTTATTTGTCTTTCCTCACAACTCACATGTTGATATCAATACATTGAAATAGTGCATGTAACAAGCAATGTCTTGACCCACATGACCGTAATTAAAAAAGCACCCGTATCTTCAAGCTGTGGTAAGGAGATGGAAGCGGAAGAAATTTTAAACTGAATATTTTTAAAAAATCAACTGAATTTTAAATTTCAAATTGCTGAGTTTATTTAAAGTCCAAAAGTCACTTTTATTTTTCAATTAGCAAAAATAGGGCCTTAAGAGCAAGGGAAAGTTTGACTATAGACAGATTAAGAAAGTTACATCTGCTCTACTCAGATTTGTACAGTAAATTTTATACTCATTATAATCATATACAATTAGGTTGTGTGAAAGGTGAAGGGATTAAGCAAAACGAACAAAGAAACACATAGACACAGACAACAATAGGTGATTACCAGAGGGAAACAGTGGGAGGGGGAGGTAGAAGAGGGTATAGGAGGACTGAATGCTGATGGAAGGAAACTTGACTTAGGTTAATGAACACACAACCCAATATACAGGTGATGTATTATAGAATGGTACACCTGAAACCTATACAATGTCACCCCAATAAATTCAAGAAATAAATATAATCATATACAATTATAATCATGTTCTCCTTATATGTGCCTCATTTATAAAGTTTTTCAAAGTAGTGTTGTTTGTTTTCTTCTTATTTATTGCAGTATTAATTTTTAAATTAGTTTGCTCATATAGACCCAGCTGAATCTCCTGAAATCCTCTTTGCAAAGAGCCAGCTTCCACAGCAGGATTTCAGTAAGATAAAGATTCTTTTCCCCATAAAAGAAAGGACCAAGAGTACTTACTGATTTAGTGGTTTTGCAACCTAGATCTCCTAGGTTACAATGAGGTTAAACAGGCTACTTTGGGTGTTTTCATGACTCTTTATTCTCATACCTATAATACATTTTTTTTTAATCCTCACCCAAGGATATTTTTTAGAGAGAGTGGAAGGGAAGGACGGGGGAGAGAGAAAGGAAGAGATAGGGAAACATCAATGTGAGAGAGACACATCAATTTGTTGCCTCCCACATGCATCCAGACCAGGGCCAGGGATCAAACCTGCAACCTAGGTGCATGTCCTTGACTGGGAATGGAACCCGTGACCCTTCTGTGAGTGGGCCATTGCTCTAACTACTTAGCAACACCAGCCAGGGCCTTAGAATATATTTTATAGTGACTATTCCAAATTTTTTAAATGAATAGGGATGAGCACAAATTATAATTATGTAAAGGCACTTTAAAATAATAAGATGACATATACTACAAGGTATTATTACATAACAATGATTGCTATTTTGAATGAATACCCAAAAGTTTTCAACAAGACTAACTCCATAAATTGATATTTTTCAAGATTTTGTCAATGAAGATAGTGCAGTTACTTGAAATTAAAATGAAAGACATAACTTTATTTTCTTTTTATTGAATGATATAGATATAGATATAGATAGATATAGATGATATACAAATTGGCTTACTCAATATTCCATTCTAGCATGGAGACACAGGTAGCTGGAAAAGTGAAAGATTATATTTCTTCAATGCCCTTTTGCAGTTTTGATACCAGTCTATCAGTTAGATGCATCTATGAGATTTTAATATAGAATTAAGTCATATAGGAGAAAGAAATTGGTTATAGGGCAAGTAGTTTTTGAGCAAGATGGTGATGTTCTAGAGCCAGAAGCTATAGCAATGACTTTTTTCCCCAGCAGTTAGCTTCCCATTCATCAGCTTTTGAAACTTTCCCACTTGTGACAGAAACAAATTGGTACTTGTCCTCTCCTCTGGGTCTTGAAAGGACAGACCAAGCACCTAATTTCTCATACTACCTACACTTTTTGCTAAAACTAGCTAGAGTAGATTTGCAGATTGTAAAGGATATTCAAAGGTTCTGTTGTATTTTGATATATTAGACTCCATTGTTTGACTTTTCAGGATAGAACCATTTTATTCCAAATTTCTCTCATAGGAAAATGACATGGCTTTTTATGACTACAAAATAGATTGGCATTTGTCATCTCATGAACAAAATGAAATAAAACTTTGAGTAGATGATTTCCAGCCCTCCAAAGAAGTTTGACTACATTTGATAACTATCCTTTTACTTCTTTTTGTAAAGACAGCCAAAGAGTGAGGAGTTATGATTTTTTAAATGCCATATAAGTTTGTTTTCTTCAGAGCTTTATAACTATAATTTTTAGGTATATGGAATAAGAATGTTAAAGATCATTCTTAAAGATACAGGATTACTATTGAATAGTATCCTCTGAATATAACTGAGAATTCATGGTCATGATCACAAGAAAATTATTTACTTTAAAAATACAATAATTTTGTTGGCAAACAGAAACAAGTTATAAAACAATCATCTCCACTTTCATTAAATAAAAATCAAAGATGTAAAAAGACTAAAGGATGTTCCACAAAATATTTGAGTTTGTCAAAGTATTTCCAGAAATCAGTTTCATGCAAAAGAGTTTGGGTAACTGAATTTAATAAACAATAAAAAAATTAGTTGTTTTATCCTCTGTTCACTGTAGATTTGTTGCTATATTTATAAATATTACTGATTTGGTTAATATGGTGGACACACTCTAAGGTAAATACCTCTTGGTATTACACCCTAGAGTAATCCTCTCCCCTTAAGTGTAGGTAGCAATCAGCCTGACAGTCTGCAAGTAGTTAAATGCTACAAATAAACACATGAATAAGGTACCAGACCCCCAGTCAAGCATCAGATGATAGTAAGGCTGACACCTCTGATTTCAACCTTGCAGACAAACCAGCTAAACTGTACCCAGATTCCTAACCCACAGAAACTGTGAGCTAACAAATATTTGTTTTAAACCATGAGGTTTATTGTTATACTGTTACACATCAACAGATAATAATGCAATTATTTTGATGTAATTATAACATATTGCACCCATAGAACCAAATACTCTTTTGTATTCCAATTATTTATCTTATTATTTTTTTAATTAAGAGTGGTCTTTTTATTTCCAAGGATAACACTTTTGGTTTCAGTGACATTCAAATTGATGTTCCTACTTCTTAAGCAGTTTCTCTCTTTGTCTTTAAAAATTGTATTTTCTCACACTAGTTTTTTTAATCAACCCTTGATGTAACTTCCATGCTCTCCTATATCTCGTCTGATAGTACATACTTGATTATTTCATTACATAACATCAGAAGACTATATGGCTACTTCATATCCTGGAAAAGTGTTCATCTTTCTCACTGGCTGCTGAAGCAGCGCTGCCCAGGTAAAAGTGGTTCTCCCTTCACTCAGGTATTGCTTCCTTCCCATGAACAGTTTTCTAGGCATTTCTTTGCTGTCATATTTTTTCTTTACAATAGAGAACAGCTGAAAATAATGTTTCTCTGTCTACTTCTCAAGCTTTTGTATTCTATTAGACAACAAAAAAAAAGATGGTATACAAACCACATACATGATGAATAAAATGGTTTGCATTGTATAACACTCAACCATTTATATTGTTGTAAACAACTGCTTCTAAGCAATCAAAAATTATATGCGGAAACGATTCATTAGGAAGTTTATTTTACAATAATAGTGGTTTTTAAGATGCAGTTTTTACTCTTGGAAGGGTTTGGTTGTTTGTTAATGGGTTGTATGACATTGCAGAGTCACAATTGTGTCCTTATCAAATGCTAACACCATGGCATTGTTTGGTCATATAAAGCCATTTATTAATTCATATTAAAAGTTATTATAAAATGTTAAATATATAGCAAAGAAAACAATAACATAATAAACTCTATGAACAAATCACCCAGCTTCAATAATTACCAATTCCTGCCAATATTATTCATTGCACATTTTGACTTATTTCCTCATATTTCATACAACTTCACCAGTAAATATCTCAATATGTAGCTATAAACCTAAAAAAATAATTTCAATATCTCTCTACAGCTACCAAAATTAATAATTTTATTAATTATTCTGCTAGTGTTCATATTTACAAATATCACACAAATGTCATTTTATTTACAGTTATTTTATTTGGATCATGATCAATATAAAGTATTCAGAGTATATCTATTTCCCATATCATTTCCCATATCTCTTTTTCTTGAAAATTATTCAATGAAGAAATCATTTTTTTTTTGGTCAAGAATATTTTTACACTGTCTAGAATCAATTGATTGCATCCCTGTGGTGTTATCTGATAGATTTCTGCATGTATATTTTCTATAAAATTACTTCATAGGCAGTGCTGTGATCTTTCATCAAGCAGACATGATATCTTACTTGAATCTGATTTAAATGTTTTAAATGAACAAAGTGATAAAATTCAATTAATAATTATTTGTTTGAAAGCTTTCTAAATTATGGGAGTGGGGGATGAGTTATTTCTGTGTGTTTAATTCTCTAAGAAAGCTTGCAAACTCTACCTTTTCAAAGGAATTTTCATTCCTTTCAGCATGAGAAAAACAATGTGTGGCACTTATGTAAACTAATTTCAATTGTAGGTTTAAGCAAAATTACAATCAGTAAATCTCAACTGTACAGAAATTATGTAGTATTTTATTGCAGAATACTCAATGTATTATAAAAATAAACCCTTATAATATTGCAGAGATACACAAGTAAGATTGGAGCTTTATTCAAACTAGACTTTTAACATAAATTTTCATTAGCAGAACTCCAAGGGAATAAATATGTGTGCAAAAATGTGAATGTCTCTTCAATTTTATTTATAATTTCCTTTAATAACTAAAACCAGAAATACACAAAAGAAAATAAAGCAACTCTGTTGTTTTAGAGTTTCTAAAATACTGGACAATTGGTGGAATGTTTTTAATAATATCTATTTCCTTTAAAATTACCACTTGAGCTTGCTAAGTACCTGAATATATGCAATGGAGCGTGATGGATTTGCTAGTAGTTCTCACTATTGTTTAATTTGAAAAGGGTAATTCATAACCCATTGCTTTTTTATAATGCTATTGTGAACATGTTTTAAATGATAAACAGATTTCTACTGAGATTCCATAATAGTTTCACAGAAAACAAAAGTTTTCATTGCAACAGAAAAGGCAATACTTATTTTATAAATTTTGTATCTTCTACAAAAGATACAAAAGTTTTGGAGCTTTCATTATGTTAAACTATTTTTATGCCATATTATACACAAACATATTTTTTCCTTTTGTCCCTCTAGGAATATTAGAGAATTTAAAAGGTATTACACTGCTCTCCAAATGCAGAGTTAAAAAAAATAAACGTGCTAAGTATTGTCACTTAGAGACACATTTGTCTCCCACATCCAGGAGATGACCAAGACTGGACACATAGATTAATAAGCCAAACCACTACTTGATAAACGTATTCTGTAATGTACTTCCTTCAAGTTTTGCTAGAAAATTATTTTTTAGTGAGTCCTTTCCTGACTTTCCCTACTAAAAACCGCAACCCTACCAACATTCCATCTCCCATCATCATTCTTTATTCTTTTTATCATGTTTTTGTTTATCTGGAGCACTTATCACACCTTACCAGCTACTAAATACAGCATTTTATTTAACATCTTTAATCTCCATTTTTCCCACTAAAATGTAAGCTCCTTTGGACAGAGATTTTTTACTTATTTTCCATTTTAGTTGACATATGCCCCACACTGAAAACAATGACTAGTTCTTATCAGCTTTCAATAAAAATAAATGAGTGAGTCCAATAGACAAAAGGTAGAAACTTTTATGGTAATTCAAGTTTTTACTTTGTTTTTTGATTCTATGACCATAGATGACATGTTTGGTGTAACTGATGCCAATGGAGGCCAGAATGCACCGGTCATTAAAATAATTTGCATGCTACTAACCAGAATATAAGTAATACCAGACTGGAGTCATTACTACAGAATCAATACACATTACACATTTCATAAAAACATTTAAGATCTTTTAATTTCATCAATAAAAACTCTGTTCTTGAAATGTGTGGAAAAATGTTAAACTCATTGTTTCATGCTTATGATTTACTACGTAATGACAATCATGAATATAAACTTGTATTTAAAAGTGGGCCCAGTGTTTGAACACTTTCTTTACAAAAGAATATATTAACTTTCTGGTAAAAATATGAAATTTAAGAATGTTCATGAAGTAAAAATTTCAAATACCTGACTGCAAAGATTAAAGGGACTTATAATTACTCTAATATTTTATTAACTAATGTATATTGACATCTTTTTGGAGGAAAAGTAAAAATATGTATAAAATTTTCAATATGAATACCCTTTCGTCAAACAGCTCTATTTGCAAAGATTTAGCCTAAAGAAACAATAGACTCAGAGTAAAAAGATGCATGTCCAAACATATTTAGTAAGCATGCATCCTAACAGAGCATTATTTATTAAGAGGTTATTTCTAAAATAAATTATATTAAAGTGAACTAACATAAAATAATAAAAATAATGAAGTATTATATTTATCCTCTATAATAAAGGGGCAGAAAGATGGCATATGTAGGGTATTATTCATATGAGAGGCAGTAGGGATCACTGTTTTGCACAATCCCAGAAGCACAATCACATTGCATTACATAGTTAAAGGAAAAGCTCTAAGCCCATACTTGTTGGAATCATTTATTTCCCATCCCTTGTCTCTATGTCTGAGCTATGTAATTTAGGCAAGTTATTTTACTTCACAGGGTTGATGGGAAGATTAAATGAGCTAATTCAAGCAAATGTACATCAAAATCTCATGCTTGACACCTACATGTATAAGAGTTAACTATTATTTTTATTTGTACAATGAAAATTCTGTTTTGCTCACTCCTATGTCCTTGAATATAATTGTTCTTAATATGTTTGAATTATTTTAAATTAAAAATTAATACAAGTATGCATGTTCACATATGTAGAGAGAAGAAATTCTGAGACATACACCAAAATGTTAACAGTGGTTATCACTATTATGTATATATATTTTTTGTGTACTTGCATTTTAGGAAGTTTATAACTTGAGTATATCACACACACACTTGCTCTTTAGCCCAGTAATTCTATTTGTTTAGAAACATTTAGGAATTAATGGTCTCAAAAACTTATAAAACAAGTTTTTATAGCAGCCTTAATCACAACAGGCAAAAACTGGAAATAGGTCATCAATAAGAATAAATAAGCAAAATGTGATACTTTATCCATATATTGAAGTACCATACAGAAATAAAATAAAAAAGGAATGAACTACTGATTCATGCAATAACACATCTATCAATATTATCTATCTATCTATCTATCTATCTATCTATCTATCTATCTATCTATCATCTATCATCATCTATCATTTATCCATCATCTATCTTTCTATTATCTATTTTCTATTTTCTATTATCTATTTTTCTATTATCTATTTTTCTATCTGCTGAGCAAGAGAATTTATATATACATATACTAGTGGCCCGGTGCACAAATTCTTGCAAATTGAAAGGAAATTAATTAGAAGAAATATTTTAATATTGCTATTTGCCATTTCTCTATAATAGAAAGTGTCAATCAAATTCACAATTGACAATGACAGATCAAAACACACTTGTGCTATTGGCGCCAGCAAGAGCTTTATATGTATCTCGCATGTGCAAGTCAACTTAGCCTTTTATAGATATAGAGCAGGGGTGGGCAAACTTTTTGACTCGAGGGCCACAATGGGTTCTTAAACTGGACCGGAGGGCTGGAACAAAAGCATGGATGGAGTGTTTGTGTGAACTAATATAAATTCAAAGTAAACATCATTACATAAAAGGGTACGGTCTTTTTTTTTTTTTAGTTTTATTCATTTCAAACGGGCCAGATCCGGCCCGCGGGTCGTAGTTTGCCCACGGCTGATATAGAGTAAACTTGCTTAATTAGACCTGCTTTCTGATTTAGCTAAACTTTTTCCAGCCCAATGAAGCAACCCAACTTCTCTTTCAGGTAATTGTCAGCAACATAGCAGTAAATATCAACACAAAGCATATTATTATTGTAGATCACGCAGAGAGAACAAATGGTAAAATATTTAACTTCAGCAGTGTTTGACTATATTCTGCACAGTGAGGAAACCTGAAGTTATTTTCAAGGTCCACCATTTCTTATTTCTTTTCAGTGGGGTCAAGTTTCTAAGCTTTCTAAATCTCCATTTTCTGGCTAATGAAAAGAAAATAGGATTCCACTGAGTCTCCTATCTACCTACTTCAGGACTTCTATGAGGATCAAATGAGATGAAGCATGGGAAAATGCTTCACAGACATTTGGTTAAAGTGTAAAATGTTTGCACCTGGCTAGCATTTTACATAAAGCAAGTTGTGTTCCTGGGCTGAAGAAACTCCAAGGAGGCTAGTCGCTAGGGAGAGGAAGCCAGCTTTTGCTATGTGACGTCATTACCTGGTGCCCACAGTAACCATTTATGGGCGGGGCTGGGCTGTGGGTTGCATTTTGCACCATGGGGTCTCCGTGGCATTGGCTACGATTTGGTGGGCTGTTGCTCCATGGTGGTGGCGGGGGATGTGTCCCACTTGGGGGAAGCCGAGTATTGTTTTGTCAGTGCCAGGTCCGTGGTGCTGTTTCTCTGTAAATGGCCAGTGTGAATCACGACAGCTCTTGCGTTGAGCGTCTGCCCCCTGGTGGTCAGTGCACATCATAGCAACTGGTCGGACGGTTAAACACTTAACATATTAGTCTTATATATATATAGATGCTATGATATCCTTTACATCAAGATTAATAACAAAAACAATCTGTTGTGAAAAAAGTAAACAATGGTTGTTTCATGGAAACAGGGCAAGGTTGTACTAGGAAAGTTATAAGGAAATTTCCTGGGGTTATGATAAAGTTCTATATCATGATGGGTTTCTGGATTACATGGGTGTGTGAATTTTTTAATGCATACATGCATCAAATATACACTTGTAATTTGTGCTTTTCATTTTATGTAAGTGTTACCACCAAAGAAAATACGAGTTGATATGCATGCTGACTTATTTAGCAGAAAGTATATGATGAACTGAATGATGAATAAATATATGGTAGATTTTTTTTTTTAATAAACAAAGAGTAAAATGATAGAATCTAGGTAATATTTTGCCTTTTTATGAATTTCTCCACAGGTAATGGAGGTATGTGATCACAGACCTGGAATATACTTTTAAAGATAATTAAATAAATAATATCTTGTAATCATTTTTAATGGATCACTTTTGCATTCAGAATTCAATTAAGTTAATGCTCTATTTTCATTACTCACAGAGAGAAACTTACTACTTCTCAGCACCAAGTGGGGCTTGGTAAAAGAAATGAGTGATTGAATGAATAACTCAATCTTCCCTCCAAATTTCCCAGTACAGAGAAGGGGAAAATTCATTAACACAGTTGGACACTGTATTATGCAGATAAAGTTGTGTAAGTTCATACCAAATCTCAACCACTTTCTCCCTGGCTCTCTTTTGCCATAAAGATTAGATAACAAAACATTAGCCTCTTGGCAGTTAGGCTTCACTATGTGACTATTCTAGACAAAAAACAAAAGTCTATGAGGATGTTTCTGGAGAAGTGATTTTTTTTTTCTATATGTAATTAGGTATTTTACTAATCTATTGTTTTCTAAGGAACCAACCCCAAATAAAACATTTTTGCTTAAAAAAACAGGAATATGCAAACTAGAACCCTAGGATGTTTTGTAAATAATTTATTGCAATGCAGCAAATTGTTAATATTAAATTTTTAAAATCAAACTGTTACATCAATTTTAAATCTATTCAATGCAGCCGAAATCGGTTTGGCTCAGTGGATAGAGCATCGTCCTGTGGACTGAGAGGTCCCAGGTTCGATTCCGGTGAAGGGCATGTACCTGGGTTGCGGGCACATCCCCAGTGGGAGGTGTGCAGGAGGCAGCTGATTGATGTTTCTGACTCTCTATCTCTCTCCCTTCCTCTCTGTAAAAAATCAATAAAACATATTAAAAAAAAAATCTATTCAATGCAATTTTCATACAAGAGCACTTTTATATTATATCCATTATCTATATGTTTAAAAAATAGTGAAAAATCACTTTTTAATCATTGGAATTTTATAACTAGTTTATTTTCATTCTTGAACTTGCATTTCAATTTTACTTCCCCATAGTATTTTACTTAAATATAATATACTAGAGGCCCAGTGCACGAATTCGTGCATGACTGGGGTCTCTCGGGGTTGTCTGTGGAGATTGGGCCTCAGCTCATGTCACCAGACTCACAGCCCCAGTTCGCACCCCCAGCCCTGCAGCCCCACAACCCCAACTGGCACCCTGCCTTGGCCTGGCGCCACCACCTCACCTGCTCCACCATCCCGCCTGCGGGGTGATTGGTCAGGGCTGGGCCCCCTGCCTGGCTCCCTCAGTGCCTGGGAGCCAGGTGGCAGCCCCGCTGCCCGCTGCTGCTGCTGGTCACAGTCTGTGGGGCAATTGGTGGCGTGATTGGGCCCCCACTCGCACCCGCCTTGGCCTGGTACCGCCCGCTCACCTGCTCCACCATCCCACCACAGTCCTGCTCTTGTCCTAGCCCATTGGGGCTGCCAGCACCACATCACCAATGCCTGCCATGTTCTATGCTGCCCCCTGGTGGTCAGTGCATGTCATAGCAAGCGGTCAAACTCCTGGTCTCTCGGTCAAACTCCCAGTCGAACGACCGCCCAAGGAGCCAATTTGCATATTAGGCTTTTGTTATATAGGATTTTTATTATTGAATGTCTTCAACCAATTATATTATTACATTTCTCTGCCATACATTTTGGGGAGATAATAAGACATTTCTCCCCAAATGGCTCTAGGAGTTACAAATGTTTTTCTAGATTATTTTAGCATTGCAATTATAAGCACAACCATCCAAACAATGTAAGTATATTACCTTGTTTGATAGAAAATTATTAAACATAAAAAGTAAAATGATATTTGAAATGCATCTTTTAATAAAATGGATGAGACTGTGTTATTTTCCCCCCAAATACTTCATTATCCTTTTATACAATCTTACTTATTACTTCTCAACATTTGGAAAGGCAAAAGAGATTACCAGGTGTAGTTTTAGGAAATACTGGTTATCTGACTCTATAGTGGTATACAGATTTGTGTAGCTTTCTTTTTTTAAAATATATTTTTGTTGATTTCAGAGAACAAAAGCTGCAATAGAATAAGGGGAGAGGAATACACTCATTCAGAGAAGATAAGGGAAAGCCACAGGGGGCAGAGAAATGCTGACAAAAGGGGGAGAAAGAGGAAAACAGATTTTCACAGTCAATAGAGCATTCTACCACTGAAGGGGGAGAAAAGGGGCGGGGCATGTGGGGTTTGAGTTTGAAGCTGCTATAGTGACCAATCAGAAGGAAATATCAGAGCACAAAGAACTGCAGCCTTTATAAACCTTAGAAAGAGGGGCTGAGTGGGCCCCCTCCTTTGGGACCCCCTCCCTATGTGGGAGTCTGTACTTGTTTCCAATAAATTTCCACCTTTTCATCTACCACCTTTTATCCGAGGCTTCACTCTTCAAATCCACCTGGACAAGAATCCGGGAAAGAAATCACCTTTGCTTCCTGCTCAGAAGAAACCACACATTTCAGTGTGGTTCCCCCTTTCACTTTGGTGCGTTGGCTGGGAATCTTCAGAAGTCAACCTCTGCACGTCGAATGGTGAGTGTATGAAGGACCCAGACTCCTTGGAATTCTAGGTCCTCTGCGAGGTGACGAGGGACAGGACATGCGTTCCCAGGGCTCCTACCCTTAATATTGGGTGTGAGGCACCAGGCGCAAGAACCTAGAACAGTGGACTTGGCAGTGGCGGAGGGGGCTGTCCCAAGGCTTGCCTTCAAGGTCCCCGGTCCCCCTGATGTCACAGACCATGCCACCTGAGTTACAAGACAGGTGGCAGGAATTTCTAAGTCAAGGCTTGATCCCGCCACTCCCCTGGGGCTAGAGTGCAAGCTGGCTGCTGGCCTCTAGCAGCTGGCCATGGCTGGCCACAGCAGCTGCAGTAGATGTTAAGTTAACCCATTAATTACTAGGCTGCCTGCCTCTTGCCTTTATTGTGATCTCTGTGAAATGAATTTAGAACTGTGAAATGTCTTTTTGCTCGGTTATTTTGAAACTTAAGAGTTTGGAATGTGCACATAGGATAAGAATTGTGGAGGTTGTGTAAGCGATTGGAAGAGTTTTAGTTGAAGTAAAGTGGAGGAAGGTGGTACTCCCAAGCATGCGTGGGTAAAATATGCAAATGTGCACTAGCCAGAAAAGAGTGATATTTGAGAGTAAATTAGCATAACCAATGGACACAGACACTGGGGCGTTGGGGGCTTGCCCAGGGTGGGAATGGCTGGGGGGGGGAGAGGGGGAGGGTCAATTGGGGGAAAAGGAGACATATAAAAAACTTTAGACAATAAAAAAATAAACATAAAAAAAGGAGAAATTAAAAAATTTCTTCCACCACTATTAAGAATAATTGGAATGTTTTTATTCAAGCATTAAATCTCATCATTAATAAGACACCATAACTAAAAAGGTGTTGCTTTTACCTAAGGTGTGCCTTGCAAGGTCAGCTAGTATATTTTTCTCCCAGCTGCTTTTCTGGGAGTTAACCAAGCTGCTTGCTCTGTTTGAAAGAAAGTAAAAGTCTTTAAGGTGGCATTTTAAGATTTGGGAATAAAGACAGTAAGAATAGAGGTTCAATAAAAATAAAAAGTTAATCCAGTGAACAGGAGGTTATAACCTCAGTAAGTTTAAAGCACTAATTTTGGCTGGAAATAGATTCCATCCTTTCCACATTGTTAACAGTTCAGAGAAATCAGGTAGAAGATAAATCCTTGAGTAGCAAGGGCATACATAGGAATAGGACTGGAAGTGTTTGTAGTCTCCCTGGAGCTCTGGGTATTGGCCAACTCTCTAAGTCCTCATCTTAGAGTCACTTCCTTTTAAACTCCCCTCGGAAATTCAATATGTACTTCAAAAACATTATAACCATCTGAGGCACTTTTAATCACGGACAAGGGGCCTGAGGGCATCTCTGCTTGATTACATACATCCTTATTGCGACCTTATGCATTAAGGCAACCTCTCACTCCTGGCTTGTGAGTGAGAGCTCTCTGCACCCTTGGCTGGGAGGAGGGACGCCCCCACCAGCAAGGGAAAGTCACAAAGGATGCTGGGCGTCCTTTCGTGTGTTTTTTTTTTTTACAGATGGGAAGCGCATCATCCACACTGTATAGACAGCCCCCCAGGGTGCATCCTTAACAATTGGGATAATTTTGACCTACAAACCTTAAAGAAGATTTTTTCCTGCACTCAGGCCTGGCCTCAGTGCCAACTAGCGAATGGGGAGAGTTGGCCCTCAGAGGGAAGCCCTAAGTATAACACCATCCTGCATTTGGATCTTTTCTGTAAGAGGGAAGGAAAATGGCCAGAAGTCCCATATGTCCAGGCTTTCTTTGCTCTAAGGGAAAAGCCAGATCTATGCAAAAACTGTAAACTTGATCCCTCCCTCCTGGCAACATTAACCCAAAACCTGCCAAAAGAGAAGGCTCCAGTACCACCAGAGTCCTCTTGCCCTCTGTCTGAACCCTCATGTGAATCATTTTGCCCCCCTTATCCTGGACTTCCAGAAAAAGTGCTCCCACCAGCAGAAAAGAAGACACCCAGGGCCGTCCTACATGGAGGTGCTCAGAGGGTCTCTACCCCCTGATAGAACAGGTGGGCGAATCTGGGTGTATCAGAGTTCAGGCCCTTTCAGCCTTAAGGACCTGAGCCAGATAAAGAAAAACCTGGGTAAATTCTCAGATGATCCTGATAATTATATTGAGGCCTTTCAGAGCCTAAATCAAATATTTGACCTATCTTACAAGGACTTAATGTTCCTTCTGGAGCAAACCTTGTCCCACACTGAGAAAGAGAAGGTTTTGGCAGAGGCTCGAGATTTGGGCAATAATTATTATGTCTCTTGTGTATGAGACATTAAAAACCCTGAAGAGAAAGAAAGATACTTGACAGGGTCTCAGGCAGTTTCTAGTGTACACCCAGGGTGGGACCCTGATGTCAAGATGTGGAAAGTAAGACACTGGCAGGCTTGCTTAATAGAAGGCCTCAGGAGAAGCAAGTCTAAGCCTATTAATTACTCCAAACTAACTACCATCAGCCAGGAGGCTAATGAAAACCTCTCTGCATTTTTAGAGAGACTGAGGGAGGCATTGGTGAAGCACACCAATGTAACCCCAGACTCACTAGAGGGGCAGTTGGTTTTAAAGGATAAATTCATCATTCAATCAGCCCCAGACGTCAGGAGAAAACTACAAAAATTGGTTATTGGCCCCAAGAGCACCTTAGATGATCTCCTGAAAGTCACCACCTCTGTGTTTTATAATAGAGACCAGGAGGGAGAGGATAGGAAAGAAAGGAGAAGCATAGCCAAAATAAGGCTCTTTGTGTCACGCTTCAGAAGAACAAGGGCCCCTAAGTCAGAGGCCGGAGGCAAATGGTCAGTCCCGATCACTTGTTACAACTGTGGCCAGGTTGGACACATGCGCTGGAATTGCCCAAGGGGTGTGGTGGACCCCCAAAGCTCTGTCCTGTCTGTCAAGGAAACCACTGGAAGTCAGACTGCCCCCACAGATGGTGGTCCCCTGGGGTGAGGCCGGTGACTCAGCTGGCCCAACAGGACTGATGGGCCTGGAGTCACCCAACCTGGCTCCTCATAGGGCTGTCATTTCCACCCAGGAGCCCTGGGTAAGCCTGACAGTTGAGGGCAAGGAAATTAATTTTCTCCTTGATGCATGCTGGAGCCACTTTCTCTGTACTCCTCTAAAACCCTGATCAATTATCTTCAGAGACTGTGGCTATTATAGGAGTGTCTGGGAGGACGATAAAGAGATATTTCTCTTAGCCTTTAGGGCACAGCTAGAGTGAGTTATTCCCTTCCCATGTCTTCCAGATCCTGCAAAAAGCCTCATACCCACATGAAAGGCAATATCCTCTCAAGCCTGAGGCTCGAGAAGGACTCAAGATTACACTAGGGAATCTATTTTAGAAGCCCAAGGTTTATTGAAGCCATGTTATAGTCCCTGCTATATTCCCATCTCAGGGGTATAAAAGCCTAATAGGGAATGAAGACTAGTTCAGGACTTGCTACTGGTAAATGAAGTAGTGATTTCCATTTACTCCATTGTCAGGTATCCTATCTAATAATAGACAAACATGGTAATTAACCGTATCTCCGACACGCTTCCCATCAGCTAATCAGGGCGATATGCAAATTAACTGCCAACCAAGATGGCGGCCGGCAGCCAGGCAGCTGAAGCAAACAGGAGGCTTGCTTGCTCCAGTGATGGAGGAAGCCAAGGTTCCCCACCTGCCGCTGCCGGCCTCTGAGCTGCAGTCTAAGCAACTAAGTTGCAATTATAGAAGTTAAACAATCCCCAGAAAACCTGCTTTCAGCCAGCCGGGCCTCAGAGCTGGAGTCGCAACAAAGTTTCAAATACAGAAGGTAAACAAAGGCCAGAAACCTGCTTTCAGCAGCCAAGGTCTCAGAGCTGGAGCCAAGCCTCAGAGCTAAAGCTGGCTCTCAGCTCCAGTGACAGCCGTAGAAGGTAAATAAATCCCAGAATAAAAAGAAAGAAAAAAAGGAGAGGTTGGGAGCTTTAGTCACCCGCCAGCCTGAGAACGGCCCTCAGCCCCTCACCCAGACTGGCCAGGCACCCCAGTGGGGACCCCCGACCTGAAGGGGGTGTGACCAGCTGCAAACAGCCATCATCCTCTCATCCAGGCTGGCCAGGCACCCAAGCGGGACCCCCACCCTGATCCAGGACACCATTCAGGGCAAACCAGCTGGCCCCCACACGTGCACCAGGCCTCTATCCTATATAGTAACAGGGTAATATGCCTCCCAGCACCAGGATCAGCAGAGCCATGAAGCCTCCTGGCACCGGGATCAGCGGAGCCGCGAGACCTCCCAGCACCGGGATCAGCGGAGCAGTGAGGCCTCCTAGCACCGGGATCAGTGGAGCAGCGAGGCCTCACTGCACCGGTGTCAAGTGGAGCCGCGAGGCCTCCCAGCACCGGGATCAGCAGAGCAGCGAGGCCTCCTGGCCCCTGGAGCAGCGTGACAGGGGGCAGCACCCAAACCCCCTGATTGCCCTGCGGCTCTGTGTGTGACAGGGGGCGGGGCCACAACCTCCCTATCCTCCCTGCTCTGTTTGTGAAAGGGGAAGGCACTCCAACCCCCTGATCGGCCCTGCTCTGTGCCTGATAGGGGGAGATCCCCAACCCTCTGATCGGCCCTGCTCTGTGACAGGGTGCGCGCCCTAACCCCGTCATGGCCTGCTCTGTGTGTGATGGGGTGGA
>NW_005871129.1:2090143-2136136 GCF_000147115.1 Myotis lucifugus
CATCAACCCTGCCTTGAGTGTGACAGGGGCGGCGCCCCCCCCCCAATCGGCCCTACCCTGAGCGTGACTGGGGGTGGCATCGAACCTCCCGATCCACCCTGCTCTGTGCATGACAGGGAGAGGCGCCTCAACTCCCCAATCGGCCCTACTCTGAGCCCTGCCAGGGTTGCAGGGAGGCACCTAGGGATTGGGCCTGCCCTCTGCCACCCGGGAGCAGGCCTAAGCCAGCAGGTCCTTATCTCCCATGGGATCCCAGACTGTGAGAGGGCACAAGTGGGGCTGAGGGACACCCCTCCCCCCCCCCCGCCAGTGCACAAAATTTTGTGCACCAGGCCTCTAGTCTTATATAATAAAAGCCTAATTTTCTAAGTGTCCATTCGACCGGTCAGCCATTCAACCAATCAAAGCATAATATGGTAATGATATGCTAAGACCACTCAACCGCTTGCTATGACATGCACTGACCACAAGGGGGCAGACAGTTAACCAGTCGCTATGACATGCACTGACCACCAGGGGGCAGATGCTCCGACCAGTAGCTTAGCTTGCTGCTGGGGTCCAGCCCATTGGGACTGAGATGGGCCCGACACACCATGGAGCCCTCCTGTGGTCCCTCCCCGCTGGCCAACCTCCCGGGTCTCTCCCTGGCCCCAATCATGCACTGGTGGGTCCCTTGGCCTGGCCTGCACCCTCTTGAAATCTGGAACCCCTTGGGGGATGTCAGAGAGCCGGTTTTGGCCCAATCTCACAGGGGCAGCACCATTCAGCCAGAAGCCCAACTCATGGCTGGTGAGAGCAGCGGCGGTGGCGGGAGCCTCTCCCGCCTCTGCGGCAGCACTAAGGATGTCCAACTGACGGCTTAGGCCCGAGTGGAGTGGGCCTAAGCTGGCAGTCGGACATCCCCCGAGGGCTCCTGGACTGCAAGAGGGTGCAGGCTGGGCTAAGGGACCCCCCAAGTGCACAAATTTCGTGCACCAGGCCTCTAGTGGAGAAATAACCTAATCCAAAAGGCCCTAAAGGAGAGCCTCTCTGTTTTAGTTTGGGAACCTGAGACTGAGCAAGTTTTGAAACAATTGAAGAGGGGCCTGTAAAACAACTCAACTTTGAGCCTCCCAACAGGTCAGCAGCATCGACTCTTGGAACCATCTGTCTCAAATAAACCTTGAATGCCAGCACAAGAGGAGGACGAAGCCATCAACTGAATCACTGGACTCCTACATGTGGGAGCCTCTAGAGGACCTGAAACTTCTCTTTCTAAAGGATCCTAGAGCATCAACAAGTGCCAGATAAGTAACGTGCTCTGGTATTTCTGGATGATCATTGTTTTCATCTTTCTAATAGTTCTTATTCTGTCTTTTTATGAATGTCACTGGAACCCTAGGCTGACACCTGGAGAGGACCTTATCTGCCCTTGCCAGGACCCAGAAGCACCATAAGATGCTCCTACTTATAGCCCTTTTCTGTATCCCTGGTGTAGCAGGGGACTGGGAGACTAATGTCCTAATTAATTTCTCAGCCATACTGGCTCCCCAAATACCCGACTTCTGAGTGTTACGAGCAGTTCAATTCAGGGTCAGATGATCTCAATTGAATATATATATATATATATATATATATATATATATATATATATATCGCCCATTGATTATTCTAATTTTTTTCAATAAAATTCAACAGTTTCTTTTTTAAATTAGTGATTGGTATTTTCCTATATTTGCACATGAACAGACAAAAGTTACTTTTTTTCCCTAAATATTCATGCATTTTCTGTGGAAATTCTAGTTAAAGGCTGAGACCTTTCTGCCCTCTTTTATTTTTAAAAAATATTTTAGGTTATTCCATCAGGGTCATTAAATTGATATTGATATTTTTCACCTTCCTAATGTTAGCTTGCAAATCTTTGGAAATTAGATGTCTTTCAAACAACTGTAAAGCTAACAGAAAAGCACATACCCTGATCACAAGAACTGATGATTATGAACTCTCTTTCTGATAATAGAATCAGTAAGCAGCCATGTACAGTGGGGCCTTGACTTACGCGTTTAATTCGTTCTGTGACGGAGCTCATAACTCAAATTACTCATATGTCAAATCAAAAAGTGAACGAGTAAGACACATGATGCTGAGCTGATGTTGCGGCGTTCACTGTGACATTTGCTGCGCCAACTAGCGGTGGGGTATCTGAAGCTGGCTCGTAACCCGAATTTTAGCTCGCAACTCAAAGCAAAAAATCGGCCAAGAGACGGCTCATATCTCAAAAAACTCGTTACTTGGGACACTTGTAAGTCAAGGCCCCACTGTATAGCAAAAGAGTAACAGTGATTAGCACCAATATAAATTTCTTCTACTCATGTAATTATTTCCCTTCCTTTTCTCATGAAATCCCTTACCTTCACCCTGTAATTGGGATTTTATTTGGGTTTCTGCTGAATCTGTGCTCCCAGAATTGCATTTATTTTTTATCCTAAATAAACACTTGTTATCTCTCATTTTGGCTTTTCATTTTTAGGTTAATATCAGCATGTTAGTAACTTTTTCAGTTCCAGAACCTGATGTTATTTGGGACTGATAAATTTGCTAACATGAAGTAATGCCTGCTCCTGTAGGAAAGTGACTTGTGGGGTGAGCATGAAGGTATTCAATTGCTATAAATGTATATGGGACCCTTTTGCAATTAAACTGCTTATAACTTGGGAAAAAAACACCCCTAAGTGCATGTCTGATTGGAACATAAAACAAGCATTTGAAACTGTCCTCATTTCGTCTTGGGCAGAAGAAAGATTGATAATGTTTTCACCCATTATCATGGATAGAGTGAGCGCTCAATAAATGTTTTCTAAAGTTAATTG
Organism: Myotis lucifugus; assembly: GCF_000147115.1. Taxonomy (NCBI): domain Eukaryota; kingdom Metazoa; phylum Chordata; class Mammalia; order Chiroptera; family Vespertilionidae; genus Myotis; species Myotis lucifugus. The sequence goes on from NW_005871129.1 coordinate 2,092,993, forward strand.
AATTTTATCTAGATGATGTCTAGCTATTGTTTTCTCAAAATCAATTTTACCCAAGACAATTAGCCCTTTCTAATTCTAGTCTCAGTTCCTTATCCTCTCTAGACATCAGTTATTCTCTGACTTAGGATTCTGTTTTGTTTGATTAGACAGTCCTTTGAAGCACTTCTATTGCTCACCATGTATATCTCCATGCTTTGTTTTGTATGCTTTTAGTGTGTCATATTGTAGCTGATTTTTTGTTCCTTTGCTAATGTTGTAATGTACCCCGCGAATCACAGAAGGACGCCTCAAGAAGTCGAATTAAAGAGTCATATTTATTGCAATCCGGGACTATGAGGGGACATTCCCAAATCTCATAGTAATAAGATGGTGGCAAAACCAGACTTATATAGGCAAAAATCACAAAGGTATTGATTACATCCCAGGGTTTGGAATGAGGCACCTGGCTCGCAAAAAGCAGATTACAGAAGCAGAATTAAGCATGTTAATTACAGTTTCGGGTCTCGGGGTTACTGAATTGACAGAAATACATTATCTAGAGCCTTTGGGTAACCTGGGTTAAACTTAGGCATGTTATCTAAATTACAGTTCTGGGTCTCCGGATCACTGAGTTGATAGAAACACATTATCTAGAACCATCGAGGCAATTTAGAGTAATTGCGCTGTCCTGGTCTTAGGACCACTGAGTCAACTGGAACGCACCACCTGTGGCCACTAAAACAATTTAGGGTAATTGTGCTGTCCTGTTTCCCAGGTACAGAGGAATGTGCTTCGATAACCAGTAAGATCACAATCAATGGGATAGTCACATTACAATCAATGAGGCATTCAATCGAATGGGATGACTTATACAATTTAGAAAATCAAAGTAAACTGTCCATTGTTAAACAAAGCAAATAGGTACCATACTTCACTAATACCTTTGTCAAAAACATGCCTCTGATTTATCTTTATAGAAAAGAAACAGCATGTGGCCAGGTGGCTATTGATTACCCAGAACAAACAGGATGTGGGGTTGGGGAGAGAGGATGAGAGCTGTACACATGGCTGATAGCACATGTCCTAGGAAGAGTCCCCTAGACCAGCAGTTCTCAACCTGTGGGTTGTGACCCTTTGGGGGTCGAACGACCCTTTCACAGGGGTCATCTAAGACCATCGGAAAACACATATATAATTACATATTGTTTTTGTGATTAATCACTATGCTTTAATTATGTTCAATTTGTAACAATGAAATTGGGGGTCACCACAACATGAGGAACTGTATTAATGGGTCACGGCATTAGGAAGGTTGAGAACCAGGGCCCTAGACAAAGGGAGGTGGAGATGACTAGAGAAGGCCCAGCTCATTTTTTTTTAAATAACCCAATGGAAGACAGCAAGACCTAGGCGACCTATTAGGAAATAGGTGACCAAGTAGTACTCAGCCAATGAGGAACTGGAGGAGGGTCTAAATAAATAGGCTATATCCCCTGCTCCACGTGTGAACCTGTAAAATGGGCACCTGCTCCCAAGAGTGTTATTAAAAGTTTCATCTTCGCCATGCTTCTGTTTCCTAGTCTGTCATTTGAAATTTGGACAGATGAGTCATTTCTCACACCTTCCATATTCTGAAAATATGCTTTCTTTCATAAGTCAAATTTTATGCAGCTTGACTTATTTTATTTGCTCCATTGATTATTCTAATTTTTTGCAACTGAAGCAGGAATTTCGGGGGAACATAGGCAGGCTTAGGGAATTTTTAGTCTTGGGATCCATGAAAAAGCACAGGTGCTGCAGACTGGGAGAAGGTACATTTCCATAACACAAGGAAGCCAGGTGCAGTCACATCTCCATAAGACAAGGGAACAGCAACAGGTATATTTCCATAAGACAAGGGAACTAGAAGTGGCCAACAAAAGTCTATATTTACAAAATAAAGAGAAGCAAGCCCTTCATGGGACATGTGAGGTTCAACCTTTGAGCCCAGGAGTTACTATAGTAATCAACTCAAAGAGGAATATTGACCAATTGTACTGGGCTGCATATCTGGCACTTCGGCCAGATGGGGTGTGCTGTGCTGTCTGTTCCTAAAACACATAGATAGGAAGGTACTGACATCAGGCCAGGCCTTGAGATATGGTCTCATGGCCCCTTCCCGGCACTCTGTACTCTCTGTTCCTAGAACACATAGATAGGAAGGTAGTCACTGTATGATGCTATACTGTGTTGAGAACTAATTATGTAAACAAGGCTTTGTAACTAAATTTGTGGTTTTTGCAAATAAAATTGCTGTAATTCTTGTAGTCTGGACTGCAGTTCAGCCTTTGCTTCGGCAGGGTGCTGTAGCTATAGTCAGCTGGCCAGCTTAATAAAGGCTCTTAAATTTAAATTCTGAATCGGTGGTCTATCTCGTTGAGTGAACCCATAACACAATCAGAGGGGATATCAGGCACCAGGATCTGCAGCCTTTATAAGCCATAGGGAAAGGGAACCCAGTGGGACTCTTCCCCTCCCTACATGGGAGTCAGTTCTGTGGGACTCTTTACCTCTCCCCACATGGGAGTCTGTGCTGTGAGATTCTTTTCCCTTCCCCATGTGGGAGTTTGTACTTGTTCTTCAATAAATATCCACCTTTGCTATACCACTTTCTGTCCATGGATTCATTCTTCGATTCTGGCGGACAAAGAATCCGGGTTCCAGTCCAAAAATTCGGTATCACAACCAAATTCAACACTTGCTTTTTTAAATTTGTGATTGGTATATTCCTATATTTTCACAAGAACAGACAAAAGTTACTTTTTTCCCTAAATATTCCTGCATTTTCTGTGGAAATTCTAGTTAAGGGCTGGAACTTTTCTGCCCTCTTTTATTTTTAAAAAAATTTTAGGTGTTTTCATTAGGGTCATTAAATTGATATTTTTCACCTTCCTAATGTTAGCCAGTGAATCTTGCTAATCTTTGGAAATTAGATGTATTAGTAAAACATTGAGTACCAGTGCTGAGTAATCTATACACATTATTTTACTATAATATCAAAAGAATTACATAAAATTGGTATTATTACACCCACCTTTCAGTTGACAAAACTGAGGATAGATATTCTAAGTAAATTTCCCAGGCCAGTCTGTTTATTAGTCAATGAAAGACCTTAATTTCAAATCCTGATTCTTTAATCCCAAAGCTTGTACTCTTCAACCATTTATTCATGCAATTCACATTATCATTCAATTAAAAACTGACAGAGTGTCCTTTTTGTTCAGATACTGATGGTGCCTATGGTCACCTCACTTAAAGGAAGAATTATTTCAGCTGGAGAACAGATTGCAGGACAAATGGTAGGGCTTTTCAAGAGCTTTCAGTGTAGATATGATTCCACATTTGTAGGATGATTCCATATTTTTAGAATTATATCATAAGAGGTATCTTTACTTGAGAGAAGTACCCTCATAGTTTGTTTATTTATGTGTTTGTCATTTAACTTTTCTGACAGTTTCAGGGGTATTTTAATGAGGAAAAGAGAGAGGCAATCACAAGCAGGTGACCCAGCTAACAGCTTCTGGAAGCCCTGGCTTGTGTTCACTGATGCAGACATCATATTTGGACATCAAAGAAACCTTTGAAGCCAGCATTTTCTCACCAGATATTAATTTAAGAAATTTTTGTTTTTTCCCTGTTTCTTGGACCCTTTGTTTTCAGATAAATACATTATACTGCACTATATAACATATACATATCTAAAACATAAAAAAAGATGAATTATGGTACTTTGAGTTTTTTAAATGTCATATACAAACACACCTAAAAATAAATAATTTAATAGAAAAATTGCATCAACATAAATAACAATTCAATTAAAAAGTAGCATGACACCTATACAATCAACTTGAAAATATATATTTTTAAAACTTGACTTAATTGCCTTTGGACCACATACTATTTCTATTCTCAAAAGTGCATCCTTTATTTCAAATCATATGAAAAAAATAACTTCTTGTTCTCAGATTATTTTTATGGTTGTTTTCCTAGTAAACTGTTTCCTCTCTTCTATACATAGGCTTGTTTTGTTTTTCTACTTTTATCTCTCCCCTGAGATGTTCACACAAAAAATCTTTGCCCGTCTGATAGGGAACCTCCTGGGCTAACAGTGTGCTTCTAGCCAACAGTCAAGGCTGCTTGCCCCTATGTCTCTTTCTCTTCTTTGCCTGGACTCCACACACTTAGCTTCTTTCCATTACTTTTCTGAAGCAGTTATCCACTTTCTACCCCTCAGGGTTTTTCTTCATTCCCCAAAGTCTGATAACAATACTCAGGCTCCTAGTCCCACCCTCTGCTATTTCAGGCCAACTTCATCCTTTATTGTTGTGTCCCTATTTATGTTTATTTACGTAGGATGCTTACTCTCCCATGTGTAAGGAAGTTGATACTGGCTATCAGGTGTGACTTTAGTGGAGGCTACCAACTGGAACAACTACAGAAAATTTCTCCATATGATCTGTGCTTTGCCACTCTAGTGACGGTTCTAAGGACAGTAGTTCTGAAACAAAGCTGAGACAGAAAATGAATTGTTCTTTAAAATCTGACCCAAGATCACATGCACTGCCTGCTATTCACTATAAGGAAGTCAGTCAGCCAACATTTAAGGCAGTGGTTCTCAACCTTCCTAATGCTGCGACCCTTTAATACAGTTCCTCATGTTGTGGTGACCCCCAACCATAAAATTATTTTCGTTGCTACTTCACAACTGTAATTTTGCTACTGTTATGAATCGTAATGTAAATATCTGATATGCAGGATATATTTTCATTGTTACGAATTGAACATAATTAAAGCATAGTGATTAATCACAAAAACAATATGTAATTATATATGTGTTTTCCGATGGTCTTAGGTGATCCCTGTGAAAGGGTCATTCGACCCCCAAAGGGGTCGCAACCCACAGGTTGAGAACCGCTGATTTAAGGGAAGAGCAATTCGACTTGTTGTGGGACAGTTAAAAACTTGTGGACATGTTTAGAAACCATTATGATCATGGGTATACTTTGTAGGATCATTCTGGCTTTTGAGGTGGTTGTGGGGGAAGGCAAATGAGGAAAATATATTGAAAATCAGAGAAAAGTGGATATTTGTAATGGAGAAAACAAACCTGTCTCCTCTGATAATGTGAATATATACTTTACAAACTAAATGATTTAGCTAAGGAAATTTCCAGCCTACTTGGAACTTGCAGCCTGGATAGTATCTTGCTGCTCACAATAAAATGTAAGAGGAAAGAGATAAAGAAGGGAGAGACTGTTAGACATAAATAATCAGGAGTTTTATGTATGGAAGATTCTCAGATTTTCCAGGAGATAAACAATGTTAAAATTAAGCCATGAATTATAAGGTAAGATAAATTACAGGACACTTTAAGGAAAGCAATGCCTAAATCTGAAACAAAAGATATGAATGCAAAATCACCTTTTTAGGGCCTCAGAAAGACCAATGGTGATATTGTTACCAGAGAATCAAATTCCTCCCTCACTTGTGGGGGTGGGGTTCTTCTGATATCTTTAGAAAAAGAATTCTAAGATTCTCATGGGAGAAGGAATGCTTTTTATTGGAGTTACATTCCTTGGGTTGCAAAGTCCCTTGCTCCTCAACCCAGTTCTGAAAAAGTGGCAACTGGGGGTCTAGAGCTTTTCCATGTTGCAGCTGGGTTCAGTTCAACATCAAGTTTATTAAGGTCCATTAGTGCAATGTGTGGAGTTCACATGGCCACGGACCATGTTGAGGAATGGAGGGAGTGCACCCCCTGCCACAGGAGTCCCAAGAGGGCCAAGAGTTGTTCAGAAGTTTAAATATTCAGGTTTTGTGGCCTTGCAGTGGCCACACTATTCTGGCCAATTACCTGATCCCAGGTGTGATCAACAGACAGGTAAGCACCTTCCCATATCACTCAGATCCTACTAGGCATGTGTCCAAACTGCCTTTGTCCAGTCCCTTTCCCAGCAATCTGTGGGGAACAGACTTGGAGAATGTTTAATTAGCAAAGCTGTATAAATGGCATGCCTATTTTATCCAGTCTTCCTTTTGCTATTTTCCTGTTATATAATAACCAGGTTATTACAGTGGTATTGGTACTTCATACAGAATGCTCACTGATGAATTTAATGGGTCATTTCATGGATCCTCTCGATAAAATAAAAAGTTCATTTTGTTTCTGTTGTGTTTTTAGACAAGTTTCAGATATACAACTCAGTTATTAGACACTAGAGGCCCAGTGCATGAAATTCACGCATGGAGGGGGGGTTCCCTCAGCCCAGCCTGCTCCCACTCCAATCGGGGACCCCTCGGGGAATGTCTGACCGCCGGTTTAGGCCTGACACCCTTCTCACAATCTGGGACCTCTGGTTCCTAACCACTAGCCTGCCTGCCTGAACGCCCCTAACCTCTCTGCCTACCTGCATGATCACCCCTAACTGCCCTCCCCTGCCATCTTGATCTTGCTCCCAACTGGCCCTCCCCTGCCAGTCTGATCATGTCCCTAACTGCTCTCCCCTGCCAGTCTGATCGCCCCTAACTGCCCTCCTCTGCAGTCCTGATCTTGCCTCCAACTGCCCTCCCTGACAGCCAATTTGGTTCTGATTGGTCAGTTTCTATGCCAGTCAGCATCAAAAGCTCCACCTCCTAGGCAGCCATTGGTTCTTCACAGCACCCACATTTGGTTCTGATTGGTCAGTTCCTATGCTAGTCAGCATCTCCGGGTCTATCTCTGGGACTGATCAGAGAGGCAGGGCTGAACAGCAGCCCCCTTGGAGGCTGGGAGAGAAAGAAAAGCCTGGATGCTGGCGAAGCTCAGAAAGAAAGAGGGAGAGAGAGAGGCAAGTACTGATCAACAGCTGCCACTGAGGCTGCGGATCAGACCCTGCCTCTCTCTGGGTCTCAGCCCCCTGGGCAGTCAGTGCTGGGTCGCCACAACAACCCAGCACTGACTGAAGGACTTCTGGGTTGGTCAGCCTTCAGTGGTTACAATCCTGGCCTTTTATATATTAGGATTGTTACCCACTTAGTTCTATCACCACAATTTGCTGGGCATGAGGATCACTTTTTGATATGTCAGTCTAATTTCACAAGTTGTTACTCACCTTGGGTTATTAAAACAGTTTCAGTTACTGAGATTCTATCCTACACATTTTAAAACAGAGGTTTGTCCTCTTGCCCCATTGCAGGCTCAGTGAGGTCCAAGTAGATCACATTGAGGGGTGGCTGTACTTGCTCTGCTTCTTTTAACCCTTTCTTTCATCTGTCTTTACTCCCAGGTGATGAGACAAGAGAAGAAAGAGGGAAAAGAGACTGATTTTGAGTGTCCATGGTAATTTAGCTGATTCTATGATTCATAACATGGGCAGCCACACATTGGAGGAAGTGAGGTTGTGGTCCTTTTACAGTGGTCATCATTTCTTATCTCTATTGTGGTTTACAGAATCAATAAGGGGGAAGGCAAAAACCTTATTGAGAAGACACAATCATAAATAGTCTCCCATGGGGGGTTTCTTCTGGCTGGGCTGCACCTTCTAACTGACCCCATCTTTTACATTGCATCCTCTGTGTGGACCTTCTTTCTCCAAGGAGCAGCAGAATAAGGCACATTTGCTCTAGAAATCTCATCTACTGTGTATGTCCCAAATCCGGGACCTTGAGAGCTTCCCTACCTCTCAGGAACCTAAAGTGGAAAGATAGTCCTCAGTCACAGTCAGTGTCTCAGTGTTAAGTCATCCTGGCTGAAATGATACTGCACAGCCCTGCAGGGGAGTGTTTCTCCTCTTGTCTCTTTTTAAAGACCTGTGGGCAGTATCTTCAGGTGAGGGTTCTCAGACTGTGATCTGCATAAGTTGCATCTGAGGAATCTGTTAGATGAAGATCCCTGGGTTCCACTTCTCTAAATTTCTGATTCACTCAGTATGGATTCTCAAAATACATGCTTTATCAAATACCCATGTGACTGAGATGAAGGTAATTTAAATTGGTAATTTGATAGAGAATGGATGCTTTTTCTTCTTTATTGCTTTATCATGGATCATTATCAATTTATTTTCTAAATCATTCTCAAACCTATTAAGGGCAAATGATATTGCAACATTCTAAAATTCCAAAACTTTTCTCTCCCCTGCTCTATTATTATGATTATTTGTAGCATTTGTAACTGTTTAACATACAACACAGTTAATTTTTGTTGTTGTTGTTTTGTTATTTGTGGTGGCAGATAAGTATTACTTTACTTAAAGATAAGAAAAGTCAGGCTTGTAGTAGCTTCTTTAGAAATTTACATACTTAACCAAATACTCTTTCAGTATAGTTTCTTTCTCAATTAAGTGAAGAGTATCATTGTTTTTATTGAGCTCCTGGTAAGTATATCTCTTTTTCAATTATATTTAAGTTTCAATTCAAGGTAACTTCAAAAAAAGATGGTTTGCTTATGTTACATCTTCATAATTTTTAATATATTCACTTTATGACTTTTATTGAAAAGTTTGTAAAATATCAGTATTGAGAGAAGAGAGGGCTCTTTGAGTAACTGGCCTTCACACTCTCATAGCACCCTTTCTTCACAGGTACTGCCTTCCTTCCACTTGTCATCACCCCCTTTTGGCCGGGAGAGCAGTTTCACATTGTAAAGGAAGGCTGCGTTAATCAGCAAAGTCCATTGAGCTTTCCTAAGGATTGTCTGTGAAAATAGTTACACTATTTTCAAAACAAGAGTAGAATCAACATGCAAAAATACTAGGTGAATGGGGCATATTTAAAACATATTTACTGAGAATTGAGTAGAGCGATTACAAGGATGCATTAAATCATTTACTCTAGGTTTAATTTCTGTTTTTACCACCTAGTTGTGGGAACTCTGTTCAGAGTACTACGGAAGTTCAAGGCTAATTTGAGTGTGGGGGCCCTGTCTAGAGTATGCTGGATGTTCAAGGCCAATCTGAACATGGAAACCCTAATCAGGATGTTCAAGGCCAATCTGAATGTAGGAATCCTAAGCAAAGTATTCAAGGCTAATTTATTATATGCAGGTGCAAAATCAAGAATGCAACAATCTATACACTGTGCAGGCATGCTTTTCTGTAGGCCAAATACTGATGTCACTATTTGGCATAAAGCCTCTTTTGTCTAAGTTGGTATAAAGTATATTACTGACCAGCCAATATGCTGCTGCTACTGCTGTTATATGAGGCTGCTTAGTCGGGCTACTGTGTTTGTATAGGTCTTATGTTAGAGGCTGCTTTTACGTAGGGCTGCTGTGTGTACAGCGGCTACTTGGTATGGCTCCTGTATTTGCTACTGTATTAGCAAGGACTGCTTTATAAGACTAATTTGTCTGAGGGCTCCTTAGTAGCAATGGCTACTTGGGCTACAATAAAGACTGTCTTATATGCTTATGACTTCTCATATTAACTTCTCCATCCTCTACCCAGAGTCCATGAAGGTCCAGTTCCTAGCAGGGGAACTGAGACGATGAGAAGACACAGTTAGTGTAGTTGAGCAGGATAAAGCAGTGAGTACCCTCAACAACTGACGCAGCAAGCAGGGTCAAGGAGAAACTTACTCCAACACCAGTACATTGAGACTAGATTACCTTAAAAATTAAAAATAATAAAAACAAAAGTGCTTTTAAATTGATGACATTAATGTGAGAACAGGCAGAGTCATCAAGAATGTTCACATTGTGTTCTCAGTTCGTAGGCCCATGCCTGGCTCAAAATAAAATGTTACATAAATGTGTTGAATTAATTAACATTTAAAAGATGAAGCCTAAGTGAAAAGGAAGCCTAAGGATAGTTATAAATTCAATAAACTAAGATGTAAAGCTTGCACTCTAGTTAATAAAAACAATCAAACTGCTTTCCCCTTAACTAACTTACAATACAAAAAAAGAAATTCAAGAGTAAAAAAAAAAAAATCTAACCTCAAAATTACAATCAAGCAATAAAACAACCATCATTCAGAACTGCCTGAAATCTAGCTGAATGGAAGTTTTATAACTAAAGATATAAAAAAACATGTCACATCTAGATTTGCAGAAAGGATGAGGAATCACACAGGCTAGAACCACACCCACATGTGGTGATTAAAAATCCTGAGGGATATATAGACTGCATAGCACCCCCCTGAGGAGCGAGGAATTCCTGTGCCACACCAGGTCCCCAAGCCCAGGGTTCAAGTTCCAGGAAGAGAAGTCCTCATAACTTCTGGCTGTGAAAACGTGGGCTGAGTGAGATGGACGGCTTCTGGGGTTCCTGGCAGTTCCTCTTAAAGGGCCTATGCACAGATTTAACTAGACTCACTCTCTCTGAGCTCCAGACAAGGGGCAGCAGCACCAAAGGCACCAGGGATATAAAGAGAGAAACTGAATTTTCTGATATCAGGGTGAGAGCTGAATGGGAAGCTTTCTCCCTGAAAGAGGTGCTGGCAGAGGCCACTGATCCTTTTCTGAGCCTTCCCCACACAGAACCCACAGATGGACTCCATATCTGACTCTCCATCAACCTGGCTATTGCTGGTCACCTACCCTGGTGAATCCTTGAGACCTCGCACCACCCAAATTTTGGGCCTACCCAAGCTATTTCCAGTGTCTTTTCCATGAGAATGGCCTATCTTGCCTCACACTTCTGACTTTCTTACAATCTCTCAAACAAGCAGCTAAGCCTCAGAATGGCTTTTACTTCTTGCTAAGTGGCTCCAGACCTGGCACTAGCAGCTTGGTTCTCAGCTTGGCCTGTCCTGAGCACCTGCAAGCCCAGTACAAGTAACAGCCATCTGCAGATCACCCTTCTGATAGCCATGGGAAGAACGCAGAGGGTGACTGATGTTGGCCTGCACCTCCTGGGAGCTCCCAGAGCCCACACACATGGTAGACAGTTTCAGGCCACCACTCAACCAGCTCCACAAGAGACATACTCAAAGGGTGGACTCAGCAGACACCAGAACCCCAGTGAAGTAAGGCCTATTCTGTGGGATGGGCCTGTTCACAGCTGATTCTCCATAGTGGTTGCAGCCAGTCCTTACAGCCAATTGGCCTAGGGGTAAACTCCCATTGACATGTCAACAGCAATCAAGGTTCAACTACAACAGGAGGGTATTTATAGCCTTCAAGTAATAGGGAGCCTGTGCCACTGAACACTACAGGTCACCTACTACATTAGTCTGCTCTACCATGCCTGGGAGATATAGCAGCTCTACATAATACATAGAAACAAGCACAAAGTAGGCTGCCAAAATGAGGAGACAAAAAAAAAATTCCCAAATGAAAGAACAAAACAAAACTCCAGAAAAAGAACTAAATAAAATGGAGGAAAGCAATCTACTAGATGCAGAGTTCAAAATTTACTATGGTTATAAGGATGCTCAGTGAACTTAGCGGAAGAGTAGATGAATTTAGAGAGAACTTCAACATCATAAAAAAGGACATGGAGCCCTAACCGGTTTGGCTCAGTGAATAGAGCGTCGGCCTGCAGACTCAAGGGTCCCAGGTTTGATTCCGGTCAAGGGCATGTACCTTGGTTGCGGGCACATCCCCAGCAGGGGATGTGCAGGAGGCAGCTGATCGATGTTTCTCTCTCATCGATGTTTCTAACTCTCTATCCCTCTTCCTTCCTCTCTGTAAAAAAATCAATAAAATATATTTTTTTTAAAAAAGGACATGGAAACCATAAAAAAGAACCAGTCAGAAGTGAAGGATACCCTAACAGAAATGACAAAGTATTTACAGGGAATCAGCATTAAAGTAGAGCATTAAAGTAGATAAAGCTGAGAATCAAAACACCAATTTGGAATATAAGAAAGTAAAAAACACCCATTAAGAACAGCAAAAGAATTCAATAAATTGAGGATAGTGTAAGGAGCATCTGGGATATCGAGCATACCAACATTTGCATCATGTGGGTGCTGGAAAGGAGAAAAAAAGGACAGGAACATGAAAATCTATTTGAAAAAATAATGACAGAAAACTTTCCTAACCTGGGGAAGGAAATAGACATACAAGTCCAGGAAGCACAGAGAATTCCAAACAATATGAACCCAATGAGGCCCACATCAAGACACATCATAATTAAAATGTCAGGGATTAAAGACAAAGAGTGAATCTTGAAGCAGCAAAAAAAAAAAAGAAGTTAGTTAGCTACAGTGGAGCTTCCATAAGGCTGTCAGCTGATTTATCAACATAAACTTTGCAAGCCAGAAGGGACTGGCAAGAAATATTCAAAGTGATGAAAAGCTAAGACCTTCATCCAAGATTATTCTACAACCAAAACTATCATTTAGAATTGAAAGACATATAAAAAGCTTCTGAGACAAGAAAAAGCTAAAGAAGTTCATCACAACTAAACCAGTATTAGATGAAATGTTAAAGGGTCTTTAAGAAGAAGAAGAAAAAATATAAAAAGTAATATGGCAATAAATACATATCTATCAATAATTGAATCTAAAAACAAAATAAATGAACAAGCAGAACAGAAACAGACTCATAGATAAAGATAATATTTTGATGCTTGCCAGATGATAGGAAGTTGGGTGAAAAGGGTGAAGGGATTAAGAGATGCAAATTGGTAGGTACAGAATAGTCATGGGGATGTAAAATAAAGCATCGAAAATATAGTCAATAATATTCTAATCACCATGCATGGTGTCACATAGGTAAAAGATTTATTGGGATAATCATTTAGTAAATTATATAATGTCTAACTACTTGGGTGTATACCTGAAACTAATATATCATTGTATGTCAACTGTAATTAAAAAATAAAAAATGATTTAAAAAATTCTGAGATATTTGACAAATCTAATTATATTATTAAAACTACTTTTAAAAGAACTGAAATGTCCCTCTTGTCAATAAACATTCTTTAAACATAATTTTTCTTTAAGAGAAGGGATTAAATTTCATATAGGCACTACTTTTATCTAATAAAATTGCAAAAATCAGTATTTTTAAAATCTTATTCTTAAAATAGAAAATAAATCCATTTACAGGAATTGCAGTAGTAATATTAGAAAACCTTTTATGAAGAAGTATGAAATTCTTAGGTTATTAATTATAAATGTAAACATTAATCCCTACTCAATTCCAACATAGAATTACCATTCCAGAAATGTTAATATTTATAGTCAGATGGAAATAGCCATATTACTTCTCAACAAATTCTTTTTTTTGGGAAGAATAAAAAGAAAAAAAAATTTCTTTCTAGGTAAGTCATGCCATTTCGTTAGCAACATCAGTGCACTTGTATGCATTTAAACCCGTTAGTTCTCAGTGCTTCCGAAAAAAATATTTTATACATTTTTTTGTATCAGAATATTTCATGTTACCACTATGGGATTTCCAATTCTTTTCTTGAGCTTGCATTCAGTACTAAGGATGAATGAAGGCAACCATTAAAGTTTTTGCACCATGTCTTCCTTGTACAATTTCCAATGTGACTCTAGCTCCAAATTGTAAATTGTCCCAAAGGATCTGAATCTGGCTTATTCGTTGCAAATAGCTGTGTACAAATGACATTAAAATAATAAAACTGGTTGCAGTTTTATGAAGCTCATTTTATGCTGATATATTATAGATAATATCAAACTAAACATAATTAAATTTAATGAGAATATAAATCTCAATTTTTACCTCCTTTGAGCTATTATATGATACTAGAGGCCTGGTGCACGACATTCGTGCACTGGAGTGGGTGAGGTCCCTCAGACCAGCCTGAGCTCTTTCGCAGTTCTGGAGCCCATGGGGAGCAGGCCAAGCCATCAGTCTGACATACTTAGCACTGCTGCAGAGGTGGGAGAGGCTTCCGCCACCACCGCTGCACTCACCAGCCGTGAGCCTGGCTTCTGGCTGAGTTGCGCTACCCCTGTGGGAGCGCACTAACCAGCAGGGGACAGCTCCTGTGTTGAGCATCTGCCCCCTGGTGGTCAGTGCACATCATAGTGACTGGTCATTCTGCCGTTTGGTCAATTTGCATATTATCCTTTTATTATATAGGATAGTATTAATGATTCATTGTCAAGGGGTGAATATGGCCTCCAAAAGACAGTCACTAAAATCCTTATTCTAAGAAGATGAGGTTGGGAGGGGTAATCATGTGCTAGAATTTTCAATCAGATATTATACACATATATATACAGATATACATTTGTATACATTTATATACAACTATTCGTGTGTATATATAATATCAAATAACTGATACATTCTAATTATTGGCATTTCTTAATTTTATTTTTTAAAATTTTATTTTTCTGCATTTCTTATTTTTTTAATATATATTAAAGAGTTTTTCTGGTTGTCCCATCATCTTTCAGAACATTCAGATGAATATATTCTGTACATATTATAATTCTTAATAAAACAGAATTTAAACCATTAAATTCCATTAATATATCAATTCATTTTATATCTGTAAACAAATAATACTGGATTAGGAGACAGTATATTATGGTCACAAATCTGGAAAGACCCTGATTATATTTTATATTTTAAATTAAAAAATGTTTTAAAATTACCATGGATATTCCATATTATATTAGTTTAAAGTATACAGAATAGTTATTAGACACTTATATCAACTACAAAGTGATCCCTTGATAAATCTAGTACCCAACCTACCCCATACATAGTTATTATAATTACATTGATTGTATTCCGTGTGCTGTACTTTATATCCCCCATAACATTTTGTAGTTACCAATATGTACTTTTAAATCCTTTCACCTTTTTCACCCAGCTCGCTAATCATCTCCCCTCAGGCAATCATTTGTTTGTTCTCTGTATCTATGACTTTTTTTCTGTTTTGTTTGGTCATTTATTTTGTTTCTTAGATTCCACAAATAAGTGAAATTATATGGTATTTGTTTTTCTCTAGTTGACTTATTTTACTTAGCATAATAACCTCTGGGTCTGTTTATGATGACACAAATGGTAAGACTTCATTCTTTTTTATGGCCAGATAGTATTCTGTTGTATATCTATACCACGTCTTCTTTATCCATTGTCTAATGATGGACACTTAGGTTGCTTTCATATTTTGACTATTGTAAATAATACTGCAGTGAACATAGGGATGTATATATACTTTTGAATTAGTGTATTAGAAATTGGAATTCTGGGTTGTATGGTAGTTTTATTTTTTCATTTTTTGAGGAACCCCAGTACTGGTTTCCCAGTGGCATCATCAATTTGCAATCCCACCAAGAATGCACAAGTGTTCCCTTTTCTCCAAATCTTCATCAAAACTTGTTGCTTGTTTTATTGATGATATCCATTGCGACAACTATGAGGTGATATCTCATTGTGGTATTTGCATTTCTCTGATGATTAGTGATGATGATAATCTTTTCATGTCTACTGGTCATCTGTATGTCCTCTTTGGAGAAATGTGAAAGACCCTGGTTTTAATTCTGTGTTTATTAGCCATGTAACCTTAAGTAGGTTATAAAACTTTTGTGCTGCAGTTTTGTGATCTATGAAATGTATATGGCAGTGATGGCGAACCTATGACAAGCATGTCAGAGGTGACACACGAACTCATTTTTTTGGTTGATTTTTCTTTGTTAAATGGCATTTAAATATATAAAATAAATATAAAAAATATAAACCTTTGTTTTACTATGGTTGCAAATATCAAAAAATTTCTATATGTGACACAGCACCAGAGTTAAGTTAGGGTTTTTCAAAATGCTGACACGCCGAGCTCAAAAGGTTTGCCATCACTGGTATATGGTATTATTTGTTATGACTATTTCAAATGAGTATTTGGAAACACCACATTAATTTTTTATTATAAATTTAAGGATAGCTAATATTATGAACATAAATATTATGAAATCTTGTAATAAAACAAATAATACAACAGAAATAATAAATTCTTTATTCTATACATTCCATTGTATAAATTTCAGTGATTTCTTCAATATTTTTCTATGTAAATACATTTTTATTAGTTTGGTTTCCTACATATTTAGTTTAATTCAACAAATATTAATTGAGCACCTAATATATGCCAATTCCTGAAACTGGCATAGCAGGGAACATAAAATTAATAAGAAATAATGCCTGCTCTTAAGGAGCTTACAGTCTTTATTAAGGAAACAAGACAAGGACACAATAGTCATGATATAAAGCAATATCTCTATTTCATAAAAGAGGTGCCCCAGGTGTTAATTATGTAAAGAAGGGTATGAAGTACAGAAAGTATCATTTGACATGAATGTTCAAAATGGATAGAACTTCTGCTTTTCCACCAAGATCATAACCCAGAAGTCACTCCAGTCAAGTGGAATAGTCACATCAATCTCAAAGAACTGAGAAAGGCTGGATATATTCTAGGAAAGGTATTCTTTTCAGTCAATTTGCAATTGTGGTGATCTGGCAAACTACACTAGAAACATTTAAGAAAATTTGTGGGTAGACACTTAGGCATTTGTATCTCAACGAGTATGTAAAAAGTAGGCATTAAGAATCCCTGAGTTGGGCACTGGTGTGTTGACAATCCACAGTTTTATAAAGGAGTGGGACTTTATTTAGAAAGACCAAGTCTCTGTCTAGACAAAGACAATTTAAGTCATTTTCTGTGAAAGCAGGATGGAGTTTAAAAATGGTTAAAAATGACAGAAGTGAGGAGGCAGTACTGATTAAAATGAGGACACAAAGGACATGGAGGCAAGGATGAGTCTACATCTTTTGAACATAGCTGAAAATAGTTCACTAGAAAAATGGTAGCGTGTTGGTGGCCAAATTAATGAAATGGAGAACTCAGGAGAATAATTTCAGAGTTCAGAAGAATTTGGTTTTCAGTGAATAAGAGGCAATCAATACTTATTTGGACAATAGAGAGTAGTACTCAGCATAAATCTCGAATCTATCTAAAAAATGCAGGTCTGGCTGGCAATTTCTCTCTTTCAGTAGCAGCCACTATGGAAAACACTATGGCGGCTCCTCAAAAAATTAAGAATGGTTTTACCAAAGTAGCCAGCAATCCTTCTTCTTATCTACTCCCCCAAATTTGAAAACATTTATTCACAAAGATATATGCACCCCTATGTTCATTGCAACATTAATCATCATGGCCAAGACATGGAAACAACTGAAGTGTTTCTTGCTAGATGATTGGATAAAGAAGAGGTGGTACTCATCCATACTACTCAACCATAATAAAAGATGAAATACTGCCATTTGCGACAACATGGCTACATCTTGAAAATATCATGCTAAGCGAAATAAGTCAGAGAGAAAAAGTCAAGACCATATAATTTCACTCAGATATGAGATATAAAACTGAACACAACAAATTGACAAACAAAAAGCAACAATCAACAAAGCTCATAGACACAAGCATCAGTATGGTGGTTACCAGAGGGAAGGAGGGTGGAAGGTAATAAAAGGTAAAGAGGGTCAAATATATGGTGACAGAAGATTTGACTTTGGGAGATGGGCACAGAATGCAACATACAGATCATGTATTACAGAGTTGGACACTGGAAACATATATCTTCTTATTAACCAATGTCACCACAATACATTTAATTTTAAAAAACTGATAAAGCAACTAATAAAAGATGCAGGCCTAGAGAATAAGGTCAATTTGGACACCATCCATTGAAAGATTGTTCTGACAGTGGATGGGATGGGACTAGTTAAAATAGACTGTGGGAAATATTTATAGTTAAAGATGGAAGAAATAATAGGTGGCATGCAGGCAGTAGATAGTATCCAAAATAATCAGGAAAAGCCAGCAAACATGAAAACATATACCAACTTTGGTAGTAAAAAAGTTGGTAACTTTGAAATTTTAAAAAAGTGTGATGAACATTATAAAAATGAATAAAGTGGCCAAAGGGAGTAAATCTTTGGGGAGATCTTTGGACTTGGCCTCCAAAGGATGAAGGTGGAGGATATACAGTCATTCAATTTTGCCTAACAAATATCTGACAACCTACTCTGAATTAAAAAAAAAATGGTTAGCAAAATAAGCCTATTTTCTCTGGCTTCATAGAGCTTACAGTGCAGTGAGGGAAACTCAGAATAATAAAAAAACACACAGATATTCAATAAACATTTGAAAAATGCTCTAAAAGAAAATAGTGGGAAAATATAATAGAAGAAACTGATTTGGCCTAAATAATGAAGAAGGGTTCCCAGAGGAAGATCTGTATAAACTGAGATCAGGAATGAACTGGGCAAAAAGGGGAAGAGGGTGTTGGTTATTTGAGGCACAGGAAAAGCAGACACACCACCTTGGTATGGAGGCAGATTGGAGAAACTGAAGAAAGCTCCCCGCTGAGTGCCGGCTGTAGGTTAGGTAACAGGATTGGTCATGTGGCGGATTAGTATCCAGCGAACAAAGTAGATGAGGCTGGTGGGTGAGAAGCCAGATCATGCAAGTTTTTTATGCCACTTTAAGGAATTCAACTTTTACTTGGCAAGCAGTGGGAAGCCATTAAAAGGCTTTAAGAAGGAGAGTGAACTTATATTTATATTTTAAGATAATCACATAAGCTGAAAGGTGAAGAATGACTGAGAGTGGTAGTATCAGAAATAGAAGTCTACACTGAGAAGCGAATGCTTGTGTTACCAGTATCCTCTGGTGACTCTGTCTATAGTAGTGACACCAGGGATTCAAAATACACCCAGGAGCCCAAACATCAAGTAGTGATGGATTGGCTCTAAGGGAGAAGAATGGGGAGGTGTCGAGGTGGGTTTTCTGGCTTGTATTATAATGACTGTTGGTACCACTCTAGACATAAGCAATATTGGAGGAACAGCATTATTATTAACAGCACCAATGTAAAACAAGGTTTTGAATTTTTACTCAATAGCCATAATGAAAACCATTAATTTAGCCACACAATCACAGTCTCATGCTGACCAATAACAAGCTTTGGTCAGATGTTTGGCTGGGATTGTGTGTGTGTGTCCATGGAGTTTATCTCTCTATGCACAGCTATTTAGGATGGGGTGTGAATCTCCAGGACGGGCCTATTAGCGAGGCCTAAATCAGCAGAGCTAACTAGGCCAGAACGATGAAAAGAAATGCACTCGTTGTGATGGAGATCACTTTCACATACAGTTACCATTTTCCAGAACAAACAAACACAGTTGAGAGGCTCTAGTTGAGAACAACAATAATTAGTGTACAGGAGGGAAAAAATAAAAGTGAAAAAATAGTCTTGAGGAACATTATATTGTAAAACAGAAATTCTGCATATTTCTCCTGGCAATGGAAGCACTTCATTATTATTCATAATTAGTGTTCATACTACCATTTTCATTAACTTACAAACGAGATTTTCCCTTTTTCAATTAAATATTTACAATCTAAAGTTTGCTCACTGAGTATTTTGACTCTATACCCTCGCCTTACTTCCTCTGCCAATGCACAGCAAGTGCGGTTCTGCCTTTGATCATTACCCTGCTTTCACTCCCTGCACATCTCTAAGCCTCACCAGGCAGACATAGTGGCTCTCCTCACTGCCTATGTCTTCATGTAGAATGCCTAAAGCTATACTTTCTGAGCCAGCAAAATCTAGAAAAAATTAGCTTTTGAACAACAAAGAAAAACAAAGAAAAAGTTTAATTTTCTATACATTGAACCTCTTCTTCCTTTTCTAGTCTCAGGAATGTTTTTTTCCAGACTTCAAAATTAAGATATGTTTAGTCTCAAAATATTCAGAATCCAGAAATAAAATAGAAAATGAAACTTTTCTAAATCACACCTTTCAGATGGGAGGAATTATACATATTTTTATAAATATATCACACTATATGTAATGCTATGTATGTTTTGAACCTAACAATATATAGTAGACATATTTATATGTTGCATGAAGTTTGACCCGTTTATGAAAGAGTCTTCATTCTCTCTTCCATAAATAAGCTATTGTCTTATTTAGTTCTCTCAGAAGTAGTCTTTGAGACAAAGTTTCAGTGCAATATTTTATCTGGAAGGTGATTCCAGGAAATTCCAGTAGGGATACGAGGAAGTGATAAAAGGAAGAAAAGGCTTGGATAACTAATCTCTCTTAATCTACGGACCACTATGGATAATGAACTTGGTCTCACTGTTTGTAGAAGAGGCAGCACAGTTTTCTCTGGTGAGAAAGCTGGGGCTTTATGCATTGATTAAGGGCTGCCAGTGCACAGCAATAGGGGGCTGGTTCGAGTTGTGTTAATTTCTGGCTCTTTTGAACTAGAGTGCGTGCGTAGGCCCTGGCTTCGGAAGAAATAAATCCCTCATGCAATTGGCAGTCCTCAGACTGAAGTAGATAATGGGAAGAGCACAAATATGCTTTATTCAGTCCTTCCATTGGACATTTAGATCGTGTCCAGTGTTTTCACCATTACAAACCACTGTGATATCCGTATCCATGATTATTGCATGGCTGTCTGATTTTCCATGATACAATTCCTGTAAGTAGCATTAAAGAATAATTTTAAAATTTAAAAGAAGTATTCTTTGGGCATGTCTTGGAATGAAGAAACTTTATCCTTACATGAAAGTTTTTATAGAGTGGTCATACCATGTCATAGAACTAATTTTAAATGGACCATTCTAAATTTAGATTTAATATCTAAAATATCTAAATTGTTAGTTCCATTTATTTCTTTATTTTACACCTATCATTGCTATGATAAAATATCAATATTTTTGAACTAAAATAAATATAACTAATATAACAGGACTTAAAATTTGTCCAATTTTCCATCTTCAGATAAGGACAATATTGTTTTTAAAAGAACAACAGAGAGAAAATCTTTATTACCTGGGGCTAGCAAGTTCTTAGACTTGACACTACAAGTGCAATATCCCCATAAAAAATAAAATAATAAATTGGACATCACCAAAATGAAAACCTTTTGCTTTACAAAATATGTATGAAGAGGATGACATGACAGGATGTATGAAGGTACAGACATGAAGAAATTACTTAAAAGCCAAATGACATGTATAGAATATAAAAAGAGCTCTCAAAACTCAACAATAAAAAAAATTCAATTAGAAAGCAGAAAAAGACATTGCTAGACACTTCACAGAAGAGGATATTCAGATGGCAAACTTCATTAGCTACTAAGAAAATCCAAAACCACAATGAGAAATCACTATACACTTATCAGAATATTTGAATAAAAAATAGTAGTGATGACACTATATGTTGGTGACCATGCCTAGAAATTAGATCACTCATACAACGCTGGTGGAAATGTGGAATGGTACACCCATTCTGGAAAACAACTTGTCATTTTCTTATAAAACTGAACATACATTACCACACCACCCAGTAATTGCACTCCTGAACATTTATGGGAATGAAACTTACTTGCACACCACAATGTGTACGTGAATGTTTATAGTGGCTTTATCTTCAATAGCCTCACACTGCAAACAACCCAGATGTCCTTCCATGGGTGTATGGGCACACAAACTGTAATGCATCCTTACTGTACAATATTACTCTTCCCCCAAAATGTTACAAGCTACTGATACATATTACAGCTTGGATATATCTCCAGGAAATTATGCTGAGTGCAGAAAGTCAATACCCAAAACTTACATAGTTGTATGGTAGTGTTTATATAACATTCTTGAAATGACAAAACTAAAGAAATGGAGAACAGATTAGTTATTGCCAGGAATATAGGATGGGTTGGAGGAGGGAAAGCAGGAGAGAAGTGGGTGTGGTTATAAAAAGGCAATACTAAATGTGTTCTTGTGGAGATTGAACTGTGTCTTTACATGAACCAACAGATGTAACCAGAATACATAGAACTAAATACACATACACACACAAGTGTAGATGCCATCAAGGGGGAAACTGGGTAAAGCGTACACAGGATGTCTCCATATTCTCTTGAACTGCATGTGAGTCTATAATTATCTAAAAATAAAAGCTAAATTTAAAAAATGAGGACTTCTGTCTAGAATGTAAACACGTATGTAAATCTCAGTGATAACTTTTGAAGAATGCTAAACTTGTGCTCATTCACTAAAAAGTGCTTAATTTTTTGAACTTATTTTTATAACCTAAAATAAAAAAGATTTTATAAATACATGTATAAAATTTTTATATCCTAAAATTCAAAAAATAATTTACATTTTTAAATAATTTCAGGGGGTTTACTTCATTTGGGGGCTAATGCTTTTCATGTCAGATAAATAAAATCATTAAAAATTATAGAAAATTCTTTCTTGTCTATCTTCAAGGCAAAACAAGGAAAAGGAAATGACATAGCATTGAGATGAGTTATTAAAGAACTTATTGTGAAAGATGTTACCTTATTAAGTCAATATTAAAGAAACAACAAACAAACACTTCTCTCTTTACCAGATACTAGATATGCACTGCTCCATAATCATGGCTTTATAAGGTGGGTAGTATTATTACCATCCATTTTTATAGGTGAGCAAAGACTTATGCAATGCTTGTTATCTCTATATATATACAAGCCTAAGCAACCATTACGACTAAACAACTGGCCAGTAGCTATGATATGCATTGACTACCAGGGGGAAGATGCTTAATGCAGGACTGCCCCCTGGTGGTCAGTGCACTCCCACAGCCAACCTCCTGTGGCTGGCCAACTTCCTATGGTTCCTCCCACCAGCCAGCCAGCCCTGACCGCTGGCCAGGCCGAGGGACCCCACCCATGCATGAATTCGTGCACCGGGCCTCTAGTATATCAATAATGTTCTAAGTGTTTCACATATGTTAGCTTAGAAATTAAATAATACAATACCCCCTTTTACAGATAAGGGAACTGAGGGAGATTGTGTAGCACAGAACTCTGGAACTCTGACCCCAGACCTCGCTGAGATGTCTGCAGAAGCACTGGACACAGAGACTTTAAATCATCAATTCAAGGTCACACAGGTACTAGTGGTATAAATTAGGATTGGAACTTACATTCTTTCCACTACCCCAATGTTTATTATAAGTAGAATTATTTAAGGGTTTCATTTAAAAGTACATGTCTTCTTGGTTCCCCCCAGCTCTATTGACTAAAAACCTCAGGAAACTGTATTTTTAACAACCACTCTAGAAGATTTTAATTTTCATTAGACTCAAAGTCCAACTGCATCATAATACATGAAGCAGCTTCCCTATGAAGTGTGCATGAATATCTAGTATAATTTTAAATGATGCTACATTTCATTAATTTTAAGATACATGTTTTTTCACAATTTAACATCTCTGGGATAGTATTGCCTGTTATAACTGATGGTATCTTGCAATTATAGTAAAATATGTTTTTTCTTTTTAGTAGTATGTAAAACAGTGCTGTTTTATATTTGACACAGTACGGAAGTTCACTGGATAATGAAATAAAAAGACATTGCTTATTAAGCACTGTTCTTTTCAGTCCTGGGTCACACTGTGAAAAGGTGCCCATCTACATGCTGTTAGAGGCAGGGTGATGGGAAAGGACACAATGTCACCAATGACACCTAGATTCACATGTGCCGTGAGAAAGTCACTAATCATTATGGGTTAGAACAGATGAAGTGATATGTGTGAAAGCAATTTGAATATAATAAATCATTATTATATATGCCATTTATTAATGGCATGTATGAATGTGTGCATATGCATGGGCTTGAAGCAGCTTATTAGAGAAAATGGAAATAATTTGAAAATGCTCATTTACAAACATGGCACAATGCAGTGTAATAGACATTAAGATTCTCAACTTTACTGTTCTTTCTTAAAGAATAGCAAGCATATCAATAAGAAGTTAGTGCTCACTAATGCTTTCTCTGCTCTAGGAAAATAAGTGTTTTACATAGTCTTTTTCATTTGAGCCTCCTGGAAATTCTGTGAAATACCATATTTTTACTGTTGCTATTAACCCTGTTTTAAAGGAAACTGAGTTAGGCACCTTAACAAAGTTGACTAAATTGATCTAAAGAGAAAATGGTATAGATAGCATGTGAACAGAGGCAGCCCGAAACAGGAACTTGTGTGCTGAAGTATATCTCAAAGGAACATTTGCTCTAGGTCAGTGTTTCTCAACCTGTGGGTCGCGACCCCTTAGGGGGTCGAACGACCCTTTCACCGGGGTCGCCTAAGACCATCGGAAAACACATATATAATTACATATTGTTTTTGTGATTAATCACTATGCTTTAATTATGTTCAATTTGTAACAATGAAATTGGGGGTCACCACAACATGAGGAAATGTATTAAAGGGTCGCGGCATTAGGAAGGTTGAGAACCACTGCTCTAGGTTAACCTACATCAGTGAATCTACATAACTCAGAAGAAGAAAGTGGACAGAGAAGCCAGGCAACCACAGTCACTGCAAAGGAAAGAAGAGAAAGCAAGAGGAACACATGTTAAAGTATATGTATAAATGTTCATTGCAGTTCTTCAAACTTACTTGATCTGGACATTTTACTTTTATTTTTTAGGTTATGTGTCTCTAAAAAAATACATCTGGTTATGTAATTTTCTTTTTCTCCCATTTATACTAATGTGAACACTCTAGTTTGATTATTTTCATTTTTAAATATATTATCCATATCTAATCTCATGCTCTCCCCCGTCCCCTGCCCCCCCGCCCGCCCTGGTGACCTCGTTGTCTTTTATGTTTTTATTTAGGAAGCTCTATTATTTTTCTCTTTGAGCCTTTGCATGCATCTGGCAGCCTGACATTTCTCTTATCCTATCTATGCTTTATGTACTGGATATGTACTCTGTAATTGTCCTCAGGAAAATTGTGATATGTATTCTGTAATTGTCCTCAGGAAAATTGTGAAATGAATGTAGTTCTTGAAATACCACACAGATCTCCTCTTTGCATTCTCTCCTTCCTGTTCCTAAGCCCCTTCCAATAAGTCCAGTGATTCCTCAGTCTATTTTGTTAGATGTTGGAAGACTGTGAACTGATAAAATGTTGACCCCAAATATTATAGACTAATATGTTTCCCTTATGGGCATATTTATAGCTTAAAAGAAGACTAAATGGACAAAGCAACATCAGCATGAAGGATTGAACTGCCGAGTGAGGAACTGCGGGCCCTAATGTGGGATGTAGGCTCAGAGTGGGTCTGCTTCCAATACCCTCAGACACTCCTGCAGTGGAAAGACCATTTGCATACATGCAAGGCTTGTACATGATATTGTAGAAAACTAGATCAATAGAAAAGGAAAGATGCATGTTTATTTTATTAAAAATTATAACAGACACTGTATTACTTATATTAATATACTTCAAAATTAATTTTTGTGGGTTGCTACATACTAGCACTATACAATCTCTTATTTTGGGCTCATTAGACTGTTGAATTGTGTTAATTTTGGAAGCTAAAACATAAAATTCAAAGCAGAAACAAAATAAAATAATAAAAATAGTCCTTTCTGATCAACACTGTTTCTAATTTTGAAAATTAATTTGTTTTACATCATTTTGTTATGTGTAAGAATTCAATTTTGTTATCTAAAATATTACCCAGAACTACATAAGTATCTTATTATTTTTATAATGTATTTTTATTTTAATAGCATTTATTTTACAAGAATACTTTTTCTCTATCAAAAACTTTAGCAAATGAAGGGAAGAAAAATAGAACTTTCCCTTTTTAATCATTGTTACAATTTTGGTGTATGTAAATCAAATTATTATACAACTTGAAAATATTTGCATGTTTAAATATACTTCATGTATAGTGAACGATAGGATCCCAAGAAGTATCTACTACAACAAACTCTAGAAAAGAGTTAAGTCTTTGAATTTAGCGTCAGCTCATATGACCTCTCTATTGTAAAATTAAACATAATATTCTATGTATTATACTCATATATAATGATGCCATCTAACACAAAGCATGCAGAATTAGTCTTGTTTTCCTTAGTTTAACCATATAAGGACTGTTTGCACAAACATTAACAACATTTTCCCTTTTAATAAGAAATATAATTTTCTGTTAAGCTGGAAAGTTGGATTGCAAATGCTTAAACTGATGTTTCAATTGCATTGACTCCTCATTTTTTTTCAGTACATACGGTAGGAGGTATCTTCTGTCCATGAAATTTCATTGGCGTTATAACTGAAAGGTGACATTGCTGCTTATTGCCTAGGTTCATTGAATAAGTCTGTTCTAAATATAGCTCTAAATCATGGATTAATTTAGCAGTCATTAATTCAATAATCGCTGTAGAATCTAGGTAAATTGAAAGTTCTTAAACTTGTAAAAAGTCATAGACCTTGCCATGTAGAAGGCTATAATTTCATCTGGGAAGCACATAAACAGACAACTAAAGAATACTTGCCCTGCTAGTGGTGTGGCTTAGTGGTTGAGCATTGACCAATGAACCAAGAGGTCTCTGGCTTGATTCACCATCAAGAGACATGCCCAGGTTGTAGCTCAATCCCCAGTAGAGGGCATGCAGGATGCAGCCAATGGATGATTCTCTCTTATCCATGTTTCTATCTCTCTATCCTTCTCCCTTCCGATCTCTCTAAAATCAATTTTTTTAAAAAAGCAACAACAATACTTTAAAGGAATATAAGTACTGCAGGAAATCAAATATTGGTAAAGTCTTTAATTTCACTATCAAACTAAACAGCTTATGGAGAATAAACAGTACTTTAACATGTACTTTAGGGAGCAGCTGAGCTGACTTTTAAACATGGTTAATAGGTCTGTTAATGTTGATTGTATTTGCATTTTCACAATTTTGTGATATGTTTAGAGATATAATACTAAAGATCAAGAGAAAACTAAGTTAAATAGGCAGTAGAAAACCAATGCTAAGCGAGATAGTGTTCAGGATTCCATTTATACATTGTTTACTCAAATCATTGTCAAGTAGTATTACTCGTTTCCCTCAGAAAACCCACATTTAGCCTGGTGCCCCCATGAAATATGTGATTAAAATTATCATCCTCAATAACATTGGAGTTCTTAACCTGCAGTCAATTATTTCGCATATCATATAGAAGACCAGATATATTACATTAAGCCATGATTTTTAAAGCACACTTCATTCAGGAATATTATAGTGCCGACTTGTTTAATACAATCTTATAAATGATCCCTCACAAAGAATGTAAAAGTCAACAAATATCTTTAATGGGCTAATTGTGTTTCACTGCAGTGTTGAGTCTATAAAAGCTTTTTAATAGTGAGAGAAATGATGAATATTCATCTTAATTTGCAAATATAATTGCCATTTATATATCTTTCTATTTTTATCTTAAGTTCTTATTGACAGCAGAAATTTCCCCCAAACACTAATAGAGTAGTTAACATAATTTTATTTATTGAAAGAAAATCCAAAGGAAAAAGAAAACATACAACTATCTGAAACTATTTAGCCAAAGGAAAATATCAAAGGAAAAGTAAGTTAAATCTAAATTTTGAGATCTGAAATGTATCTAATATTCAATATAAATTTAACACAATGTATATTTGATTAAACTTATACATTTAAATATACTGATGAGACTCAAGAAATAAAAATATCCTGGAAATCCAGGACAACAATTAAGAGCCACAGGAAAACAAACTGAAACTAATGAACTAATCTCTAGTTCATAGAATTTGCCAGCATTTCATTGAAAACTAAGAATACATTGTAGCTCAACTCATGGAAAATTAGTACAATTGAAATTAAATTCAATCACTTATAAATATTCCCTTGAGAAAACTATTTCATTTTCTACCCAGAGTTTAACCTCTGCCCTATACAAAATTTTGAATTCCAATTCTTTATTTTTAATATACTCAATGTGGGTTCAGGGTAGTGTAATCACCACTCATAATTTATTCAGTTTTATATTAATAATGTCAATTAAGTAGTCCATTTACAAATATATGGAATATTTATTTCTTCTTAACTTTCACTTCTGTTTCTAAGCAGACATAAACATATAAAGGATTGATTCTGAATTGACATATTTCACATTAAAATTTCAAGTCTTTAAGTCTTACATTTTCTATGTAATAACATACATATTTATTTATAAATATTATGTATACTCAGGAAAGAACTTTTTATATCAGATTTGAAAAAAGGTCTGATCAGTCTGTGGTAGCTTTTCTCCTAAGTTAAAGTAGAAAATGCCAGAGACATTGCTTTTTAAAAATAAGCACTAAGAAAACTAATTAAACTAGTTAGCTACAAAGGGAACATTGTAGGAAGAAAAATAGCTTGGGATTGAACCCTATGATTTTATTGTTTTCACAGAAAATGTAATAACTCCTCATTGACATCAACTACCCAGTTGCAAGAAGAGTGTACCTTCTGCTTTGTTGAGACACAGACGAAGCAATTAGTAAGAAGTAGTCATCAACCAAGAAAAAAATGAATGGAGAGTAAATTTTTTCCAGTTTACATGTCTCTTGAAAGGCCCTGATAGTCGAAAGGCACATTAAAAAAAAAACCAAAACACAAAAAATTTTTTGATAAAGAACATGCATTCAAAAGAATCCTTTGAAATCACTTACTAAAATCAAATTAGCCTGTCACCATCTTTCAAATCACTAAAAAAAAAAAAAAAAATAGAGCAAGAAAAATACCACAGCCAGTTTCATACAATTTCAAGTACTGAACTAAATTAATTGTTCTCAAATTACACATTTTGACAAATAAGTTTATTATAGTCTTTAAAATAAAAATGCATGTTTGGTGAAAAGTTAGTACAGTTGTCACTCATATTTTGTCATATTTTAAAATATGAAAGTAATGAATGAGATTATTTGTACTATCTATAACATGATATAAGTGACTAGCTGTTTTGTGATTCTGATTATCATACTTTATTGCCATGCAAAGTCAATTCTGTGATGTATATGAAGTACCATTAGTTTAGCCTATTTCATGGCATTGTCCAATACCATGGATCTTTCAAGTCTTAAAGAAAATTTAATCACATGAAACTGAAAAAAACATTTTAAACCAGCGATACATAGCATATTATAATTCGTGATGGAACTAAAAAATATGTAGCAGGAAACATAAAAAAGTAAAAGTAGGAATATATATATATATATATATATATATATATATATATGAATGTAAGAGAAGACTCAGATTGTAAAGCACAAAATAAAAGATGTTATTTTTAAATAATGCACAATGAGTATTTAATATAAATTCCACAAAAATGGGGCCACTGTTACTAATGAAAAGTAATAATATTGGGCATGATTTGTGACTTCTGAAAACTTTTGTGACTTTTGATATCTAAATGTCATCAGTTTTTGGATGCAGTATAATTTCATATATCACTACATAGCAATGTCGCCAATAGAAATTCAAATAGGCCAATTGCAGAGATGTTAAAATGTGGAGAAGCAAGTGTCTTTGAAATGATGAAACCAAGTAATGCTCCTAATTAAGCAAGGATCAATTACTGGCAGTAGGAGATTATGTAGTATAATCTTTCTCCTGGAAATTAAAATCTCCACTGCCTGATGCCTTCCTATAAAAGAAGAAAAGAGATTGACATCCATCACGCTTAAAATATGTTATAAAAAAGAAAAGAGGGGATATTTTAGTGAGTTCAACTTATAATAAACACAAAAAATATTAGGAAAAGGAAGGCAGTTGGTAAACAGGTAAATTGTCGTTATTATCACTAATATTAAAGAAGAGTCTACTTAACACAATTTACATTTATTTCACTTATCCCAATTAAAAAATTCCTGCATTTTATCCATTGACTTTCAATTAAAACAATGAAACATTTGATCTGGAGTGAAAAACATTGATTCTAATTCTGTTTATTGGTTTACATAAATGATCCAGAACCCACTTGAGATATATACTTTGTTACCATATCAATAAATATGATTGCTTTGCAATTCTGATTGCCCTTTGTTCTTGGCACTCACCAGCAATTTCTCAAAAATTTAATCAAAATTAATTTTGAAGTACCAGCCAGTTCTCATGAACTTCTGAAGCCTTGTGTATTTTTACAGTGTGAAAGGTAATAATGTCTTAATACCTTATTAATGTTTAATAGTAGGATTGAAACTTTCAGTTACAGCTGTTTCTTTGTGTAGAGCTACTTTGAAGAAATGGAGACTTGTTTTCCTGAAAATGACATATGTATATCCAAATATTTTGAATATAGGTTTTTTTAGTTTTTTGTAAAATCCTGACTCAAATCAAAGTTTAAGAAAAGAAGGCAGCAATGAGTTAAGCCTCTGTTTAGATCTAAAACCTTTTTATTGATATTACCAGCAATGAGTGTGCAGGAAATCAATAAAAAAGATGGTCCACTATTACGGGATAATGGAGAAAAGAAGATAGTTGCCACACAAAATGGAAGGCAAACTGAAGGAAAATTTAGTATACATTAAGCTAAGTGCCCCAAATATTGTTTATCTCTTTGGCATGACTGTAATTTTGAAAAAAAAAAAACAACATAAAAAACAAACACAACAATATGCCTGATGTTTTCAAATAAGTCATGAAATTCATGTGTTTATCCATTTTAATTTAAAAGATTTGGCTTGGCTCAATTCTATCACTACTTAGATATTCAAACTAGTCCCCTCTTTAAGTATGAAAATACACGTTTAATTCCAAGTTCATATTTGTTTCGTGTTTTACTTTCAAAGATTTGACTTTTTTTACATGTATGACAAATGTGGGAGAGTGCATCAGGGAGTTCCTATTAAAATTCCTTCCTGTAGACATTAAGGTACATGAAGCACTGAAGGTATATCCCATGGTGACATAACAAATAAATTGTATAGCTATTCTCATTTTGGTGGTAAGTGAACACTGCTCAACAAACACACATACTGCTTTTCATACCTTACCTGGAAAGAGGCTTTATTGAACATAGTGTAAAGTTATCTTTTAAGGTGAATTATTGAATTTGCACAAACATTTCTATAGACTTAAAAAAAATCAAGCTGTGTCATTTCCCCACTACATTTTGTTGTGCTTTTTATATTAATATTTGCAAATGTTATAATTTAATACTTATATCCCAATTACTTGCATAACCAGTTTTTTTCTTAAATCCTGGGGTGTTGATAGAACATAATAATAATAATATTCTTCTTTAGACAAAAGTCTTAAATGAAGTTAAAAGCTGAGATAATTTAAGGAAAGAGATCTTCAAATTTTCATAACCAACAGGTTTAAGTGAAATTTACAATGCATTGGAAAACTGGCTGGTTAAAGGTATGATTTATCCTCAGGTAGCTCAAAATCATTTTTACAGGTTTTTGTTTTTTTTTCTGTAAAAGTGTTTTTTAATCTTTGTAAAATAATAAAATAATATTTCACAATTTGCACAGAGTCTGACTTAAGGGCAGAGGCATGTTACCCTCAGAGTTTAGAATAAAGCCAGATTTTTCAGGCCCAGTTCCGCTGTAGAGTTTGTATGCACTGAAATCACAAACATTTTCTTGTTCCCTCTAAAGCTAGGGCCAATTTCACTTCGAATGGAGGTGAGAGTGAAAAATCACTCTTGAGCTGAGTATTATCTTAACCTTTTGCTCTGGTTGACCCATTCAATAACCTGGAAGAAAAAAAGTTGCTCCCTTGTCTGGTCTCAGTGGACGTTACTTTCTAATGGACAAAAAGCTGAAAGGCCATGGCTGTCTGGTCAAACAAGTATCTCCTCTGCATGGGCTTCCGCAGCAGCTTCGGTCCTTTCTTCTTCAGAAGCGGCTTTGTTGTCTTGCCTGCAATTTGCACGTTTCGGCTCTGCAGTTTGTTTATAAAATAGTTTTACACAAACCACTCTTAGCAGTGCAAGCTTCTGAGCTGGAAATTATTCAGGCTTGTTTCATTGAAGGCACTTAGTTTCCATGGCAATTTATAAAAGATGGTGGTTTGGTTTCTTCACTGGAACAGATGACAGTTTGGGTGTTCAAGTGGCCGCGAGCAAACTCCGATAAGCCTGTGTGTTATGTAAGCCCAGGTTGACTATCCTGGATAGCAGTGCATGCAAAAAGAGACAGCACACAGTTATCTAGCTTAGCCATGGGAGGAAAACAAATACAAATTATAAAGGTTGGGTGGGGATAGGTGGGGAGGATGAATGTTTTAAATAATTCTGAGTTCAGGTTCTTTTCAAGGAAGGGTAACAACCAAAGGTAAAAGGGCCTACATTTATTGAATTCTCTACGTAAAAGCTTTTCCAAAGGAAAATAAATGCCAGCTCTTCACGTACCCTGTTTACAGTGAGGTTTTTGTTGGCAGGCCATTAGGTTTCCATGGTAACAAGCAAACTATTCATTTGAAACAAAACCAGCCAAGACTTTGTGCTTTGACAAGAATTTCTATAGCTCTTTTTTTCCCCCCAGAGTTCAACCAGATGACCAGATGACACTGTGATCGTTTTAGCCACAAAAGCACCTGAAGGTCTCTTCTCTATTCAGGTCAAGACTATGTTGTATACGCAGTTTGGAATAACTTATACTTCCATGACATCTTTTTATCCCCAGTGCTTAAAAAATTTGTTTTTATTATTTTATTTTTGAGTCAGTAGTCAGTGGAGGAATCTTTGGTAGTTTGTTTTTTCAATGTCCATTTACAAAGACTCTTCATGCCAGTGCCTGGTGAATCTTTTATAGCCTCTGCCAGGATAAGGTCACCTTCGAGGACTCAGGATAGAGATGAGGACAATAACTGGAAAAAGCCATATATGTACTAAAATTCCAACAGCACCGTCAACGGAATCTAAAGACAAGGAAAACAAATGCCAAGAAACAACCAAACAAAAAATAAGTATTCCATGCAACAACCAACTCCACTTTGGTAAACTAGTGAAACATTTTTTGTATATGAAAACAATTTTGGAAAACTTTTTTTTTTCTTTTCGGTTTTATTTATCAGCTTCATTTCCAAGACAAGTGAAAGGACTATCATTTTAATATGTGGTTAGGCACTTGCTAAACATATTTGCAGATTTAAATTGATATAAAATGCTATAAAAACTGTTCAGAAGATACTTGTGTAGGTTTGTGGCCGCACTCAACCTGAGTTCTGCTAGCCACATGAAAGCATGCACACATAGAAAATTCTCAGGAAACCTAATGGTCAGCTCCCCCCCAACCCCCCACACACACAAGCTTTCAGAAATGTTTAAGCTTAAAGACTGAGAGAAAAACTACACTTGATGAAAACTAGGAAGGAATTGTTATGGGTATTGAAATTAGCTACTGCAAATAGTGAATTATATATATTCAGATCAGTCCAACATTTATAAATTAAATAATTATCTCTTTAGTGTAATTTTTAGAAGCACTATGAAGTCCATTCTAACTAAAATATATCTTCCAGCACTCTGCCTTGAGATTCCTTCTACAATTGGTATTTCACCTAACTCCTCAAGTTCAGGTCATACCTCTTAGGACATATACCCTACCTAGAGATGCTAAAGCAGGTAAACCCAATAATTCATTAACCTGGCTTAAGTTACAACATGGCTCTCACCTAGGGGAGAACTGAGTTTTGAAAATAAGAGACACACAATCTCAGCTTTTGACAGTGTGGGTGGGCCACAGTATCATTTACTGCCCTAGAAGGATTGGGAGTCTGAGCAGTTAGGAAGAGGCTTTTGACTGCCAAACTGGTTTGTACTTAGAAATTAACATTACTTTAATATTCATTGAACGCTATTCATCCAAATGAATTTCATAAATGATGAATAGTACAAATTAACAAAATACTTCCTCACACCAAATAGAATATATTTTGTTTAATTAGGGTTATGTGTTGCCTCTGATTAACAGAGGCTAAAATAATTAACTTTAATATTTATAGATGTATTTTATCTAAGACAGCCCAACATTTCTCTGGATTTAGTATTTTAAGGAAACATTCTATTGTGTAATAATAAAGTTCCTATAAGTTTTCGTTATCATTTCACTGTCTCTACTTTTACTTCTGCTTTCTTATTTCAGAAGTAAATTATGTTCTCTTGCTTTCATCATTTGGAAAGTTTAATTCACCTTATTGAATTTAGTCTATAATATTTTTCAGTGATTAAGTTATCAAATGTAAATTTTCTTTGTAAGATAGTAACTATCTTTGGTTAATATGTTACTGTCACTGATTCATATTATAAAATCCAGAGGAAATCCCAGTCCCTCCGAGGAGAAAGCATGCTTTTCTGTGCATTTGACAAACCTATTTCATTTGAGCTATTAGTTTTCTAAAGCGAAATTAGCCTGACACAGGGTGAAATTTACAAATGTGTTACTTGAAATGAAATTCTAAGTGTAATGATAAGAAGGTAAATCTATGAGCAAAATGGCTCATTGTTATATACAATTTTAGCTTCTGTCTTTTTAAACATCTCATTACAATGTTTAAAGATGTAATCAATTCAGTTCATATGAGAGAGCAATCACTGGGTAGCTGTACAAATATGACTTTCAACAACTAGACTGATATAATTTCTTACTAATTATACTCAATTAACAAAGACTCAGATTTGCTCTAGACTTAATACAAAATTGACTTTCATGCTCCTTTTGTATGTGAATAATTGATGAATTTATTTTTATAAATTTAGTTGCATTTATACCTCTTTATGTGATCACAAAAGTAAGGATTCCAGATGGTCCTATGAAAATCTTTCAATTGGAAAAATTTGTAATAGGAATGATTTGAGGTTTCTCAACTTCAAATGAACAACATGAAGATGAAGTTTTTAAGAAGCAGCTCAATACACACTCTGATGGTTTTTGCATTATTTATACCTCTTTTATAT
Source organism: Myotis lucifugus (assembly GCF_000147115.1). Taxonomy (NCBI): domain Eukaryota; kingdom Metazoa; phylum Chordata; class Mammalia; order Chiroptera; family Vespertilionidae; genus Myotis; species Myotis lucifugus. The sequence continues at coordinate 2,127,688 of NW_005871129.1, forward strand.
AAAAATTGATTTGTAGTGAAAAAATAACATTTGAAGACATCATTAAACCATAATATTCAAACCAGAATAAATGTGGAATCAAATTACCAAGCAATTGATTGTGGTGCAGGTAGAAGGAGATTAATTATACCAGAAAAAAATAAATAAATAGGGCTAGGCCTAGCTGGTTTGGCTCAGTGGATAGAGCATTGGCCTTTGGACTGAGGGGTCCCGGGTTCGGTTCTGGTTGGGGGCATGTGCCCAGGTTGTGGGCTCGGTCCCCAGTGGGAGTTGTGCAGGAGCCAATCAGTGATTCTCATCATTGATGTTTCTCTCTCTCTCTCCCTCTCCCTTCCTCTCTGAAATCAATAAAAATATATTTTAAAAAATAGGGCTAATCCATTATTTAATATAGGGTGTCCCCCAAAAATGTATATACACACTTTGAATAATTATAAAGGAAGTGCTTATTAAAATACATTTCATTTTCAAAATTGAGCTATCAGCTGTTAAAGTGTGTATACATTTTTGGGAAAACCCTGTTAAGACTGTTAAAAATATTAAACCTGTTAAAATGTTTAACAAACGTAAAACCTAAGAAATATTTTCATAAACTGGGGGATTAAAAAGCACTATGTCTGTACAAATATATGCTGAGTATATAGTTTAATTAAATATTTTAAGAAAAGTTGAAAACTTCTGAAATTAATATCAACCAAAATATTTTAAAATCCCAATTAAAAATCATAAACCTAAATCAAAATTATATTTTTTCTTAGGCTAAACAAGCATACAGCCAAATTTAATACTTTGCTTTTAAGTTATCCTCAAAATTTTAGCTTCTTAAATATAAGAAATTCTAAATAAACAAACTAAAAATAAATTTTTAAATTAGAATATATTAATTTACATTAATATAGTATTTACATTAACATCTCATCAAACCAATTAAAAAAGAGACACTTACTCTTAGTCGTTAGGTCTTGTTTTGCACATTCTCCTTCTGCAATTGATACATCATCAATGGCAATGTCACCTTCTATGCCAGGACCTCGAATACCTTCAAAAATGAGCTACAAATATGAATGAAACAAACCTAAATGTAGAGCTTTAATTTCTATTGAGAAATTTATGAGCAAAACCTAAAATTGTCAACATTCCAAACATCTTTTACATTCAATAGTCTTCAAAATTCTTACTTACAAAAACCAAAATATCTTAATAAAAACCATAATGGGATATGCCTTGCATAGTATAAGTTGTTGTTGTTTTTTACAGCAAAATCTCTGCATTGGTTTTAAAACAATGCTACACTTAGTTGAATGATATAATAAAACACCTACTATAAACCCTATTACTTTTCATTTTCTGGGGTAAGGAAAAATTTTGTTTGAGCAGTATTTCTCTGAAAAAGATTCCTTCCAAATTTCTCTTAACACATAACACCAGTATTTTTTTTAGAAATGTTTCAAGGAATGAATCTGTTCTGGGTTCTCTACAACAGTATTATAATTTTTGAAGCCCAGAGCAAGGGTTTATCATATTAGCAGCCGACCTTTGAATTTCCAGAATCTAGAACAGTGGCTTGCACTGAGGCTTAATACCGGTGTTGAAAGAATAAGGAGTAAAATAACCTTCCTTTATTGTTAAATTCTGGATACAATGTCAATATAAGGACAATCAGCAAATTATTATAGCAATTATTTTATTTACAGAAACAACTCAGAATTTTCTCTATAACCTATTAATTATTTTTTGTTTCCAGTAAAACCTTTTAATCTGTTTGATACTAAAAGGCAACCTATGTATTTTGTGACTATATTCCCAGAAAAAATTTCTGCATGTCAAAATAAAATGTCTGTTTTGGTCTTTCCAGAGAATAATTAGCTTAATAAAGAGCAATTCTTTAACATCAAGCTGATGTGTGCATTTTAATACAATTTCTAGCCTTATTTCATTGCAACAATTTAGGGTGAAAGTCTATTTATATGAATACCAAAACTTTTGTTTTAGTATTTTATCTTTGGGGGTATTTTAATATGGCTGCTTAAAGGCAAATTTGTGGTGATTTTCAGAGAATTTAGGCATTATTTGAGAAGCCACCTTCATAATTTCATTGATTGAACTAATTGTAGGCAAATCAATTCGTTATCAACTTTAGTATGGAGTCCCTGTCCCCACTTAGACATCATCCTTAAAAATAAGAATAATGTTCATAACTTGAAGGAGAAAAATATTGAGAAGTTTTAACTCATATTTAATTTCTATAGAGAGGTTTTCCTGCTCACTTATGTTGAGGCATGTCCATAAAGAGTGCCCAAAGCCATTTCTTAGAACATCCAAAACGTCCTGTATCACTGAAGCCATAAAAAAACTGCAGGCCCAAGGGGGGGCGGGGGGGGGGGGAGAATAAGCACACAGTTGTAATACCTTAATCAATAAGAGAAAAACAAAGCAAAACAAAACAAAACAAAACAACAACAAACAACAACACTGCAGGCCAGCGCTAAACTCTTCTGAACCCAGCTGGCAGTATACAGATGCTCATCCCCAGCATTGTCAAGGAAGCATGCGTGGCTGTCTAGAAATAATGGCTCCCATATGACTTGAGGTGGTATTTTGGAAGGTATCTGGGAAGTGGCCAAACAACCCTCACATGACTGTTTAAATCACAAGTGAGAATTAAAGAAAATCCCCCAGGTCAGCACCCGGGAACTGGGCGGCCACCGAGAGGGCCTGGTGGGGCCGGCCAAGGCGCTGCCCAGGGTGGGGGTGGTGGGGCGCCCCTCGCGCTGTTGCTGCCTGGGAGGAGGGAAAGCGCTGCAGCTGGCAAGCGCCCCACTGTGGGACCACGGGATGGTGTAGCCCACAGACAGCTCTGAGCTTTGGAGAGTAGGAGGCTGCAATCCTGCCCAAGGACATCCAGCAAGTGCGGGTGTCCTGCCAATGAGTCAGCGGTCTGTGTCCGCCTGATGGGGTCATTCCAGGGCTGGCTTTCCTCGGGGATCTCACATGCACAATTGGAACCCTTGGCTGCCCTGATCGCAGTGGGCGCCCCAACCCCGCAGAAACGGCTGGGATTGTTTACAGCCCGCTGTCTCTGCTTCCCCTCCCCGTCCCTGTGAAGACCTTACAGATGAACTGACACCCCAGTCTGCGGGCTCTGTGTAGAAGGCAGCATGAGAGGGAGAGCTGGGGCAGGTTTGGATCCTCTTTGCCAGCCACCCTGACCTAAGAAGGATCCTGGCAGACGATGGCTTTGAGGGACAGCCTTTCCGGAAAGACTCCCCCTGTCTGGCTAACTGAGTTCCCCTATGATGACGAGGTGAGATGATGAGGTGAAGGGCGGTGGCTGAGCCGGTGGAGTTGGCCCAAGAGTTGCGCAAGTTTGCCCTGAATAGTCCTCGGGAGGCTTTCCCTGCCTGTCCCCAGCGCTGAGAGTCTCAAGCTTGAAGCCTGAGACAAGAAACCCGAAACCAAGTAGCTCCAGGAAGGCATATGGATCCTAGAAATCGCCTTATCCGTAATTGAGTGTCCGTGTAAATAAAATCCTACTTAGATTCACCAAATAAAAAAATAAATAAATACCCATAGTATAAACATTCAAGAACACTGAATATGGAAAAGAAGTAATTTTAATGACTGCACAATATTCCACCTTATAAATACTTATTTAACCAGTACCTATTGTAATTGCTAAACATTAAACTGATTTTTTAGCAATTCTGAACAAATTCAGAATTGTTAAAATTGAGGTGAATAAATTCCAAAATATTTTTATACATGCTTATTTAGACCACATGGGTATTTAAAGTCATTAAAAACTGCCCCTATAGCACTCTGTGAGAAGGCATCATTTTTGCTAACCATGTATTTTTAAATATATTTTTATTGGTTTCAGAGAGGAAAGGAGAGGGAGAGAGAGGTAGAAACATCAATGATGAGAGAGAATCATTGATAGGCTGCTTCCTGCACGCCCCTTACTGGGGATTGAGCCAGCAACCCAGGCATGTGCCCTTGACCGGGTATCAAACCTGGACCCTCCAGTCTACAGGCCTACACTCTATCCACTGAGCCAAACCAGCCAGGTAACCATGTGTTTTTAAATCTTTTGGATTGATGCCACTTATCTGGTAGAGAATCAATGTTAGAATAAATCAGTGGTTATTCTCATCCCCTTTATAGTTTTAGTTATGGGATGCTGAGTCTTCTCTCCTGAAAATAACAGCATAAATGGAATGTTATCTTGGAGAAAGTCAAAGCTTAGATTCATGTTGATATGAGTCTTATTTCATAAAAGCAAGCGCTTCCATTTGGCCATAAGACTAATACCTTATTGAATGTGAGCAAAGTGATGTCATCACAGATTTTTCTTTTATGTGGGTATTTTAAGGGATTGAACTGAATAAAGTGTCGATTTCTGACTTACACTCAAATTTTAATTCTGGAAGGAGCAGGAATGCATTATTCAGGAAGATTTTGTGTGGTAAAGAGGAAAATTCTTTCCACCAAGACTTTTCATTTTAAAAGACAGAGAGGGAAAGGGAGGGGAGTGAACACTGCTCACAGAGTAAAATTCAGGGTTTACAACGTAGTCGTGGCAAAGATAAAGGGACATGCTTTGTGCGTGAAATGAGATGCTGGTGAAAAGGATAGTAAGGGTAGGTTAGAAAGTTCTGCACCTGCTCACACAGATTTAAAACAGAAGCTGAAGTCAGAATTCTTTCATGGGAAGGGATGCTCGAGAAACAGGTTTGGGAGTACATAGATTCTCCATCTTAGCTAGGCAGAGGTGAATAGATAGTGAAATTCACCACAGTGTTTCTTATTTAAAGTAGAGAATTATTTTCAATAAGTTCTTGTTACCTGGAGATAAGAGTCAAGATAAAATAACAGGGTTATCCATAGACACAGAGAGTGGGTGGTGAAGGCTTGGGTGGGAGGAGGCAATGGGGGCGGGGGGGATATATGTAATACTTTCACCAATAAAGATTTATACAAAAATAATGGGGTTATTTTAAAACTAAAAACTAAAATATATAAGTCATCAAAATCATTCCTGTACTTTCAAAGCTGCTTTCCCTGGAATGACCCTGTCATTGCTCATAGCACTTCAAAACTTCCCTTACTGACTTTAAAATGGTAAACACTTTGGAGCAGGGAAGGCACATCCACAAAAATAAAAAAAAAAAATAAGGCAAACTTATCTTTGTCTCCTTAAATATTATTCTCCTGACATTTTTATTAAATGAAAATCCCTTAATAGCATGTATTAAATCATCTTTATAGACCTTTAGCAGTGAAATCTGAAAATATGCACATTCACTTTGATTCTCAGTTACCAAATCCGTAAAGTAGGAAACATTAAAAACTCTTCTGCCCACTTCACAGAATGTTATTGGAGAACTTAATTTCAAAACTTAAAATGAAAAGCTAAAAACTCCTACTTTCCCTACTAATTTCCTTTCCCTTTGTCTCTCTGTGCAGTTTCATCCAAGCACAAGATGGGAACTACTAGTCAGCCTATGCTACCGATCAAGTCCCAACACAGAGTGGGTGCGAAGGAAGCTGCCACCCTTGTTTTATGGTCGGATTGAGAGGGAGTGCTGGGAGACCTTTGAAGGTAAACATCAGCTGACTGACTGATGTAATTTAATATGTGTGCTACCTGCCTGCTGGCAGTATGTTGATTCTAAGTGTGTAGTTGCTGAAAAGCAAACATACAAATCAGCAGAAGTCAAAGTGTCATGTGTCCGGAGGACTGCCTATGTCTAGAACATTCTCTCGTGAATACTTCATCCTTTGGTGATCCTGAATGAATTGTTGCAGTAATAAAAGTTGGCTTATTTGAAAATCTATTATTTCATTTATCTGTACAACTATGGATAATATAGTTTGTCACTGTATAGAGTCAGTTGATTACTTTCTATATAAGCATGGTGGGTGTTTCATTTCTTGTGTGGAAATAAGTCATGGAATTAGTAGTAGCTGTAACTAGAATAATAAAAATAATTTCTGACAATCAAACTCTTGGTTCAGTTATAATCAGTGTTTTTAATATTTATTTGTAATCTTGTGATGATGGGAAATTTCATTCAGTCGGTCAGAGAAATACTGTAGTCTGCCTCAGGGTCCTATTTGAATAGGAAGGAAAAGGTCTTGAGCAGTATGTTTGTTTTCTGTCAATTTCCACAGCAGCTTTGCTATTGAGAAGCTATAGATTGTGTTTCACTTGTCTTGATTCTTACAAAGAAATTTTTATTGCATTGTTTTGCTTATGCTCTGAACCCCAACTACAATTATATCTTTGAATTATTATAATAACACTAGAGGCCTGGTGCACAAAATTCATGCATGGGGCGGGGGGTCCCTCAGCCTGGCCTGCACCCTCTCGCAATCTGGGACCCCTTGGGGGATAACTGGCAGTCAGACATCCCTCTTGCAATCCAGGACCACTAACTCCTAACTGCTTGCCTTCCTGCCTGCCTGATCACCTCTAATCACTCCGCCTGCCTGCCTCATCACCCCTAACCACTCGCCTGCCTTCCTGATCACCCCTAACCAGTCTGCCTGCCTGCTTCATCACCCCTAACCACTCGCCTGCCTGCCTGATCGCCCCTAAATACTTCCCTGCCTGCTTGATTGCCCCTAACCACCTCTACCTGCCTGCCTCATCACCCCTAACCACTCGCCTGCCTACCTAATCGACCCTAACCACTTGCCTGCCTGACTGATCACTCCTAACCACTCTGCCTGCCTGCCTGATCACCCCTAACTGCTCACCTGCCTGCCTGCTGGCCCCTAACCACTCACCTGCCTGCCTCATCACCCCTAACCACTTGCCTGTCTGCCTGATCACCCCTAACCCCTTTGCCTGCCTGCCTGTTCACCCCTAACTGCTCACCTGCCTGCCTGATCGCCCCTAACCACCTCTGCCTCACCCCCACCACCGTGGCTTAGTCCAGAAAGATGTCGGAATGACATCTAGAAGGTTGTTTGGCTGTCCAGTCTAATTAGCATATTACGCTTTTATTATTATAGATTTTGCAGGTTCTAATAAACTCATAAGAAGCTTGCAGACTAAGTAACCCTTTACGGTTACTTTTTAAAGAAATATTGTCTTGACTACAAGGTAGATAACAGAAATAAAATGCATAGATATTAAATTGAAGAATGCACCATGACCAAACTTTTAAGAGTTTATAAAAATAAATCCTTACCTTTTCTCAAACATAAAAATAAGAAACTCTAGCAATTAATTATACTATGATGTATCTCAACTTGGCAGAAATGACATGTATGAAATGGAAATAATATAAAATGCTCTCTAATTGAATAGATAAGATTATGTAATATTTTTATGAAGTACCATTATGATTCTGACTACTATTATAATTACAGAGATAAAACTGTTAGGTCTGATCAAGCAATTGAATCGATACCTCTCCTCCAGGAACTGGCTTTTCAGGCCATTTCACTATGGACATTCCCTTTGCTGAGACCACATTTCACTTGCAGCGACCATATTCCATTATCTCCCCTCTGGGTAAGCACAAAGAAGTCTCCCCCAGAAAAAGCCCTCCAAAAGTCCTTTAAAAGCCACTGACTCCCATTACTGGGTGCTGGAGCCATCCAGCCTCAACCACCTGGTGTGTGGATGATTAAATAAATTCGTAATCCCTCACCATTCTGGCCTTGTGAGTTCCTCCTTCCACGACCTAACATTTGGTATCGAAACTGGGAAGGGAACCACGAGAATGGGGAGCCATTGCCTTGGCTTCAGTCACACTGAATTTGCTTCTCAGAGAGCAATAGGCAGTGGCAGCTTGTCCTGGGCTTACCTCCGAATCCTACTCAGGTGACTCAATTGTCGGCCTCAATCAGGCCTCCCTCCCTTACAGGGTTCCCCCCTCCCCCCCTCAGCCAGCCAAGGAGGACACCAGACCAAGAATCTCTCCTTCTCCATTGCTGACCTTCCATCCCACACCAGCCAATCTTCCCTAGGTGAGTGACGTTCCACAATTCCCCTCGTTTTGGGTTTTCTGCCCACTCTCTCTCACTGACTTTTCAGAAGTATCTGGTCTCAAAAGTCCTGGCACTAGGCCAGAAGACTCCTCACTCCTCAGCCGTTTGGCTTTGGGTCCTTCTGGATTGGGGACACCCAGTTCAGAGGGTCATCTCTCCTTTCTCATGGTAATTTTTTAGCAGCAGGGACGCCTGCCCTAAACAGTCACCTTTGGATTTGTGGTCTGTCACTCACCCTTCCTCTCTCATGGGCCACGCCACACTCCCTCTGCACACTTACGGGGAGATCATGCCCAATCATCTCATCTTATTTTGTAACACTGTTTGGCCACAACATAAACTAGATAATAAGTCTCAATAGCCTGAAAACAGTACTTTCAATTTTAACACACTGAGCAATTTAGATAATTGCTGTCACTGCAATGGAAAATGATCAGAGATTCTC
>NW_005871129.1:2136236-2157894 GCF_000147115.1 Myotis lucifugus
CCTCCACCCCCTTAATCATCCCTTCCCTCATCTGTAGTAGATTCCCAAACCCAGATCCTCTTAACCAGCAACCACCTTCTCCCCAGTCCCTGAGAGCCCAAATCCTGAGAGTGTAAGCTCCAAAACAGCCTTTTCCCATCTAACACTCATTCTCAGGCCACCCAAAGACCACCCTCCTCAACAGCCTCTTCTATTCCTGCGGCCATTTACCCCTGACGGAGGCAGCAGGAATTGAGGGTATTGTGGTTAATTATGACAAACTTAATGAAATCACTCAAGGCCCTGACAAAAACCCAGCTCTCCTTCTCTCCCGCCTCATGGAGGCCTCACAGAAAATGGCCACCTTAGACCCTACCTCCCCAGAGCACCCATTTTATATCCCGAACAGCCCCTGACACACACCATAAACTTCGAAAAATAAACAGGTTCACAAACCCCTCAAAAAGACCTCATTAACCTGGCCTTTAAGGTCTTTGATAATAGAGACAAGGAGACCCAAATCCAAAAACAAAAGTGAGATCAGGCCAAGGCTGAGGCCCAGAAGGTGGCCTTCCAGCTCCTAGCCACCGCTCTCACCAACCCCAAATGTGGTGCTGGTCCTCCAACTGCGGGTAAGTAAGGGGCTAAGCCTCCTCTGGTCCCATGCTTCAAATGCAACAAGGAAGGACACTGGGCCAAGTCCTGCTCAAACCCGAGACCCCTGCCTGGGCCCTGCCCAAGGTGCAGAAGGGAATGCCACTGGAAATCAGACTGTAGTCTGGCTGCTCCAGGTCGGATCTCAGCAGTCCAGCAAGGCCGCCCTCTGGATCCGGTTTGGAGCTCCCAGACCTCCTGGGACTGGCCACGGAAGAAGCTGCCCAGGCCCTGACAGGGCCCCACAGACTTACATCACCAGGACAGAGCCTCGGGTAAGGACTGTGGTGACAGGTAAGCCGATCTCCTTTTTAATTGACACCGAGGCCACTTATTCTGCCCTCTCCGAATTCGCTGGGACCCTTGTCCACTCCTCAGTCTCTATTATGGTGATTGACGGATTAGTCTCACAGGCATTAGCCACCTCACCTCTATACTGCATCTTACTAAATTCCCCCATTCACTCTTTTCTCATTCTACCTCGGTGTCTGACCAGGGCCACCATGCATCTCCTCATAAAGCCCAGTTGTCCCAAACCACAGTCACCTACCTCAGTTTCACTCTCACACCCCACAAGGCTGAGCCATTCTTGGACTGTAAATGCCTTATCTTCTTATCTCCTCCATGACTGTCCCCTCCTCTGAACAAGAATGGTCTCTATTCTTGAGCTTGCCAACTTTAGTCTTCTCCCACTGAGCAAAGGGAACACTCACTGAGCCTTTAGATCCCAAGGCCAGCATTCTCACCCCTTTAATGCTCTGAAAACTGCTCTGACCTCAGCGCCTTGTCACCTCTCCCCACCCACCTTTCCAAAAGAACAACTTTCTTTACCTCACAGGCTTATTTAACAGTCCGGCTATTATCAGAAGCTGAGCTCATTATCTCCCAAACCTTAGCATGTTATCTCTAAGGAAAAATCTGGCAGCTTTGAATCCAAGTGGCTAGAGGCCTGGGAACAGGCTGCGGGGCCTGCTCCCTCCTCCCCCTGCCTTTTCTCCAGCCTCATAGGCCTATACATAATTTTCCAAAGTCTTTGGTAATTTAAAGGCTTTGGAGAATTGCTGGGTTAAATGATAAACATCTGAATATTTTAAAATAGCATACAATACTGAAACATTGATTGCTAGATATGATTTAATTTGTCTGCTCTTAGTTTTTATTACAGATGGTCTCCTGTACTTTGTTGAAGGTATATTTTCTTGAAAGTAAGAGTGCATTTGAAGAGTGTTCATAAATGTTAATCTAAGAAATGCTGGCTGTTTACTTTTTGGTAATCTTTGGAAAATAAGGGTTTCTAAGAGTGAAGGATTCTAATACATTTTAAAGAAAAAAGAAAGAAGAGGTCTGTATAAGTTGCTGAAGGTATGACAGAAAGAAAGAATATTAGAGTAGAAATACTTAATGGAAGGTCTGAGGCATGGTTATGCATTTTTGAAGGACATACAAAGAAGGTTTGAAGGCTAATTCAAAAGTGTGAAATTTGTGAAGGTTGCATATGTGATGAGAAGGGAAAGAGAAATGTTGAAAGAAATAAATAAATTCTAAAGTTAACTATTTAAAGTTTAAACAAAGGCCAGACCACTAGCTAATTTATAGCCTGCCTGTAACTAAAAAGCCCTTCTCTCCTCCTGACAAGGACAGAAAGGGAGGGGGAGAGGGGAAAAGAAAGAAAAAAAAAAAAGAGGGAGGGCAAGGGCCATTTTACTCTGAGCAAGAAAGCCTGAGGTTTCAGTCTCCACGCTTGGCAGGATAAGGTTGCTGGACACTTCGTAAGCTAAATCAGTATATGCAGCAGTGGAATTTTAAGACAGAAGTGTATATAATGCCTCAGACCCACACCTAGCCTGCTCTTCAGATTGGCTGGGTGGTGGGGAGGAGGGATGGCATCTGTACTTCATGGGTCAAATGTATAAGTTTGCTTACTTTGCTTTTTCAATAAAGGATAATACTTTAATTACTTGATAAGTTCTCTTTTCACAATATAATCAAGGTCTCATATAAACTCATTCATATGAGAAGCCAATATTTTATGAGCAACTGGTTCTAGTAAAGTCCAAAGTAAAATTTGCATATATATATGCAAATGATTACTAGTCAAAACAATGCTGTTTAAAAGTAAATTTAAATTTAAAAGGAAGAAATTTTAAAATCTCTTCCACCACTACTTACAGAGTAAACTAAAAGTTATTATTCAAGCATTAAATCTCACCATTAATGAGATACCATAAGTACAAGAAAGTTACTTTTACTTGAGATGTATGCATTGCATTATTGGCCAGCATGTCTCTCTCCTACCTGTTTTTCTGGAAGGCAACCAACTTGGTTGCTCTGTTTGAAAGAAAATAAAAGTCTTTAATGTAGCAATATTAAGGTGTAAAAGTAAAACAGCAAGGATTAAGGTTCAGTAAAAATAAGAAGTTAAGCCAGTAAATGGGAGATTATAATCTCAGGAAATTTAAAGTACTAAATTTGGCTGGAAATAGATTCTACTCTTTCCCACATTGTTAACAAATCAGAAAAATCAGGCCAGAGAAAAACCCTTTAATAGCAAGGGACAAAACTAGAAAAATAAAAATTTCTCCCCCAGGGTAACCAATCCTCCCCTAGCAAATAACCAGTCAGGCAACTAAGATCCTTAAACTAAGACGCCTAATCTTTTCCTCCCTAAAGATAACATCTAGGTCTCAGTTTTATTTCAGCTCCTCACTGGGTGCTGGAGCCATCCAGGCTCAACCACCTGGTGTGCAGATGATCAAATAAATTCATAATCCCTCACCATTCTGGCCTTGTGCATTCCTCCTTTGGTGATCTAACAAAAACCATGTACCTTTCCTCTTCTATAATTCCAAAAGCATTTGATTTAATTGCCATGAAGAAGGAAGTAACAACATCTAGATACTTGGGAAGCAAATGTTGAAGTTTAGGTCTCCTAAAACAGGGTTCAGATTATGGAAACCTCATACACAATAAGGTTGATACTTAAAATGATTTCCTCGTTGAAATGACAGGCTTAACATTTTAATGTTTTCACTGTATGTCTATGCAATTCAGCAAACTCGGTATGCAAGAAATACTGCATAATCAGAAAGCTAACACTTTTTTTGTAAATTCAAGTGGAAATTTGAAAAATATATATGTGAATTTATGTATTAGAATTATACCACACAAAATAGTTTTGATTCGTGGCCTGACAGTTTCTTACATACATATAATGCTTTAAAACATACACATAGCTATCTATGTCAATACAGAGACGAAGATATAGATGATGCTGTCATAGCTTGTATTCAAATGTAATTTCTCAGTAAGAGAAGAAGAGCTACATGCAGCACTAATGAGTGAAAGTAGAGGGGAGTCCAATAATACAATGCACCTCTGATAATCTGACTTCAGCGTTAACCGTGCCTTCTGCAAATGTTCACAAGATTATTTCTTCCTGAAGAGAGATAATGACTTCTGGTCAATGTTGCTAAAGCAAATACAAAGTCTAAAAATGCAGTTTGAAAACTGGCAGAATACATTATTAATTAAATGTAAATTAACATTAATACCTTTTCCTTTCTGTTGTTAACTGTGTCAGCAAGTAATCGAACTAGCCTCAATCATTACAAAGGAGATTTGAAGAGAGGCAACATTGTAAACCAAGTGGGTAGCCTCAGCTCCTTTCCTGGGGAAGCTCTGCAGATACGGAAGTAACTAACTTCCGAAGACTCTGCCAGTCCAACTTGCTAGATAAATGTCAACTAGTTCTCAAAGCTTCTAATCTGAAATAGTATCATGAGAGTTTAGTTGTTGGCAAAGACAAAGAAATAGATGGCACTGTGAACTGCAATGGGAAAATGTTTTCAGTGCTTGTGTCTGTTATATCGTTGCCATGGAATTTGGCATAGAATGCCAGATATGTATCTACATGAGTTTGTGATGTCTACTTAGGAGGACAATATTTTCCAGATTAATACTCTGTTTAGTTAGATAAATATAAAGGCAGCATGTTGTAATAGGAGTCCTATATTCTTTTTAAAATCCTTAATGTTAATTATTAGTGTGGTTTAAGACAAATGGTCTCAAACCTATTTCCAAATCTTGAAATTAGGATATAAGAATAGATCTCCAGCATTACTTTCACTTATAAGTAAGAAAATGAAAAGACAGTATTTTATGTTTCACGGTGTCTCTAGAAAACATTTGGAATATATTATGAAATGAGTAAGGTACTAAAATAATGGTTAAATATTTTCCTTAGTGTATGTGACATTCTAAGACTAATACTATATTAATTTTACTCTTATTGGAAAATTTGCCCTACTTATTCCCAATCCAGCAAAATATATTTTCATTACACACTTTGGTCATGTTAAATTAATTCTAGAAAAAGAGCCACAAAAGAAATTTCACTATGACAAAACATCTATTTGCCTTGAAATGGACTGAAGAAAAATTTTATTTTCAGGTAAGCAAACTAATTGGACACACTCAAAGGACTTTGTAAGTGGTTATTTTTTTACAGGGTTTATGGACCAAACTAATTTAAAGGCATGCAATTCCAAGCAAATAAAATAAGACAAGTGTTAGTGAAGCAGAGGCTCAAAGTCACCTATCTGTCATTTAGAATTCTAAGAGGCGAGAGACATCCTTTCCACTTGAATTAAAGACATCTTAGTATGCCACAAGGCATTTGGGGAATTTTAAAACTTCTCAAAACATAATTTATATGGTGATATATTCTATACAATTGTTACCATGCTTTCCTGGTAGGCATTACATATTAAAACAAGCATTCTTTGAAAAAGCTTGATAAGTTATAAAGAATTTTTGAGTAAAAATACTATGTCTAAAAATGTTCAAAATAAGAAACCCCAAAATAAAACAAAAACAAACAAAAAGGACAGGATGATGTCTTTGCGCTTCATGTTTCCTTCAACAATCAAGGTTTATAAAATAAAAGAAAGTCCTTAGCTGATGGACCTAGGACTATATTAGGAAATGAAAGAACATAGACATTTAAAAAATGATTTTATATATCTTTACTTCCACTGGTAATTTAAATAGCTTAGAAATACATTGGTTCAAAATCTTTACTTTTTAATTTTCTTCCAGCCAAGATAGATTACCGGGAGGCAGATGTATCCTGCCACCTGAAACAACCAAATAACTGAACAGGATTTATGAAATGATGATGCTCAGGACACTAAACATCCGGTAATGAAGAACAGTGATAGAGAGATGGAAATCAAACAGCCTCACCACTGCACTATACAGAATTTGTAGGCCACGGTGCAAGAGAACAAACCTGGTAGAAAATCTGAGTTGAGAAGATGGAACTCAGAGTCCAAGGAGTCTATGGCACCTGGAGTGTGCAGGTGGAATACCAGCAAAGAAAGTGTTGCACAGAAAGAGGGATCTGCAGAGGGGCTCCCTCACATATTCAGAGAAGTATTGATCAGGACATTAATGTGAGGAAAGTACCCAAACCTTGAAAACAACCAGAGGGATGCATTTAAGGTAACAGTACCAGCTCATCTAAGGTAACAGTACCAGCTCACACAGGACTTGGAAAACTACATAATCCATGGGACATTGTCTAGAGTACTCAGAAGACTTCACTCATTTTGAAAAATTATTAGCCCTATAACCAAACACTGCTCTGGTCTCACCTAAGAAATCTTTTTTATTTGTTTTCTTTTGTTTCAATCACAGTTTACAGCCCATATTATTTTGTATATCATAGTGGTTAGACAATCATATACTTTACAAAGTATTACCCTGACATTTCCAGTCCCCACCTGGCACCATACATAGTCATACATCATTATTGACTATATTTTCTATGCTGTATTTTACCTCCTTATATCTATTCTATAACTTATAATATGTAATTCGTAATCCCTTCACCTTTTCATTTGGTCCCCCAACACCCCACCCCACTTTATTTCTATGAGCGTGTTTTGTTAGTTTATGCATATTGTTCTTTATATTCCACATATGAGTGAAATCATATGGTATTTGTCTTTCTCGACTGACTTATTTCATTTAGTACTAGAGGCCTGGTGCATGAAATTCGTGCCTGGGGGGGGGGTGTGGGTCCCTCTCCAATCCAAGACCCCTCAGGTGATGTCTGACTGCCAGTTTAGGCACCATCCCTCTCGCAATCTGGGACTGCTGGCTCCTAACCACTCGCCTGCCTGCCTGCCTGATCGCCCCTAACTGCCGCTGCTTGCCAGCTTTATCACCCCCTAACTGCCCCCCTACAGGCCTGGCCACCCCCTAACTGTCCGGAAGGAAATCAGACGTCCGGAAGATGTCCAGTCAACCCAGTCTAATTAGCATTACCCTTTTATTAGTATCAGGGGTGGGCAAACTTTTTGACTTGAGGGCCACAATGGGTTCTTAAACTGGACAGGAGGGCCGGAACAAAAGCATGGATGGAGTGTTTGTGTGAGCTAATATAAATTCAAAATAAACATCATTACATAAAAGGGTACGGTCTTTTTTTTTTTTTTAGTTTTATTCATTTCAAACTGGCCGGATCCGGCCCACGGGCCGTAGTTTGCCCACGGCTGGTATAGATGCTACCCTCTAGGTCCATCCATGCTGTCATAAATTGTAAGATTTCCTTTTTTTTTTTAATAGCCAAACAATATTCCATTGTATGTATGTACCACATCTTCTTTTTCATTCATCTATTAATGGGCACTTGGGCTTCTTCCATATATTGGCTACTGTAAATAACACTGTAATGACGATGGGGTGCACACATTCTTTTGAGTTTGAGTTTCTTTGTATATACATTCAGAAGGAAAATCACTGTGATGCTTAACAAATCTTAAAAGCAAGGCCAACAATGATAAAACTGTTTCCAAGGAACTGAACTACATCCCCAAACAAGCTCAAGAATACTGCCTGGCCAGTGTGGCTCAGGATTGAGTGTTGTCCCTGGCACCAAGAGGTTGCTGCTTGGATTCCCCGTCAGGACATATGCCTGGGTTGTTGGCTTGACCCCACTAGAGGGTGTGCAGGAGGCAGCCAATTGATGTTTCTATCTTCTCACCCTCTCTCTCTAAAACACCAATAAAAACATATATTTAAAAAAAAAGTTTCCACCCTAACCGGTTTGGCTCAGTGGATAGAGCATTGGCCTGTGGACTCAAGGGTCCCAGGTTTGATTTTGGTCAAGGGCATGTACCTTGGTTGCGGGCACATACTCAGTGGGGAATGTGCAGGAGACAGCTGATCGATGTTTCTCTCTCATTGATGTTTCTAACTCTCTAACCCTCTCCCTTCCTCTCTGTAAAAAATCAATAAAATCTATAAAAAAGAAAAAAGTTTCCAATACCTATCAAGGTAAAATGCACAGTGTCTGACATCCAGCCACACTATGAGGCATGCAAAGGAGCAGGAATATAATGATTTGTAATGAGGCGAAAAAACAACAACAATCAATCAAAACCAACCGAGTACTGACACAGATGTTAGCATTAGCAGACAGTGGCATTAGAACAATTATTATTATAATATAATTTCATATGTTCAAAACATTAACCAGAGACATGGAAAATAGTTTTTAAAGACTCAAATTGAGTTTATAGAGATGAAAAGTACAATGGCTGAGATGAAAAATACACTGAGTAGTATTAAGGGCAAATAGACATTTCAAAAGAAATAATTAGTGAATGTGAAGACAATAAAAATTATCCAAAATGGAACACAAAGAGAAAAAATTCAGAATTTAAAGCTTTAATGAGCTGTGTGACATCTTTAAGGGGCCCTTATATATGTGTAATTAGAGTCTTCAAAGAAGAGGAAGAGGAGCAAAAACATTTAAAAAACATTAGCCAGAAAATCCTTACATTTTATCAAAACTATAAATTCACAGATCCAAGAAGTTTATGAGCCCAAGCACATGAAAAATGAATAAAACTAAGCAAAAGCACATCACAGTCAATCTTTCAAAACTAGGGATAAAAAGAAAATCTTAAAAGCAACCAAAGGAAAATCACTATCTATAGAAGTGTGCATAGAGTGTCAGCAAACGTATTGTTGGAAACAATGCAAACAGAGGCTGCAGAATGGTATCCTTGAAGTTTCTAAAGAAAAAAACTAGAACACTATACTCACAGGAAATGTCTTTCAACAAATAAAGGTGCTACAGACATTGTCAGAAGTACACAAGGTGAAAAGAATTCATGTTTAGTGTAATACTTTAAGCAATAAAAAAAAATTTAAAAAAAAAGAATTCATGTTTAGCAAATCCACACTACTATATATGTTAAATGAAGTCCTTCAGGCAAAATAAATTTGATAGCAGATGGAAATGTGGATCTACAAAAAGGACCAAAAAGCACCAGAAATAATAACTACTTTGGGCACCGACTATGCACACCCAGTCTGATTTCTCAGTTGGAATGAGTAGAGCTAATTAGGTAAAGTTCTCCAAGGTCTGATCATGGTGAATAGAGCTTTACTCATTTGAACGTTCTTGAACATCTGCTTTGAACATTCTTGTAAATCTCTTTTTATGAATTTAATATGTAAATTGCAGAGGCTGTGGAAAACTTGTCATTTGTAGTGAATCGTAAAATGTTTTGTTCTGAATTTACACTGACCACATACTTCCTGGTAACAACAGACTAACTCACTTATTATTTATTTATTTAATTGTGGCCAAAGAGTTGGCATAGGGTTTCTTGGTCTTTTAAAAAAAATTTTATTGTTGAGAGTATTAGAGATGTCCCCTATTTTTCTCCCCATTGCCCCCCTCTACCCGGTCCCCACCTCACTTCAGGCCTTCACCATTATTGTCTGTATTATGCTAAACAAAATAAGCCAGTCAGAGAAAAACAAGTATCACCTGATTTCACCTATATGTGGAATTGAGTGAACAAAATAAGCTGCTGAATAAAATAAAACCAGAGGGATGGGAACATGAAATAGACTGAGGAATCTAAGAGAGAAGAGTGGGTTGGTGGGGTGGGCAGGAAGAGATCAACCAAATAATATGCATATATGCTAACTCACATCTTGAAATCTCCTTTTTATTCAATAATACTGGGAACAGGATGCAATGAATTAAGATTGGTCAATTCACAAAGAAAAGCAATTTCTTTCTATAAGATTACAATCTCAAACTTGGAGCTGGCACTGTGGTTCTTGTCTCTTCCCCATATGAAACCCCTCTCATTGCTTATTTTGAGGGAAGCATTCCATTTAGTGTTCTCCCTACTGCAACATCCTGAATAAAGAATTCATTCACTTGCAAAAACAAAACAAAACCTATACCATTTTTTAAATTAAATTCTATTGGGGTGACAGCAAAACAGACAGACAGCCAACCAGATGTGAGATGGTATTTGCAAATAGTAACTCCGACAAAGGTTCAATTTCCAGAATATAAAAAACGTGTTAAACTTAACACCAAACAATTAAACAATCCAATCAAAAAGTGAGCAGAGGGCCTGAAAATACACCTCTCCCAAGAAGACATACAAACAGCCAATAGACATATGAAAAGATGTTCAACCTCTCTGGCAATTAAGGAAATGCAAATCAAAACTATGAGATACCACCTCACACCTGTTAGAGTGACCATTACCAACAAGATAAGCCATACCATTTTTAATGGGAAAAATGATAGAATAAAACAATTATTTTCACAAATCATATAATAATTTAATATCTGCCTGTAGGTCATTCTATTATTTCTGAATAATGAATACTTTAATTAAGATAGCAGTCTTCCCTAATTTCTTTACCACTTATGCAAATTTCTTGAGTGGACACTCTTTCTAATGATCAATCCATTGGACTCAACCTGCTTATTTTGATACTATTGTCTTTAAACTCTGTGGGTACCAAACTTTTTTGGGTCTCCTTCCTTTCAACTCTAAAAAATACTATAGGATCAAACTCCTTTCCATAGTTTATGTTAATTATTAGTTAGTGTAGGCATGTTTCCAACCTTTAATCACTGTTCACATATGTCCACTTCTCCTTGGGAATATCAACCACTCCCAGAGCTTTAGGTAGCACAGACAACCTGGTGACTCACAAACAAGTATGTCCCCAGTGCTTTAGATAAACATGTCCAGCAACCTTCTGCACACATTTAAAAGGATTTTCCATGAACGTTTTATATTAACATGTCCAAGATAGGAGGAACCATGTTTCTCTCTGAAGCGTGTCTCTTTTCCTTATTTAAGGTAATGTGTAATGCAAGCATTACCCAAGACCCCCTTGTTAGAAGGTTCTTAGTCATTCATGGCTACTCCCCAAATTTCCAACCTAAAAACATTCTGCTGTTTTTTTACACTTAGATATAATCTTAATGTCATCCACTTTTCTTTAAACCACTTCCCTAGTTTTTCCCTTCAGCATCTTTTTTGGTGTTCTACCTGATTTGCCAGCTTAATTTTACCGCCTTGAATCAATCTTCCCTCTAACAATCTGAGTGATATACTGTAGCATGTCATGCCCTGAGTAAAATCATTCAATGCCTCCCCATTGCCCAAGCTCCTTCGGTTCCTTAACCTCATCTCACACTAGTCTTTGGTTCACTTTTGGGAACCAAGTTCCAGATAAACATTTCTCTCTTTCTCTGGCAAATCCCGTGGTATATGACCTTGATTTTTTTTTTTTTAGTCTGAACTCTGCTGCAATCTTAATGCTAGCCTTTTCTCTGCTTTGCAATCTCTCTCTTTAGTTCAGGTTTCACCTCATACTGTCAGCTTTTCTTGACTCTTCTTCATAATCTTTTTGGTTAGGTGTGCTCATGGAAGCTTTTGCATATTTCTATTACTTCAATTATACAGCACGTGATATAGTGTTTAGATGCATGTTTATTTCTATGATTCTGAGGTAAACAATTTTTAAATCTTCATGCCTAGCAATGTCCTTGGCACACAGTAGTGGAGCAATAAATATTTATTGAAATGTTTTCAATGATAACAAATGATTGTCCTGATAGTGCTCAATAAAACTTATTATATTAATGTCTATGCAATAAAGGATTATCCTGAAGAAAAAAAAACACATTAATATAACTATTCTCTTAAATAAATTACTTTATATACATATTTGATTTAATAATTTTATGTTGGGAAGGCAGTCATGTAGGAAGCAAAAATATGTCTAGAAAAATGAACATTTTAGAAAGAAGGGATCTTTGATTCCTATAGAGGTATGTACATTTTAATATTAAGGTTACTTTTATCATCAGTAATGCTTTGGAGTTCTGTCTCCCCAGTTTAATTTGGTTTAATGATATATTGCCAGAGATTCAATTTTCACAATTGTATTCCATTTCATAGAAACAAAATTATTCCCAGGGCCTATGATTTCAGTAGCTATTATGTGTTTGTAGATAATCAGCCAGTCTTACTCCATTATTCTTTATCAACGTGAACAACTGTATGCATTTTTTATCATCCTGGTTTGATTTAGAAGTGCAATTTCTAAATAAAAGCCATTAGTGTTTTATAGATTAGATGACAAGAAAAGGACATTCCACACACACAAAAAGCATAATTGGAGCTGTCAGATTTGTCATATCCTTACTGTATATCCCATGGAGTGCATCAAAAAATCACCAGTAGAAAAAAACTTAACCTGAGCATATATAATACACATGCATAGTTATATAATATCATTGAAATTACATTTTCTTCAGTGAAATGGTTTCCTGAAATATTGTTTCTAGCCATCATGACCATTGCTATGGTCATTGAAATTTTATATATTTGTAGCTAACTCTCAACTCAATCTAAGCCTTATTTATTTTCTATATAAAAATAAATAAAAATAACATTAAATTTCTCTGACTTTGTGATAAATAACTGAAATGACTACTTCATAGAGAGACACATTTTGCTAAAGTATATACAATTGCATTATGTAAGATTCAGGCAGCTTAATTGAGAATTGATTATCCAGCTTTTATTATTATAAGAGCCTATTTTATTTGTCTTCAGGGAACAGAATACACAAGTGATATTTTTTTTAGAAATGGATTACATTTACTCCAGGCAAATCGTTTGATAGACTATTATTCAAACATACTACTTCACAGATGTTAATCAATAAAGGAAAAGGGCATTTTCTCTTTATAAAACAGCTTTTACAACTAAAGATAACCTAAATCATCTGATTTTTTGGGATAATAATATCAAAGAATTTCTGAATATTAATATTCTAATGTTTGTTCAATGTCTGCCTTTAACCCTATGCTTATGTGCCACAAGCAATCTATCTGCAGAAATGATTGTTTTCTTACCTGAAATGAAGTAATTGGATATATATTAACATGGGCCTCATTCCATCGTTGTCCTTTATTCCCACTCGAAGACCATAGTGGATTCTCCATTGTTGTCTGCCCTTTCAAACGTAGATAAACATTTAAAACACCTAAAAATAACAATGAAATTTTATTTTATACATTTGTTTTTGCTTCAAATGTGTTTCTTCTTGACCACTTTAAAAATGAGATTTTGCAGAAAATTCTAGTGTCTCCTCCTCTCTTCCCCTCTCATTGCCAATCTTGCTCTGATTGGCATGTGTGGCAGGCCTCCAAAAATGACAGTCCCCAAATCCCTAGACCCTGTGAATGTTACTTTATCTGACATTGCCGGTTTTGCAGGTGTGATTAAGTTAAGGATCTTGGATGGGAAGATTATTTTAGATCATCTGGTGGGTCCTAACAGTAATCACATAGATCATTATAAGATGGAGGCAGAGGAGATGTGATGCAGGGGAGAAGGTCACGTGAAAGGAAGAGAAGGTGCTCTGCAGCTTCATCTGAAGATGGAGAAGGATCCACAGCCGAGCACAGCAGCCTCTAGAAGTTAGAAAGGGCCAGGAAACCGATTCTGCCCTGCAGCCTGTAGAAGGAACCAGCCCTGTGAACACTCTGATTTTAGCCCCATTATACTCATTTTAGGTTTCTGTCCTCTGGAACTGTAAGATAACAAATTTGTGTTCTTTTCAACCACAAAGTTTGGGGTAACGTGTTTGTTTCAGTAGCAATAGGAACTACGATAGCATGTAGTCATGTACTCACTTGCCTAACTTGCCTGAAGTCTGACTCTAGTTCCTAATATTATTAGTTAGCTACTCTTTTTAAGTTCACTTTATCCAAGTCTCATTTTTTGTCTAAAAGGTATTTGAAATTAAAATAAAAATAGCTTCGCCTCATGATTTGATATACTTCTTTCAACAGTGTCATGTCCTGCTCATAGTAATAATAGTAATGATAATGATATATGTGTTGAATACTTCAGATAAAAAATTAATCCTCTCAGAAATCCTCTAAAGTTCTTACTATTACCTCCATTAGAGAACATTACTCCAGGGCATCCTTCTAACTGCTATGAAAGAGCCTTTTGGTTTTCTTCATGTTGCCAGGAATATATGTATATGAGGTCTCTTTATTCTAATATGGCTTAAACTTCAGTATTCCCTAATGCTCTTCTTACAGGACTCTTTGACCTCCCCATCTCTGTTCTGCTGTCAACTCCATAAGCTGCTATGTTGCTATCATGTAAGCATTGTTTTTTTTCTAATCTTAATACAAAAATAGACTAGACTTTGGGCAAAGACTCATGAGGAACCCTATATAAACTTCTCGAGTCAACTCTGCACACCTCCCTTCTTTCTGTTAACCAGACTCATGGATTCTAACTACTTCAGCTGCCCAGAACTCTGATCTCTGCCTCCTGAACTCAGTGGGATCTCCACATTCTGCTCAAATTTCAGGGCCCTGTGCCAGGCCCAGGAAATTGTCCTCAGGCGGAGAACTGGACTCCTGTAGAGATCTCCTCATTCCCATTATTTCATACATCTCAGTCTTGCCCTACTTCTTTTTTAAAAAAATATTTTTTGAAAACAGTTAGTTAATAGATTTTTGCCATTTCAGTAGTTGTTTATGACAGTAAAATGTATCTGGAAAAAGTTACTACTGATTGGCTTCATATGCCCTAATTTTGATAACTTTTGTATTATCCCATATAATGAAAGCCTAACATGCAAATAGACTGGATGGCGGAACAAACAGTGGAACGACCGGTGGTTATGACACACACTGACCACCAGGGGACAGATGCTCAATGCAAGAGCTTCCTCCAGCCCGCAGAGCCCAGGCCAGCTGAGACAGG
The DNA here is from genome assembly GCF_000147115.1 of Myotis lucifugus. NCBI lineage: Eukaryota > Metazoa > Chordata > Mammalia > Chiroptera > Vespertilionidae > Myotis > Myotis lucifugus. Next base: position 2,151,011 of record NW_005871129.1, read on the forward strand.
TGCCAGTGGGGCCTTCTGATCACCCTGCCACCAGTAGCCCGCAGAGGGAGGCAACCAGCAGCGGTGGCGGGGGCGGGGCTGGCCAGAGAGTGGGCGGTGGGGCCAGCCAGCAAGCAGTGCCAGGCTGGCCAAGGTGGGTACCAGAAGGGGGTTCCCTGATCACTCCACTGGTTGTCCCACAGATCGGCCCTGATCTCCGGCCAGGCCTAGGGACCCTACCCGTGCACAAATTTCGTGCACTGGGCCTCTAGTTATTTATATGTTTACAGACATCTTAGTATATATATTTGTTCATATAAATATTGCATGTAAACACTGAAAAGCAGAAAATATAATATAAAAATCACCATTAAATTGATAATTCAGTGGTAGGTAGCCTCCTTAATATTTTTATGTATATTCCTTCAGGTATTTTTTAAATGTATATCTACTGCTGTACAGTTATATGGTATACAGAAGTTTATCTTTCAGATTTTAAATGCGATTTTGTCTAATTGTTTATACATAAGATCACACATTCATACATATTATACACATATACAGAAATATAAATACCCACCTTTGAAATGACAACAAAAATGCATTCTTCACATCACAGCTGCCACTTACTAGCTGAGTGACCTTGGCTTAGTCTCTTAATCTTTCGTCTCAGTTTTCTTATCAGGTAAGTGATGATAATAATAATAACTAGTATAAGGTTATTGTGAGAATTAAACTGAGTTAAAGTATGTAACAATTATGTCTCATTCATAGTCTTCACGATGTCTTATTATTAGCTATCAAGATATTAAAATGACATTTCTCTATATTGATGCAATTTATTATATTAGTACGTTTCTTAATGAATGTTGAACTATGACTATTACAGGAATACATTTCACTAGGTAATGAACTGCCACTCTCTTACTATACTTGATTCAAGTTGCTAGTATTCTATTTGGGAATGATGCATGCATATCTATAATAATAAAAGCACAATATGCTAATTAGACCAGACATCCTTCTGGATGACCTTCCAGACAAAGCTGGGATTGTGAGGGCTGTGACAAGCTGCCACAGCTGAGATGGCCGAGCTCCTTACAGGAATTTCATGCATCAGGCCTCTAGTCGGTATATATAAAGGCCTAAGCAACCGTTATGACCGAACGACTGGAATGACTGGAACAACTGGTTGACCAGTCACTCTGATGCACACTGACCACCAGGGGGCAGACGCTCAATGCTGGAGCTGACTCCTAGTGGTCAGTGCACTCCCACAGCCAACCTCCTGCAGTCCCTCCCCTTGGGCAGCAGGCCCCGATTGGCCCATCACCCACCCACCGTGGTGGCGGCACAGCAGCAAGGGAAGGAGGGGGTAGGCGGGAAACCACGTGTTGGTGGGCACCAACGGCGGCGTTGGTGTCTGGTGTCCATTCCTTCCGCTCCCGGCCTGGCGACCATTGCCTCCTCTCCCAACCCTGGGGCCTTTGGGCCCCAGGCTCGGACGGGGAACTGGGGGTGGGTGGTGGCTGACACAACCCCTTGTGTCAGCCCTTGGCTGGCTCCCTCCTCAGGGCCGGTGGCCAACCTCCTGCACCCCGTCTGTCCCCTGATCGCGGGCCAGGCCTAGGAACCCCACCCATGCATGAATTCATGGACCGGGCCTCGAGTTTATAAATAATATTCTCTAGTTTACTTTTTGTTTTATCTTTCTATCTTGCATGTTCACTTTTTGTCTCAGAATCTATTATTTTCTATCTATTTTTCCCTTTAATGTAAGAAATAATTTTTGGCTTGTCCTCTACAGTACTAATTTTATTTTCCACAGTGTGGATTCTGCTCTTTTGTCTCTAATGTCATCTTTATTTAGTTATTGTATTATTTATGATGTTGTCTGCTTTTCTGATCTCATCAAGCTTCCCTTTATTTTAGTTATTTATCCAGTTCCTTCTTTTCCTCAGTCTATTTTTGTATCATTCTTATCTTTTATTGTTTCATAAAGTTAATATTCATGTGTATTTTATTGAAAACATAAAGCATGTACTATACAAATTTTCCTTTCACCTGAACTGTCATTATGCCTTTTTCTTTTCCTTTTTAAAATTAAATTTATTGGGGTGACATCAGTTCAGTATGCCTTTCTCAACATGTTTGCTTCCTTTACTATAGGCATATTAGCCTTGCTTTACACTGTGTTTTTTTTTAAATCCTCATTCAAGGATATATTTATTGATTTTAGAGAGAGGAAAGGAAAGAGAGAAAGAGAGAGATGAGAGAGAAATGTTGATTTGTTGACTCTTGTTTGCACCCTGACTGGGGACTGAACCTGCAACCTATACGTATGTGCCATGACTTGGAATTGAACCCATGACCTTTTGGTGTAAGGCACAACACTCCAACCAACTGAGCCACATTGATCTGGGCTGTACTGTGGAATTTCATTAGAGCTTTATATTCTCTCTCTTTTACTCTCACTCTCATTTTCTTTTGCTTTATTTGCCCTGAAGTAATGCTAAGTAGTCCTGTGGCATTTTTTCTAAAACTACTATTGGAACTTCTTTTAGATTTTGTCAGCTCCTCCTCTAAGGTCTAAAGCTGTAGGGCAAGTTAACTGAGGTTTTATTATTACTTTGATTCAAAAATCTGAGACTAGTAGAAAAGCATTTATGTCATTGGGCCATTTAAGAGTTGAAATTCCTGGTATTTTCCCACTGTGTGGGTGAGCCATTGTGGCAGGGAACAGATTTCTGACACCATCCCTCTTTCCCTTTTTAGGAACTAGGTGTGGTTCAATTTTTCTTGCTTGTGCATTAAAAAGGCAACCACATGCCCAAAGGAAAAGCCACTGCAGAACTTATTTCTGGGTGATGTAATTGCATTCTATTTTTGGAAATTAATCCATAACAGGGAGGAATTACAATGAAATCAAACTCAAATAAATAAAAAAATGTGTTAATCTCTAAATAAAGTAATACTTTTTTTAACATATGTGCTATCATGGACTAACAATGTGTTAGCATATTCCTTTCAGAAATTATTTGAAGAAATAGTCTATGAATTAAAAAGGAGAACTCTTCCTCTATTCTATGGCATGTGTCTCCTACAGCCTATGCTGGATTAATGGAAAGTGACTGGTTTGGACTGTGATATTCTCTACTGATTTCTCCTTAACACTTTACTACTTTTCCAGAAGGGACATATTAGTTATCTTTTTCAGGTTATTTCTTAAATGTAATGCCTTAGCTTCTCTACCTAGTATAAGTCATACAATAGCTTGCATTTAATGAATGAAGGATGACCTCTCTAAATTACCAATGCAATACAAGTTGTTCCATACAAAAGTCACCAATAGCTACTTCAACAAATGTGAGGTGCTAATGTAAATAGATGGCAGTGAATGAATTACTATTTTATACGGAAGTCTTATTTCTCTTGAGTAGAATGAACTGTTGTTTTGATTGAAGTGACAGGAATAAATTCTGTCATCAAATCAATACATGGAAATTTTTGTTAGTATCCTATCTAATAAAAGACAAAAAGGGTAATTGACCATACCTTCGCTATGCTTCCCATTGTCTAATCAGGGTGATATGCAAATTAACTGCCAACAAATATGGTGGTTAATTTGCATACTAGGCCCAAAGCCTGCCAAGCAGCGAGGCCTCACGGCCCCGGGATCAATGGAGCCGTGAGGCCTCATGCCCACGGGATCAGCAGAGCCTTGAGGCCTCACAGCCCCGGGATTAGCAGAGCAGCGAAGCCTGATGGCTGGGAGGGGGGGCCTCTGGCCGGAGCCCAGCCAGAGCGAAGGCCTGGGTCCCGGGTGCCAGAAGAAAACTGGTGCCAGCATCCAAAGGAAGGGAAGGCCTATTGCACGAATCTCTTCGTGTAACAGGCCTCTAGTTAATAAAATAATATTGTTTAGACCTGTTAGTTGTAATTAAATTAAAAATATAATATGTATTATGTCTTCCAGAATTTACTTTAAAAATAAATACATGTTCTAGTACAAGATTTAATGAAACATATTAACATATAATTTACCATTATATCCCAAATAGTAGATTATTATATCAATATTGAATACCTTTTTCCTAAAAAACTATGCTTTTCCTGTGAGCATGTATAAATTTTTAAATTAACATTTTATTTTTATATATGTAATGTAACTCAAAATTGAATTATTTCAATTTATGTTTATTAAATATATGCTACATAAAAATATTTGTCCTAGGTCTAAAGAAACCAGGTCTGAATTATCCAGATGTTGAATTAGTTTTTTCATATATTAAATTAACTATATTGAATTGTGGTCAGATTTTATTTTAAAAAGCAGGTATTCCACCAATTAAAATATTAGCACTGGTAAGTGAATTCAGTAAAGTAGCAGTAAATATCCAAAATCAGTTGCAATTTTATTTTATTTTTTAATATGTTTCTATTGATTTTCAGAGAGGAATGGAGAGGGAGAGAGAGAGAGAAACATCAATGATAAGAGAGAATAGTTGATTGGCTGCCTCCTGCATGCCCTCTACCGGGGATCAAGCCCACAACCTGGGCATGCACCCTTGACCGGAATCAAATACAGGACCCTTCAGTCCACGGGCCAATGCTCTATCCACTGAGCCAAACCATCTAGGGCTCAGTTGCATTTTTATACAGGAATAATGAACTATCCTAAAAGAAAACAATCCTATTCACAATTGTTTCGAAAAACAACAAAAACCTAGGACTCAATTTAACCAAGGATACAAAAGACCTGTGTTTGGAGAGTTATAAGACACTGAAGAAAGAAATTGAAGAAGATATAAATAAGTGGAAGCATTATACTATGTTCATGGACATGATGAATTGGCATCGTTAATATGTCCATACTACACAGAAATCTGTAGGTTCAACACAATTCCTATCAATATACCAATGGTGTATTTCTCAGAATGAGAACAAATATTCCAAAAACTTATATGAAACCACGAAAACCCCTGTATATCCACAGCAGTCTGGAGAAAGAAGAACAAAGTTGGAATAAGCTGGTGTCAAACTATACAATAAGGCCACAGTAATCAAAACAGCATGGTACTGGCATAAAAAGAAACATATAGATCAATGCAACAGAAGAGAAAGCCCAGAAATAAACCCATACTTTTATAGTTAATTAATATTTTACAAAGAAGGTAAAATCATGCAATGGGATAATAATTGGTGCTGGAAAAATTGGACAGATATGTGCAAAAAATGAAAAGAACACCTTCTTACACCATACACAAGAATAAACTCAAAATTCATTAAAAACTTAAATGTTAGACTCAAAACCATAAAAATTATAAAAGAAAACATAGGAAACATAGGCAGTAAAATCTCAGATATTTCTTATAGCAATATTTTTTTTTCTGATTTATTGCTTGGACCAAGGGAAACAAAAGAAAAATAAACAAATGGACCTACATCAAACTAAAAACTTTTTTCACAGCAAAGGAAACCATCAACAAAATGAAAAGACAACCCCCTGAATGGGAGAACATATTCACAGATATATCTGATAAGGGCTTAATATTGAAAATTTATAAGGGACTTATAAAACTCAATACCAAAAACAAACAGACAATCCAATTAAGAATTGGGCAAAGGACCCGAATAGACACTTCTCCAAAGTGGACACATGAAATGATGTTCAACTTCACTAATCAATCAGAGAAATGCAAATTAAAGCCATAATAAGGTATCATCTCACTTCTGTCAGAATAGCTATCATTAAATCAACAAACATCAAGTGTTGGTGAGGATGTGGAGAAAAGGGAACTCTTGTGCACTATGGTGGGAATGTAGATTGGTGCAGCCACTGTTGAAAGCAGTATGGAGTTATCTCAAAAAATTAAAAATGGAACTGCCTTATGACCCAGTTATATCCAAAGACACCCAAAACACTAATTCGAAAGAATATATGCACCCCATGTTCATTGCAGCATTATTTACAACTAGATGCCTGGTGCACAGATTTGTGCACTGGTGGGGTCTTTTGGTATGCCCTGCGGGGATCGGGCCAAAACTGGCAGTCCAACATCCCCTTAGGGATATAGTAGTGGAAGGATGTTCGGTCTAATTAGCATATTATGCTTTTATTATTATAGATATAGATAGTGATTATTTAGAAGCAGCCCAAGTGTCCATCAGTAGATAGATGGATAAAACAAAGTGGTACATTTACACAATGGAATACTACTCAGCTCTGAAAAAGACAGAAATCTTACCTTTTGTGACAGCATGGATGGACTTGGAGAGTATTATGTTAAGCGAAATAAACCAAAAGGAGAAAGACAGGTACATTTGATTTCACTTATATATGGGATCTAATGAACAAAATAAACTGTCAAACAAAGTGGAGACTCATGGATATAGAGAACAGACTGACAGGTGTCAGAAGGGAGGGGATTGGGAGCTGGTTGAGAAGGGTGAAGGGATTAAGCAAAGAAAAAAATAGATTCATGGACACAGGCAACAGTATGGTGATTTCCAGATGGGAAGAGGTATGGGGGGAGGAAGAAGAAAAGAGAGGGGAGATAAATGGTAATGGAAGGGGATGACTTGGCGGTAAATACACACTACAATATACAGATGAAGTTTTGTAGAATTGTATACATGAACCCTGTATACTTTTATTTACCAATGTCAATAAACTCAATTACAAAAAGAGAGAGAGAGAAACAAAGGACAGATAAGTGAGAGATCAAGCTGGCTTTAAAGGAAGATGGGAGGGAGTACCACTTCTCTGAGTATGCCTCTCATGTAGTTTTGTGTTTGGAAAGTACACCAATGTTCTACATATAAAAAAATAACATTAAATCAATAAGAAAGGAAATAAAATAGCGCCAAACTGAAAGCAAACTGAAACAAATAATATTTCCCCA
>NW_005871129.1:2157994-2175522 GCF_000147115.1 Myotis lucifugus
GGCCCCAGAAGCCCCAGAAGCCGGTGATCGGGGGGAAGATGGGGTCCCTGCCCAGGCTGACACTCTGGTGAAGCGTCAGGCCTGGGCGGGGGGTGGAGCCGGCAATTGGAGGGGTCTGGGGGTCCCCTGCCCAGGCCTGACACCTCTGGCGGAGGCGTCAGGCCTGGGCAAGGGGCCGATCCTGCGATCGGTGGGTGATGGGGGTCGACGCCTCTGGCCAAAGCTTCAGGCCTGGGCGAGGGCAGAGCTGGTGATCGGGGGGAGATGGGGGTCCCCTGCCCAGTCCTGAAGCCTGGGCCAGAGGCGTCAGGCCTGGGGCGGGGGGCTGGGGGGTGCAAACCGGTGATTGGTGTGAACTACAGAGGAAACACCTTTTCTGACCATTCATTGGTTAAGCTCCCTGTATGCCACTGGTAATATTCTTAGTAACTTGGGTAATAGGAATCCAAAAAGGTGATCTAGGGTTTTTCACCACACTCCTGGCAAAAAAAAACGAAGGTCCGCTGCTGGAGGGCTAAGAAATGTCATATCCTGCCCTAGCCGGTTTGGCTCAGTGGATAATGCCTTGGCCTGCCGATGGCAGGGTCTGAGTTCAATTCTGACCAAGGGCATGTACCTAGGTTGCAGGCTTCTCCCTGGCCGGGGCCCAGGTCAGGGCTCACGCAGGAGGCAACCAATCAAAGTGTTCCTTTCACTTTGATGTTTCTCTCTGTCTTTCCCTTTCTCTTCCACATTCTCTAAAAATCAATGGAAACATATCCTCAGGTGAGGATTAAAAAAAATAATAAAGAAATTATTATTATATGAAAGACACATCTTGAAAATGCCTAAAGAAAGTTGTCATTTTTTCATGGTGAAGGGACTGGAGTCCGTGTTGATGAAAAACCCTTGCTGGCTGCAGTGACTGGCAGTGGCTGCAGCAGCGGGGTGATGGGGCTGGTGCCTTCCCCTGATCAGCCCAGTCACCTCCCACAAAGGGAGGCCAGACTACGGCTTAGACCCTATCCCCAAGGGGAGCAGGGAGCGGGCCTAAGCCGTCACTAGGACATCCCCTGAGGGCTCCCAGTATGTGAGAGGGGGCAGGCTGGGCTGAGGGACACCCCCCCCCCCCCAGTGCACAAATTTCGTGCACCGGGCCCCTAGTCTACACTAATAAAAGAGAAACATGGTAATTAGCGTATGACCGCTACCCTTCCCATTGGCTAATCAGCATATCCTTATGCAAATTAACTGTCAGCCAAGATGGTGGCTGGCAGCCAGGCAGCTGGAAGTGAACATGAGGCTTGCTTGCTCCAGGGACTGCAGACTCCAACGTTCCCCGCCTGACTTGCCGGCCTCTGAGCTACAACTCTAAGCAACTATGTAACAAATATAGAAGCTAAACAAAACACCAGAAACCAGGTTTCAGCCTGCCGGGATCTCAGAGCTGAAGTTATACATTGTTTCGATTATAGAACGCTCAGCAGCGGAAGCCTCAGAGCTAGAGCCAGAGCTAAAGCTGGCCCCAGAAATAAAATTAAAAAAAAAGAAGAAAAAAGGAGGGGTTGGTAGCTTCAAATCAACAACCCACCAGCCCTGAAAGCAGCCCCTCAGCCCCCTCACCCAGACTGGGCCAGGCACCCCAGTGGAGACCCCCCACCCTGAAGAGGTGTGTGACCAGCTGCAAACAGCCATCAGCCCCTCATCCAGAGCTGGCCAGGCACCCCAGTGAGGACCCCCCACCCTGATCCAGGACACCCTTCAGGAGCAAACCAGCCAGCCCCCACCCGTGCACCAGGCCTCTATCCTATATAGTAAAAGAGTAATATGCCTCCTGGCACGGAGATCAGCAGAGCCGCGAGGCCTCCTGGCACCGAATCAGCGTGACAGGGGGCAGCGCCCAAACCCCCTGATCGCCCTGCGACTCTGTGTGTGACAGGGGGCGGGGCCACAACCTCCCTATCCGCCCTGCTCTGTGTGTGACAGGGGAAGGCGCCCCAACCCCCCGCCCCCCACAGGCCCTGCTCTGTGTGTGACAGGGTAGAGCCATAACCTCCCCATCGGCCCTGCCCTGAGTGTGACAGTGGCAGCACCCCAACCCCCTGATCGGCCCTGCTCTGTGGGTGATAGAGGGCGGCGCCCCAACCCCCCCCCCCCATGGGTCCTGCTCTGTGTGTGACAGGGTAGAGCCATAACCTCCCCATCGGCCCTGCCCTGAGTGTGACAGTGGCGGCACCCCAACCCCCTGATCGGCCCTGCTCTGTGGGTGACAGGGGAGAGCTCCCCAACACCCTGATGGGCCCTGCTCAGTGCGTGACAGGGGGGAGCTCCTCAACCCCCTGATCGCCCTGCTCTTTGCATGAGAGGGGGGAGCTTCCCAACCCCCTGATGGGCCCTGCTCTGTGCATGACAGGGGGCAGCGCCCAACCCCCTGATTGGCCCTGCTCTGTGCGTGACAGCGGGTGGCGCCACAACCTCCCCATCGACCCTGCCTTGAGTGTGACAGGGGGAGGTGCCCCAACCCCCCAATCGGCCCCACCCTGAGCGTGACTGAGGGTGGCATCGCAACCTCCCAATCCGCCCTGCTCTGTGCATGACAGGGGGCGGCGCCCCAACTCCCCAATCAGCCCTGCTCTGAGCCCGACCAGGGGCTGCACCTAGGGATTGGGCCTTCCCTCTGCCACCCAGGAGCAGGCCTAAGCCAGCAGGTCGTTATCTCCCGAGGGGTCCCAGACTGCGAGAGGGCACAGGCCGGGCTGAGGGACCCCCCCTTCCCCCCAGAGTGCACAAATTTTTGTGCACCGGGCCTCTAGTATAGATAATAAAATGGCAATATGCTAATTAGGCCAAATGTCTTTCCTGGTGTCATTCCGGACATCCTTTCGGATATCCTTCCAGACAAAGCCGGGGCTGGAGCAAAGCCAGGGCTGGAGTGAAGCCTGGGTCCTGAGTGCCTGGCAGCAGTGCCGGAGGGAAGCAGCCTAGGTCCCAGGTGCCAGAGGGAAGCTGGTGCCGGCAGCCGGGGGAAGGAAGGCCTACTCCTGCATGAATTTTCGTGCATCGAGCCTCTAGTAGGTACTATAAAATCAAGTGAATAAATGTGTTTAGAGCCGGGGTTCTCACAGTGAAAGAAGGAACATACAAATATGGAATGAGGAAAAGTAAGCAATAACACTAGACTGAAATTTTAAGCATTTGGTGTAAATTTATGATTTCTGAAATATATGCTGTATATGTATGTGTACATGTGTTTTCATGTATATGTGCATATGTGTATATCATAAGTATGTGTGTATGTGTTTTGTATGTATATGTATGTATGTTCGTGTATGTGTATGTGTATATACATATATATATTTCCCTATATATACACTCTGGCTTATCTGCTGAGGAGGCCAAGAATAAACCCCAAATGGCAATGTGTACATGGGGCACCCAGATTTTTGTCTTTAATATCATTCCTCACTAAAAGGAGCCTGGCTCGACCATCTAGAAATCAGCTTATTGACTGACTTCATGGCAAAGAATGCAGGTTCTAACTGATAACCCTACTGAAACCTCCAATGGTGCAGTCAAAGGGAGTCCTGCCCAGAAGAGGGACCGAGGAGCTGAAAGCCTCTACTTCCCAGAAACAGGCTGGTCTGGGAAGATATAATGGCAAAAACCAAGGACAAAACTTATCCAATTTTAAAGTTCTGAGACCATGGTCCTCTTACTTTGTGTATGTTTCTATGTTTTTCTGAAACTGAAATAGTGACAACAATGAAAATAAAGTAGTCTTTATTCCTATGAAAATCAATTAAAGTTTATCTAAAAGAAAAAATGCTTAAAATTATCTAAGAAAAAAATAATAAAAGGCAGGTATTTTTTTATAAGAAAAAGACAATAGAAGTACAGCTGATTGAAATAAATTCTTCCGAATACATTATAATTTAATTATTATTCTGATGTATATAGTATTAATGTTATTCCATTATCCTAATCAATGAATACAAACTATTGATTCAATGATATGTTGTAGAGATGGTTTCTAAAGCTATATCTATAGACAAATGATTTTGGAAGATTCTTTTTCCAGGCAAGTTTCCAGTTTTTAACTTTATAAAAGAGAATTCAGTGCTAAAAGTTATATAAACTTATGCTCAGATCATCTTGGTCAACAAAATGAGAACTTGTGAAACAGAATAAAGTGATTCAAGAGAGGTTAGACTCAGCAAAGTTGATTCAGCACATTACTACAGTAAAAAAATTCCAAAGTGAATATGATGGATTGTGTTAATATCCTTTAAAAGTAATTTTAAATCCTTAGAGGCACTGTGTTTATGCTTTAGTAGGCACCAGATATCAATAGGTATGAATTTAATTATCCCCAAGGATTTTCAAATGCTATGTAGTTCCATGACACAACTTTGAAGTTGCTAAGCTAAACTTAACTTTTTCTTAACCTTTGTTTCCTAATCCTCATCTATTGATCACCATTCCTTAAGAGTCAGGTGCTAGAGCTAGAGAGTACTTTGCTCATCTCATGCTTAGGGATTACAATAAAAAAGTTTAAATCATCTAAGTGTGGCATTATTTCTTGAGCAGTGAGCAAAGGAGCATTGTGCTATAGTATGATTCTTATTTTAATATTATTTTATATAAATTAATGTAACATAATGTGCATAAATATCTATAATAATAAAAGCATAATGTGCTAATTAGACTGCATGTCCTTCCGGACGACCTTCCTGATGAAGCTGGGGCTGCCAGGGAAGCCCGGGTCCTGGGTGCCAGAGGGAAGCCGGTGCGGGTGGCCTGAGGAAGGAAGGCCTACTCTTGCACGAATTTCGTCCATTGAGTCTCTAGTTACATATAATTACATTACCTAGTGCTCTGCTTTTATTAAGTCCTTCACATAATGTTACTTTTAAATATTTTACCATAGATATTTATTTTACATATTTTTGATGAATAATTTAAATGTGTCCTAAAATGTGCATATGTTTCCTACAGATACGTGAAATTACCAAGTTCATATAAATTAATTTGTAACTTATTTTATTCCAAAGCCTTGGGGTCACTTGCATATAAATCACATTTTTATTCTAATCAGTAATACAAACTCAGTAATTTCAGTTTCACATTTAATGAAAGATGAGGACATGCCATAATGATCTAGCCCCAGGCAAAAGCTATGCATATTGATAGATAATTGTTAGCATCATTTGTTTTGTACACAGACTAAAGGAGGAAGTTATAAAATCATTTTCTGCTTGAATAGAAAGGGCTGCATACATACATTTTTTCAATATATAATTGCAATGATATCTAAAATTTCAAAATGTTGGTTAATTTTCTGAAGCCAATAGCATGCCTTCTGGCATCAAGTTGAATCTCTATATTAATGTCTAATAAATTTTCCTAAAACATAGCTTTTCTCAGGCTATTTCTCTGATATGACTCAGATCCCTTATGTCACTGGTTCTACCATACTCCCTACTCTGCCATAAAAATAGTATTCCCCTACTGTGGAGAACAGTATGGAGTTTCCTCAAAAAACTAAAAATGGAACTCCCATTTGACCCAGTGATCCCACTTCTAGGAATATATCCCAAGAAACCAGAAATACCAATAAGAAAGGATATATGCACCCCTATGTTCATAGCAGCACAATTCACCATAGCTAAGATTTGGAAACAGCTTAAGTGCCCATCAGTAGATGAGTGGATTAAAAAACTGTGGTGCATCTACACAATGGAATACTATGCTGTGGTAAAAAAGGAGTTCTTACCATTTGCAACAGCATGGATGGAACTGGAGAGCATTATGCTAAGTGAAATAAGCCAGTCAGAGAAAGATAAATACCACATGATCTCACTCATTTGTGGAATATAATGACAACATAAACTGATGAACAAAAACAGATCCAGAGACAGAGAAGCATCTATCAGACCATCAAACCTCAGAGGGAAGGTAGGGGAGGGTGGGGGTAAGGGGGAGAGATCAACCAAAGGACTTATATGCATATAGGCCTAACCAATGGACACAGACAACAGGGGGGTGAGGGCATGAGTGGGGGTGATAGGGGGTAACGTGGGGATAAGGACACATATGTAATAACTTAATCAATAAAAAAATAAAAAATTAAAACAAAATAAAACAAACAACAAACAAAAAACAGTATTCCCCATTCTCACACCATAGCTTCTTCTATTTATTACCTTGTTTAACTGCTCTCTTCTGCTTATTATTTACCTCTCTTGGAAGATGGTTTACATTTTTTTCCTTTAGAAAAACTTTAGCTTTTCTGTTCTTAGTGTTCTCTCCCTTGTTTAACTATAGCATGAGCCCATCATGCACTTTGATGTATGTTACTTTATGACTTTTATTTTATTCCATAATTCATTACCCCAAATGGATGATAAACTGTTAGATGAATAAGAACCTTTAATTATAATTCTTTTATCCTTTATTGAACTCTAAATACCACTAGGCACATAGCATGTGCATTTCATCCTATTGAACAAAAATGAGTAAACTTCAAGACCTATGGGTAAAAATAGACATCACAATAAATATGTATTTTCAATGATGTTAGTTTAAAAAGTTTGGTACATTTGGTAAGGAACACAACAATGAACCCATTTCTTTACCATTAATTCAATTGATGAAATAATATTTTTATTAATTACACTAAAATGAGACATGTATATTTTGAAACACCAACATTTCTCAGTCATAGCATTAATTTGGTTTAAACACCCTAGCTTCTACTATACATTGTCTAAGGGCCCATCATCAATGAATAATTAAATATAAGGAGAACATACTTGGGGGTAGTTAGTGGTTTAAAACCAGACACTTAAAAGGTAAATGAACTAGTTATTACATATAATCATATTACAGGGTCTGTGATAGGTATCTGTAATATTTATAAGTGGTAATAAATCATGGCTAGATTCTATCCCTATTAGAATATATGTTAATTAAACAAATTAATGATAAATTGTTATGAATGTCTTCTACTTAAAACATTATTTTTACACTAATGACACTGGCATTATCAACATTAAATATAAACAGGATTTCACTGAAAATATTGACTAATTCTAAACAAAAAGAGTGACTTAATATCAATTATTCTCAAAGAGCCCATGGTTTGGGGGCTATTCTCTAATTTTTAAATGGGGAATACTAAGTAACATTGTCTATTCACTCAACCACTTAGGGGTTATCTTTTGCAATTTTTCTGATAAATTTTTGAAAATTTATCAGAATGTAAGTTTCTCAAAGTTATATATTGTGGAGAGCAGCTACAGCATTTGGACAGGTTCAAGCCTCAGACTAATGAGACGGCATGGTCCTCTCCTGGCAAAGCCACATGCAGGTCCCAGCTTGGAGGGTAAAACCGTCCCAGCACAATTATAGCCAGAGGCTATGGCTGTAAGCTTGACCTTATGGTCTGAACCTGTGGTCCCAGGTGGCTGAGTGATGTAGGCTGCGGGAGGTGCAGCAAGTGCTGCCAAAACAAAGCTTAATAGAGTTCTCAGGTGCATGTAATCAAGTAGATTCCAAACTCACAAGAACATTGTAAACATCTTTACCACGCCCTTACTTTGTCTCATTGGATCTGACTATAAAATAAAGACTGGGCTTACAGGCTGTGGCACTGTCTCTCTATCCAAGAACAGTGTCCCACCTGGCCCCAGCTGTATTCTCTTGTCTGTCTTCTTTAATCCTTCACTGGCCCTCCTTAGGTTCACCACTGGCCATGCTGGATGCAGTTCAATATATTGATTCTGCTGATATCTTTCTATAGTCAATGTAGTCAAGGTTCTAAAATAATGACCCCTTATCTTAAGATTGTTTTAAGGCTCAAATTGTCTCATATGGTGTCTAAACCCAAGGGAAAATATGTGAGAAAATTTCATCTGAGAGACATATTTTGAGATCTAAGGAAGGATCTCAATTTTTAAACTCTAATCTGAAGAAATATAGCCTTTGATAAAAATAAGAATAAAAATCAGACTCCCAGATCCATGTAAAAAGATTGTCACCTTTGTCTCCTCTATATCTTCTATAAGAACATTTAAGTCCTCAGTTTAAAATCTTTGAATGCCAGCACTGAGAAAGCTTCAATGCAAAGGGTAACCTGCGATATCTTATTGAGACAAATTAAGTTAAAGGTTAATCACAGCTTCATTAAATTTTATTTTTGAATTCCATTAGATCATAATAAGGTGACATTTGGACCATAATATTTCAGCACAAAACATATATTTTGTTCTCTAATGTATTATGATCAATTTGTAAATTTTTATTTCAATAAGTTTTATATTTTCCTAAAAGTACTAAGTAAAGATATTTCCCATTATATTACCAAGAGTACTTTTATAAAGATAAATTTCCCTTTGTTTATGTGACACTTTTGCTTTCCTCTGTGCTTTGGCTGCCAGAGCATTTAGCTTCGATTTCAAATTAAGTCAATGATTCACTTCTATTTTCCTCCTAAACCTATCTATTGGCTCTTGATGAAGACCTCTGTTTCCAATCTTAATGCCATACTTTTAATTCTTTACTTTCTTATTCTTTTAGCACTTGGAAATAAACTGCTCTCAAGTAGCTTACAGTCTAGCAGGAATCATGGTAACAAACATAATAATCACGGTGTACACCAGGTGTTATGGGAGAAGATGAAGCAGGAGGCCAGGGAAGAATATCAGATGTCCTTGACTTGGCTTTGAAGGAACTATGCGAATTACCAAGATGACTAAAGAGGAGAAAAAGTACTTATTCTCTCACACAATTTAAAAAGGTATTTGTTTAATTTATAAATATTTATGGGATGGGCAAATAAATATTTACATTTGCAAGGCACTGTATGATGGGGAGATACATTGTTTCTGTTCCCCCTGCCCAGCATACAGTTCAGCAGGACATGACAACCTATGAAGAGACCCCAGATACAATACAGCTGAATTTGAGGAGCTTCATGTATGACTGGGGTAAATTATGGAGCCAGAGGGGCAAACATCCTTGAGGTCTTTATGCTACTGGTTTTAGAGAATTATCTTCACCCCAGAGATAATGGGCCAAAGAGAGAGTGAGGACACCAATTAGCACGGTAATTCAATAATATGTACACAAAGTGATGGGGAGTTAAACTGAGCATTATATCCTAAAACACATTTCAAAATGCTGAAGATGGATATCCCAATCTCCAAACTTTCCAAATCATTGATGACTAGTTTCTGCTTCCATTTGCCAGCCCACTAAAACAGTCTACTCTTTTAAAGTGCAACCTTTGCATTACTTAACAAAGAAAATAGAGTCTCTTAGAAAGACAAATTTCACGTCTGTTTGCTGTTCTTGCATTTAGGAATATATTAAAAGATACATTCTTATTTCCAATCCTAATGGAAGTGACATTTGCTCCCTCTTCACAGGTAATTCCCTTCTGAACACTCATAATTCTCATCTCTTCAAAAAAATTGCTTCGCTCTGATTTTTGTATCTCTAAACTTACCCTTTTCATTAACTCATTCCTCTTAAACAAGGCTCTTCTACAACCCCCAATATTTTACTTTATCATATCTTCCTCACTCTCAAGATTCATGGTAGTGGACTTCATTACCAAACTCCTTTTCCTTGCCTCCCTTTTGTTCCAAATTGAAATTAGCTTTCTGGAGGCACAACTTGATTGAAACTTTCTTATCAAGTTCAACGAATATACACATAAGTGTCTTTTGTATCTTTATTTTTAATTTCTTGGTATGCTATGGTGCTTATATTTCACATTACTCTTTTAAGAAATAAATGAAGTACATATTTTACTGAGTTTTAATAAGCTTTTGTCATATCTTGTGGCCTAAATGCTTTGCAAGAACATTAGAAATTCAACTGACTGATTAAGAAACAAAATGCCTACAGGATTGCTGAAATAATCTATTTTCGCCAAAAGACACCTATTATATCATATATCGTATATATCAACAGTTAGCTTAAGGATAACACATTATAGCTTTCATATATTTTTTCTTCAATCAATGTTGATAAAATATTTAACAATCCTATATAATAAAAGTCTAATATGCAAATTGTCCCTTCGACCAGAAGTTCAACTGGGAGTTCAACCAGGAGTTTGAACAGGGGGCTGGGCCAGCCGGCCAATAGCCTGTGGCCCCTCCCCCTGGCCAGCCCAGCCCAATCGGCCCCAATTGGGGCAAGCAGGCCAGACTTCACCTATGCATGAATTCGTGCACTGGACCTTTAGTAAATTATAACAACGTGACATACAACCTCTAAATGGTGCATAATGATTTCACTTTCCTAGCATTAACAATCTTGTGTAATTTCTTACCCTTGAATGTGGGTTGGAATTATCAACTCAGTAATAATAAATATAACAGGGCAGAGTTATGGTATGTCAAGGATGTCAAGATTATAAAGTCTTGAGCATGTGTTTTTTTTCTCTCTCCTGGGTTTCTTGCTTTGGAGGAAGTCTGCTACCATACCATGAGACAGTCCTATGAGGATGTCCATATGGCGAAGAGATGAGAGAGGCCTCTGACCAATAGGCAGCAATAAGTTGATATCCTTATTCTAACCCTTGTGAGGGAGTGAGCCTGCCCAAAAACCAAGGGAATGGGCATAGAAATGTATCTTCTCCAAGTCAAATAGTCAAATTAGTCTGCCTTACACCTTGCTCGTCTGCAACCTTATGAGACGCCTTGAGCTATAGGCATCCAGCTAAGCCATACCCATGTTCCTGGCCCACAGAAACTGTGGGATAGTAAATGTTTATTGCTTTAAGGTACAAAATTTGAGGGAAATTTGTTCTGCAGCAATAAATAATACACATACTTGACTTTATTTCAAAGAGAAATCTTTTCTAAGTAATGTATAACTGATCATCAATTTTTATATTATTAAAAATTTAAGACTATTCTCAATGGTATACTATCCATTAGTTATAGTTAAAAAGCAAGGATTATTTATGGTTACTCAAGAAGTAATAACTTTGATCAGGCTATTAGAAATCCAGGACAAATTGTTTTTCAATATGAATTTCCCAAAGAATCAATAAAACTGATAAATTTTATTTGTAAAACCAGTGACTATAAATGCGCTGGGTTTACAATGAATAAGTGTCTCAACACAATATTTGCAAAGAGAGAAGGTTTCAACTGCTGGCAGCAACTCCCTCATCTAGTCCTAATTGATTGTCAATATCTAGGACAAATACATTTGCCTAGATTTCAGTAAGGGGAATGACTGTGTCCTGCTGAGAGGGACCCAAGTGACCCGATACCTGCAACTTCCAACCATCTGATACAGCACAGAAATGTCATAGGTAACAAAGGGGCAAATGTCTGAGAGCCAGGGAAAAAGACACAACTGCCTTCTTCCTGAAACAGCCAAAATAAAGCTAGCAGAGGTCAACTGAACATCCATTGACAATAAAGAGGATAAGAAAAACAATTGTTAAATTAAAAGTATATTAAATTTATTTTGGGACTCAGCAGAAATATGCAGAAATTTTGAGAGCTCATAAATAAAGTAAATGCATATTGTCTCATTAAAGTAATTCAAAATATTGATCTTTGAATTATTTATTTAAACAGCAATTGAAAATATGCATATTTTAAGGTAAATTGGAAGAAAAGAAGTCCATGAAATATATTCATAATAGGGAGTAAGTTAAATATACATGATCAACTAAAGGGAAAAATTAGAGCCAAGCCAACCCTACTTTTGTAATAAGATAGAAATGTCAAAATAAATAAAATGGCTTAGCAATTGTGTAAGGATTAATTTCCTATCATAGTTTAGGCTGAAGTGAATGCATGACTATTCTCATGGCTTTCTAACTGCTTTTCCAGTTCATATTTTGTTTCTCAATGATTTTACCACTCCTATAAGATTTATCTTCCCAAATCAAAGGTCTCATCATGCTTATTGTCTGCACAAAACCTGTAATATCTCCCCTGACCACTAAATCAGCTATGCTTCCATGATACTACAATAAGTCTCCTGCAGAACAGAAGCAGGCAGACTCTGTGTCCAGCTTCCTAGACTGGTTTTATGGCTTCCATACTTATCAGCTATAAGTTTGATGGGCATGGTAATTCAAGTTCTCTGTACTTTGGTTTTCTTATTTTAAAAACACAATAGTGATTTTAATGACTACAAGGTTTATTGTGAAAATTAAGAGAAATACTTCATGGCATGTTAGGAATAGTGTCCTACTCCATGATGAGCAGTTGATAAGAATGAGCTATTACTTTATTATTGCTGTTGTTGTTGCTATTTGAGATTCAAAGTAACATAAGATTGTCTATATGTGATAGATGGTTTTATATATGTTGTCTATTTAACTTGAACAACAAATTTCTAAAATAGGAATTAGTATTCCTTTTTTACAAATAAGGAGACTAAGCTCCAGACATGTTCAATAACTTCTGTAAATCCGTACAGTGACTGAGTGCTACAGGCAACTTCCAGCCCAGGTTCCCTGACTTCATGTGGAGGGTACTTGTTACTGCACAAGAGCTTCCCTTCCAGGTTGTCACCTAGTGCTCCACTCTGAAGAAAACTGGCTTATAGTGCTGGCTATGAGTTTGAATCCCTGTTGCTTGCAATTCATACAAACTCTCTGAGGCTCAGCTTTCTCCACTGTAAAAGATGGGCAGTGATGCTAATTTTATAAAAGTATTAAGAGGATTATTTCATTTAGTACAGTAGATGGTGTACACCATGTGCATTATTTTATAAAAGATACATATTTATTATTAGTTTTATTAATTTACATTGATACAATTCCATGCTATCCTAACTTCTCACACTTTACACCCTGGTTTCCATGCCTTAATCTTCCCTGTGCTCATCTCTGTCTTTTGAAAATGTGCCCATCCTTCGTAGAGAAATGTTTTCCTTTGTTCCAAAGCATTGACTTATTCTTTAACTAGATGCAGATCCCTACTCCCTTGTCCAAGTTCTGTGGGGCTTGAAATACTTCACCATTGAGAATTTTCCTTATTAAGTGTGCATATCTTGTATATATTACATGACATCTCCAGGAAGAACCTGGAACGGAATCTGTAATTACGCAGCAATATTTTTGCTGCAAAGTGTACAAATGTTCACACTCATTAGGATAAATAAAGACTATATAAACAGGCTCATATTGGTCCTGGTCATATTCTAACACATGTATAATAGTAGGCTAGCATGCACTGCCAAATAATTACATTAAAACATTTCAAGTTTTTTTATTTTAAGATCGCACATAAATTATTATAGACTTGTATAACTTCCTTGGTTCCCCTCCCTGGATTTGTAGGTTCTTTCTCAAATGTCTGTGGTTTCTATCTAGCACAATTGTGTATTTACTCATGTCATTCTCCATGACTGTGCAGGATCTCTAAGAGCAGAGAGTGTACTAGTATCTTCATCTTTGTATGCTCTTCAGGACTGAGGATGTTCTGAACTCCCACTAGGTGTGTTAGGTATACTTTATAAGCAAGAAAAAATTCACATCAATATTCTGAATGTGTAGTTGGTGCTAAAAGTACTGTCTTCAAAATATGACAATACTTTTTTTCATGACCATTAATATACATTGAGTGATAATTCAAGCAATTTTTTAAGCAGTCTAAATTGTACTGGTTTTAAATTCCATAAGATGATCTCATAAGGAATTTAACCTATTGATGGTCTGCTTGAATTAGGATCCCAGAAAAGGTAGGCAATGGTCCAAAATTTCAAAATCTAATCTAAATTTGGGAAATTAGGACATATGGGGGAACATTTTTAGCATCTTATTTAGCAATTTATAAGTAAGTTATATAAAAATCAATGATGGTATTTTTTTTACTAAAATTGATTAATGCTGTGTGTTTATAAACATTTTTCTTCTTACTTTAGAAGAAGAAACAGTAATTCATGCCACCTCACCTATATGTTGTCCATACATGTGATAAAAGAAGCTGAAACAATACGCAGTGTTTGTGGGTCCATAAGGGTTTTTGGGAGCGATGCTGAAGACAGGGCTGAGAAGTCGAGCCTTTTCGCCTTCCAATCTTGGTCGCGATGTCTCAATGTACATATAAAAACCTTTAAAAACACAAAATAAAATGTTTAAATATATTGTTATTAGGTAACATGAAATTTGAAAATGTTGATAAGTGTTAGAATTCTTATACAAGTACAGATTGATAAAAGGATTGGCATCTCATTTATGAAATATGTAAATGTATGATATTATTTAAAGAATAAAGGTTTTACACACTTAAAAAACACTTTAAGATGTATAAAAATGTAAGACAAAATTAGAACTTTACACTTAATTTCAAAACAATATCCTAGTCTGTCAACTATATGTGTCTCAATTCTGAGAGAAAATTAATGTCTACAAACCTTGGAAATACCTGAATTATTGATACTGTGCAAAAAAATTTTAATATTTTATTCCACAATCTTTAAATCTATAGCTAAGTGTTCTCTTTCCTTTCATATTAATGGCATTTCTAACATCCCAAGGTTGAGGTATGCTTGTTATTAACACATTTCATACCCTCATACCTTCTTTGGAGCCACTACGATCAGCATTAGGTCCTGTATTTGGAGTATATTTTGTATTTCTTGTTGCAGTACTTTGCTTTGTCCAGTCAAAATTATCTGTATCATCTTGTGTGAACAAACAAATGTTACCATCTTCAAATCCACAATGAAATTCTCCTGTTAACAAATTTTAATTAAAGTGATTATTATTAATTAAAGTAATACAAACATTGCAATATTCTTATAGGAGAAATTTAAATCATTATACAGCAATAAAATAATGCAAAATTGCAGTAATGAAATCAGAGCCGTAAGAGCCATAATTGTGTACAAGATTACAACTAGACATAAAATAATTTTATTTTAATGAAAAAGAAAATAATATATAAATCAGTCTCTTGTTTAATAATTTAAAGCAAAACCATTTTCTTCTGAAATATTCAGATAACTAAAACACTATAATTCACCTTTGATTTATGGCTAAAGAGTTTTCCCAACTTTGTTTTTCAGTATAGGAACAATTCAAGCTAAACTGTCTATTAGAAAATCATCTTTTAAATTTACGTGGAAGCATGTTAAAGCTGTATACACTGAGATGCTTTCATGTATACCCGTTTACACAAATGGAAGATTACTTATGGGAAGCTAATGACAAATTATTTTAAATGGTAGTTATGTTTCATACTTTATCTGAATACTAGAGGCCCGGTGCACGAAATTCGTGCACTGGGTGTGTGTGTGTGTGTGTGTGTGTGTGTGTGTTTCTCAGCCCAGCCTGCATCCTCTCCAATATGGGACCCCTCTCACAATCTAGGACTGCTGGCTCCTAACTGCTCGCCTGCCTGCCTGCCTGATTGCTCCTAACTGCTTCTGCCTGCCAGCCTGATCACCCCCTAACCACTCCCCCTCCAGCTTGATCGATGACTAACTGCTCCCCTGCTGGCCCGAAGCCCCTAACTGCCCTCCTCTGCCATCCTGGTCAACTCTAACTGCCCTCCCCTGCAGGCCTGGTCCCCACCAACTGCTCTTTCATTCATGCCTGGTCCTCCCTAACTGTCTTCCCCTGCAGTCCTGGTACCCCCCAACTGCCCTCCCCTGCAGGCCTGGTACCCCCCAACTGCCCTCCCCTGCAGGTCTGTTCCCCCAAACTGCCCTTGCCTGCAGGCCTTGTCCACCCAACTGCCCTCGTCTGCAGTCCTGATCACCCACAACTGCCCTCCCCTGCCGGCCATCTTGTGTGTTGGAGTGATGGTCAATTTGCATATTACCCCTTTATTATATAGGATGGGTTTGCCAGTTGGGAGTGGAACCCTAGCAGTTGGGATCATGCCCCTGAATTAATCTTTATGTTTCTTTATACTAACAATGAACTATCTGAAAGGGGTTTAAGAAAAATTAATATTATTAAAATATTCATAATACCCAAAGTGATCTATAGATACAATGCAGTCCCTACAAAAATAGCAATAGCATTTTTTCTATATAGAAATACAAAAAAATTTTTCCTACTGGTGAGCTTCATGTGAAACCACACATGAGATCCCAAGCTGCCAATACAATTATGAACAAGAATAAAACGAGGCATTTTAAAATATAAAGTTATAGTAATCAAAAGAGTCTGGTGCTTGCACACTATTGGTGGGAAAGTAAATTGATGCATCATGGAAAATAATATGGAGGTTCCCCCAAAAATTAAATATAGAATTACCATATGATCCAATAATCTGTCATATGAGTCTACATGCAAAGGAAATTAAATCAGTACTAAAAAAGATATGCACTCCATGTTCATTACAATATTATTCACAGTAGCCAAGTTATAGAAACAGCTTAAGTGTCTGTTGATAAATGAAAAGATAAAAACATCGTGGCAGATATATTCCATGGGGTATTTTTAAGCCTAAAAAATATAAGGCTATCCCTCCGTCCTATCTAATAAAAGAGAAACATGGTAATTAGCCATAACTTTGCTACCCTTCCCATTGGCTAATCAGGGTGATATTAAAATTAACTGCCAACCAAGATGGCGGCCGGCAGCCAGGCAACTGAAGTGAACATGAGGCTTGCTTGCTCCAGTGATGGAGGAAGCCAAGGTTCCCTGCCTGCTGCTGCTGGGCTCTGAGCTGCTCTCTAAGAAACATTTTTGCAAATATAGAAGCTAAACAAAACCCCAGAAACCTGCTTTCAGTCAGCCGGGATCTCAGAGCTGGAGTTGCAACAAAGTTTCAAATACAGAAGGTAAACAAAGCCCAGAAACCTGCTTTCAGCAGCCGAGGTCTCAGAGCTAAAGCTGGCTCTCAGCTCCAGTGACAGCCATAGAAGGTAAATAAATCCCAGAATTAAAAAAAAAAAGGAAAAAAGGAGAGGTTGGGAGCTTCAGTCACCCGCCAGCCTGAAAACGGCCCTCAGCCCCTCACCCAGACTGGCCAGGCACCTCAGTGGGGACCCCCCACCCTGAAGGGGGTGTGACCAGCTGCAAACAACCATCATCACCTCATCCAGGCTGGCCAGGCACCCCAATGGGGACCCCCACCCTGAAGGGGGTGTGACCAGCCCCAAACAGCCATCATCCCCTCACCCAGGCTGGCCAGGCACCCAAGCAGGACCCCCACCCTGATCCAGGGCACCCTTCAGGGCAAACCAGCTGGCCCCCACCTGTGCACCAGGCCTCTATCCTATATAGTAAAAGGGTAATATGCCTCCCAGCCCTGGGATCAGTGGAGCAGCGAGGCCTCCCAGCACCGGGATCAGCAGAGCAGCGAGGCCTCATTGCCTCTGTGTCAAACAGAGCCGCGAGGCCTCCCAGCACTGGGATTAGCGGAGAGGCGGAGTCCTCCCAGCACTGGGATCAGCGGAGCAGTGAGGCCTCCCAGCACCGGTATCAGCGAAGCAGCAAGGCCTCCTAGCACTGGGATCTGCGGAGCCACGAGGCTCCTGGCCCCTAGAGTGGCGTGACAGGGGGCAGCGACCAAACCCCTTGATCGCCTGCTGCTCTGTGTGTGACC